>NC_080068.1:140429952-140794050 GCF_949987535.1 Balaenoptera acutorostrata | reverse complement strand
CAATTTTAACCATTTTAAAGTGTATGACTGAGTGGCGTTTAATACATTCTCAAGGTTGTACGACCTCCACTACTTCTGTCCAATTCCAGAACACTTTTATCAGCCCAGCAGGAAACCCCGTACCGTTGACCAGCTATTCTCGGGTCCTTTCCCTCACCAAGACCCCGGCAATGACTACTCTGGTTTTGGGCCCTGTGGATCTGCCCATCCTGGACGTTTCGTATAAATGGGATCAGCTTAACGGTCGTGTCCGTGTTTTAGCGAACGTCAGAGCTTCACGACTTTGTGTGGGTGAACCGTGTTCCCGAGTCTGAATCGAGCTCATTTTGTTTATCCATTTGTCCTTCGATGGGCAGTTGGATTGTTGCCGCTCTTGGCCCTTGTGGGTGATGCCGCTGTGAACGTGGGTGTGCAGGTGTCCGCGCGAGTTTGGGTCCTCTGGGATCCACCTGCGAGTGGATCTGCTGGGTCGCGCGGTGATCATGCTAAGCACACGGAAGATCAGCCAGACTGGTTTCCACACGGCCACACGGAAGCCACACTTCTCAAATGGGGGCCAGAGGGGGGATTTGAACCGGGTCCTCTGGGGCCAGAACCTGACCCCCCCCTCCTGTTGCAGAGTGTCCCCCACCTCCTTTCCGTCTTCCCCTCAGCCCTCCCAGGCAGGAGGGGGACAGCCTCACTCCCCCTGGGAAGCCCCCCGGGAGATGGTACCGTGCCCACCCGAGCTGGGTCTCGAAGGTCAAGAAGGAGGTACTGAGGAAGACAGATGTGGGGTTGATGGGAGCAGAAACCTGCAAGGAACAGTCTAGAATTCGGGTGGCAATCAGGGGAAGATCCACAGAGGCTGCTCTATCTCGGATCATAACAAACGTGCCCAACACACACTGGCCCTGCCCGTGGCCGGGCTCAGCCCTGAGAGCTGACCTGCACTGACCCACTCACCCACGCAGCTCTGGGGGGGTTGCCAGGGTGACCCCATTTACAGGTGAGTAGACCGAGGTGGTGCAGGTGCCCTTGACACCGTGCTGCTCAGCCTCTCCATTGTGCCCCCGGGATCGGGCTCAGAGAGACAAAAAACTCACTCATGGTCACACAGCAGAGGTGGGGAAGAGGGAGGATTTGAACTGAGGCTCCTTTGCTCACCTTCCACACCTCAGCGTCCTCATCTGTGAAATGGGGGCGAAATAAACCACCCACTTCCGGCTCTCAAACGGCGACCATGAAAATTAAATGAAATCATGAATGTGCCCACATATGCTAATCTCCTGAAACCTCAGCCACTTCCAGGCAGGAGGAAGTCCTCTCCCGGGCGTGCTTTCAAACTTTGTCTGCAGTGGGACACGTGTCTGTAGGTGTCAGGAGTCAGGGCTCTGGCCCCGGTTCTGCAGCTGGTCACCGTGGGGCCCTAACCAGATCTCTTTCCTCTGGGCTTGGTTCTGTCCGCTGCAAAGCAGAGTGATGGGGATACAGAGGGAAGGTGGGGAGCCCAAGGGCCCCGGGTGCGCTGAGGGGGACCACCCCATCCTTGCTGCAGATCCCGGCTCAAGGGGCGAAGTTGCTGACTGCTCCCCTCTGGGTTTTCCTTTTTTTCTGAAGAGACACTTGTCAGCCGAGGAGTTCCAGGAAGTGTTTGGGATGAGCATGGAAGAGTTTGACCGCCTGGCCCTCTGGAAGAGGAACGACCTCAAGAAGAAAGCCCTGCTGTTTTGACACCGCCGAGGCCCCTGACCACGGGCACGCCTGCGGGAACCACCAGACCCCTCCTCTTGCACTTGGCTTTGGCTTCTCTGTGTCCACGGTGGGCGGTGGGCGCCTGGAAGGGCCGGGCTGGGGCCTGGGGGCGGGAGGAGGTCCCAGAGCAGGTGCAGCCCCCCCGTTTCTGCCAGCACCGCTCCCGCCCGTAGTTTAGGGCCCAGACGCCTGGCTTCGCACTATTCCTTCCCCGCTGTTGCTTGCCATCAGGGAGATGCTGCAAGTCACTGCCCCGGAGATGGGGGAACAGACAAGTGCAGCCCACCTCCCAGGCCTCCGGGCAGTGCCCACCCCACGCTGGGCCCTGGGGCCACAGAGGCGATGGGACCGGAGATTTGAGGAGGCCTGTCGATGACAGGCGCTGACAGGGTCATGGGTGGGTGGGCGCACGGCGTGGCCCCCCTCACCTGCTCAGCCTCAGGAGGCACGGCCTGGCACATGGGCCCCCCACCCCCGAGGCAGGGGGAGTGCCACCCAGGGCTGCAAGAAGCATGGGGGCTCGGTTTTTACGGCCTTTGTGATGAATCAGTGTTTAGGAAG
This sequence comes from Balaenoptera acutorostrata, assembly GCF_949987535.1. NCBI lineage: Eukaryota > Metazoa > Chordata > Mammalia > Artiodactyla > Balaenopteridae > Balaenoptera > Balaenoptera acutorostrata. The sequence goes on along the minus strand of NC_080068.1, from coordinate 140,791,755 downwards.
GAACTTCAGTCTAAACAGGCAGCTTCTGCCAGGGCCCTCCGTGCACTGCATTTTTCTTCCAGATCATCCCTTAGATGCCTAAATGATATCTTTAAAGTAACACAGAAGTTTTTATTTTATTAAAAAGTAGAGCCTACTTAAAGACAACATATATAAAGAGTTTAATTCTACGGTCCCGCTGAAGGGGAGCACCTCCAGCCTGATTCCCCACTGTTCGCGTCTGTGTGGTTTCGGGTTTTGGGTGTGTTCCTAATGCACAGGACTCCTTGTCTGTTTTCTTTGTGCTTTTTTGCTTTTTGACCTGTCATACAGGTACCCCGAAAGGCAGACCCACGCCCCGCCCCCCCCCCCATAATGCTGTTTGTAAGTACATGTAAAGTACAGTCGCCACTGTTTTTCTCACTGTCATTTTCCAAGTCTTGGAGAGAAGACCTCCTCCCCTGACAGCCAGTGCCCCAGAATGAAGGATTTCCATGCCCTCTTGGTGACATGGCCAGGGGTGTCACACCTTCCCCCGTTCTCCCCCATAAAACACGGACACCCCCAGGGAAGGATGCTCGTGCCGGGTCCTGAGACCGACAGCCAGACCCTCGGGGAGACGGGATGGGAGGTGCCGCCTAGATCCGCCAAGTCAGCAGGGCATCCGCGGCAGGAGGCCGGCGGGTCCCCCGCTGGAAGGCGTCCTGCTTGTGATTAGGTGTGGGCTAGAGCGTGGTGCCTGACGCGGAATGTTTGCCAATGCGTTGAGAGGCCTGTGAAACACTGCAAAGGTGTCCCCAGAGTCTGTCCCCCTCCCCATCTTCGTGAGGCTGCATCTTTCTGTGTGTCCTGGATGTTCCCATCCGTGAGTCAACGTCACTCAGCTTCCTTTTGGCCCCGTAACACGCCAGTCCCTCTGCGCACCTGGCTTCTCACCAGCCCGGCTTGGCCAGGGAGAGGAGTTCTCAGCACCTAGTACGCTTCCCTCCACTTTGCGATCTGAGCCCGGGCCACTGGAAACCCCCAGTTTCTCACTAGTGAACGTCATGTCGGACTAGGGGAGCCTGGAACAATAAAGGATGATGTATTATAACTTGTGAAAGTGAAAAGCCACTTCTTACAAAGGCGCGTCATTTCCAGGCATGGACCCCCTTCTACTGACAGTCCTTGGGGAGAGCGTCTGCCCAAAGTGGTCGCCCCGGAAGCGTGCACAGAGCCGGGCGGGACGGCCCCAGGGTTGGCATCGGGAACGCCCTGGGACAGCGCTTTCTAGGGCAGCCCGTAAGGGTGGGGCCCTCTGCTTGCTCTAGAGCCCCTCAGCTAGGCACCAGGTCCTGACGGGAGGGATGCTTATGCCTGCCCCCAGTCAGGCTGGGGAGACAGACCAGCAAACAGACAATGACAATAAGACTGACCCTTTGGAGAAGGTCCAGAGGAGGCCCCATATACACCCCAGAGGTCAGGGGGCCGGGCTTTCTGAGAAGGTGTTGCCAAACTTATTCTTGACAGATGAGGAGGTGTTCCCAGAGGCCAAGGAAGGGAAGGGTGTTCCAGGTAGAGGGAACAGCAGGAGTGGACACTGAGCCAGAGGCAGCTTCCTAGGTTCCAGAAACTTGGGTTGCTGGTTATGGCTGGAGCACATGGCTAAGGAAGGGAAGAGAACGAAGGCTGGGCTCCCTCCAGGGAGGGCCCAGCAGGTCGGCAGATGTCATCCTGGGATGGAATGCTTTATAATCTCTACCTTTGTTTGCTCAGGCTGCTGTAACAAAAACCATAGACTGGGGGCTTAAACAACAATGATTTCTTTCTCTTGGTTCTGGAGTCTGAAGTCCAAGATCAAGGTGCTGGCACAATTGGGTTCTGGTGAGAGCCTGCTTCCTGTTTACAGATGTGTGAGCTGTGTCTTCACAGGGCAGAGAGAGATCATCTCTCTTCTCATCTCGCTCAGCTTCTCAAAGGGCACTAATCCCATTGTGAGGGGCCCACCCTCACAACCTAATCACCTTCCAAAGGCCCCCTCCTAATCCATCACACTGGGGATTAGGGCTTCAGCATATGGATTTGGGGGACACATTTAATCCATAGCAGTTTCTAATCTTATTCCAATGACATTAATGACTCTCATAAAGCCCCAGAAGCCTGTCCACATATACACAATCTGCCCCATTTTAGTATACCCGGGTTTGCAAGTGAGAAACCAGCACATTCCTTCACCCCCAAGGACGGCCTGTTGGAGGTCCTGGTTCCACCCTGAAGCATCTGTCTGTATCTCTCCATCTCAGCAGACACTGTCATGGAATTATCCAGATCAGAAAACTTCCTGAGAGTGGAAGGTGGCACCGTTACCAATGACCCAGGGACACAGCGTACACCTGGCCTGTCCCAGGCAAACTGGACATGTGGTCACCCTGACCATACTCCCTCCCCCCTCACCTCTCACCTGGGTGAACCCAACTTCCCAGTCAGCCTTCTGTCCCCACTCTCACCTCCCGGACCTGTCATTTTTCACAGACAGCCAGAGTGATGCTTTGCGACCATCAGTTGGATCATGTCAAGCTCCCAACAGCACCTTCTATGACCCCCCACTCTCCCCTCTCCCTGCTCCACACAGGATCGGCCTCTGTCCCATACATCACAGCCACGCTGCCTTCCTTCAGCACAAGCCCTGAGCTTTTGCACGCGCTCTCCTCCCTCCTGGAGTTGGGGGCGTGCTTCTTCTCCAGGCAGGGCCCCTCTCTCCCCTCTTGGTTTGGCTCTGAAGTTCTCACCTCAGACAGGCCCCTCTGCTGCCTCTAGGAATTTCCCCACCAATGCCCGCCCCTGTGTCAGCACATTCTTCTTCTTTTTTTCTTTTTTTCCCAAATTACAGTTTCACTTTGATTTGGGGACATCTTGTATTTTCTCTCTTCTTTTAATTTTTTTTTAATGTTTAAATTTATTTTATTGAAGTATAGTTGATCTACAATGTGGTGTTAATTTCTGCTGTGCAGCAAAATGATTCAGTTATACCCATGTGTACATTCTTTTTCATATTCTTTTCCATTATGGTTTATCACAGGATATTGAATATAGTTCCCCAGCACATTCTTCTTATCTGTTTAGTGATGCTTTCCCTCCAAGAGGGCTGGCAGTTTTATAACAGTGCTCTGTGACCCGTCATTGGAATATTTGGTAACTCTGGACTGGAGCCCAGAGTTTCTCCTGGTATTGGTGCTTCTAGAGCAGCGCAGCCCAGTAGAACTTTCTGCAAAGCATTCTGTACCCACACTGTCCAGTATGACAGCCACTAGCATTTGAAACGTGACAGGTGTGACTAGGGAATTCAGTTTTAAGTTTTCATTAGTTTAAAGGTCAGTTTCCGTAGCCACGCGTGACTAGCGGCTGCCGATTAGACAGTGCAGACCTGGAAGGTTAGAAACTCCCAGTGTCCTGACCGGAAAGACCGGCTGCTGCAGGAGGCTCGGGACCTGTCCTTCTGGCTAGTGGAGTGTCCGTTTGGTGCCTGGTGTGTAGGGTCATTTAGAGTACATTTGCTGAGCCCCCGTCTGCGCCTGGCACTGTCCCGGGTGCTGGAGGTACGCACAGCCAGCCCGTGCCCCCCAGAGCTTACACCCCCACCTGAGCCCCAGCTGTCTCGGGTTCTAAGGAGCTGCCCACCCCAAAGTCCCAAGCCAAGTCCGGCCCCGTTCCCCACGCCAGCCTTGGTGTCTGCTAATGACACCAACCTTCCCGAGTTTGGCCCCAGCCTGGGCCTCGGTCAGGAGCCCCGAGACTGATGGGGCAGGGAGATGTCAGCCTACAGGCCTCCTTTCTGGACCCTTCTCCCCAGGGTAGCTGTGCCTTCTAAGCCACTGAAATCTCAACCCAACGCTTCAGAATTCACTGCTTTGAATGTGAGGAGGAAGAGAGGCTGGCAAATCACACAGCCCATCCTAGGGTTTGGCTCAGAAGTGACACGTGTCACCACCAGTCAGGCCCATTGATCAGAGTTAGTCACCTGGCTCCACCCAGCTGCAAAGGCATCTGGGAAGCACGGCACCTGTGTGTCGAGAAGGGGAGAGGACCCGCTCTATTGGTGGGCACTCCCAGCTCTACAGCCCAGGCTCCCCGAGGCCTTCTTGTCCCCATGTTCAACCCCCCGTGCCTTCGGTGGCTCTTTGTATGAATCGTCAGGAGGCCCCCAGCTGCCCCGGTCACCATCCTCTGCAGGTGAGCTGCCCTCATTCATCAGTGCCCAGCTGCCCACCAGCACCACACGGACCCCAGTCCCTCCGAGGCTTTGCCGTGTTCCGCGCCCCCTCCTTAATGCGCTTTACCCACAAATTACCATGTCCTGCCCATGACCTGCTGCCCCCAGCACAGGTAACCCGACCAAGAATGGCCCCTGAGACCCCTGCAGAGCAGACTCCCTGGTTACCCTGTGTGACATTTCCTCCCCAGCCCCAGCCCGAGAGGCTTCGTTCTGCGTGGAGATGGTCCACCCAGTCAGCACTCTCTCAGGGAGCTGGATGATGAGATGCATGAACCAACCGGGGGGTGGACAAAAGCAGGGGACACCCAGCCGGAGCGCAAGCCAGCAGGGGCCACGCGGTAAAGAGGGGGCACAGAGAGAAGTTGGTCAGGAGAGCAGGAGGGGGAAGCAGGAAGGAGACGGAGCTGGAGTGGCCCGTCACAAGCATGCAGGACATCGTAAGTGGCCCTGGGGGCAGCTTGGGGCTGTCCTTAAGCCCACCCACCCCTGCTCTAAGTTCTGAGCCAGTTGAAAACCAACAGGAGATGGACGAGGAACCAGGGACTGTGTCAGTTTCCTTAATGCACCGGACTCCGAAACGCCAATGCAGAGCTTCTGGAACAGCTGAGTTGGAAGACGTTGCTTAGTGTGTTTTAGCTCAGAAAAGTCTGCAAGAATGGTCCACTTCCTACCCGACCCGCACCTGGACCTAGGGTCCCACCGGCTGACACCTGGTGGCACAGGGTGTGGTGGAAGCACCCTCGCCGGCCAGCACCACCAGGAGGGGGCCTGCCTGTGAGCCCCCCTTCCCGGGGAAGCAGAGGGAGAAGGGCCTCCAGGCCCATCCCCAGAACCCAGGCCTGGGACCTGGCTTGGGCACAGCTCCCGCGGGAGGTGAAGAAGTGAATCGTTGTAGCGTCCACTTACAGATCTCACTGTCTGTCCCGCCCTGTTCTGAGCACCTGAGGTCCTCATAATAATACTATGAGGCGGACCCTTCCATAATCCCCACTTTGCAGATGAGGAAACTGAGGCACAGGGAATGTCAGATAAAAGATCTAAAGCCCGCCCTCTGCATTTGGATAAGGGGCATTATCTCCCAGGTGCCTGCCCCGAGATCCCTGGGCAGAGCTTGGGCGCAGGTCGCCCTCAGGCCAGGCCCGCAGCTGCTCCATCTCACCACCCAGAGAAGCCTCCGTCTTTGTGGACAGTCAGGGACACTCTCCACTGCGCCAGCGAGGACGGTGGCCAGCTGAGTCCTGGATGGGGAAGATGCTGTCCCAGGCCAAGTGGGAAGTCACTTCCAGTCACCCTTAGTTTACGAGGATCGCTAGACGGCCCGCCAGCCCCGGCCCCGAGGGCACTGAGCGTGCCCTGCTGCTCAGTCTTCGGCAGGTGGAGGGTGGGCTCCTTCTGGCCGAGCCCCAGCTGCCCCTCCCACTGCCACTGCCCCCACCTACCCCCCCCTCCTCCAAGGCCATCACCCCCACTTTCCTTCTGCTCCTGTCCAGGCCCCCCTCCCCTACATCACCTCCATCCCTTGCCATTGTCTTTCTTAGTTCCCAGGCTGCCGCTCCAGAGGGAAAGCTGTCTACTAAACAGGTGAAAGCTGGATCATTCCAGAAGCCAGTTCCCCTGGCCCCTTGTCTCCCCCTCCCCGGCCTCCACCTTCCCCACCTTCAAGAGCGGAAGAAACCCTGGTATCGGGGAAGTCATCCACCTGTGCTACGCGAGCCAGGACCTGGCCCAGTTCCCAGCCCACGGGCTGAGAGGGCATGTCCCCAAGTGTAAGAGCACTTCTGACAAATTAGATGAGAAAGGAGATCAGTGCCTCCCTGGTGACCGCCAGAGGCTGCCAGGCTATTACTGAACCAGGTTTCATGAATAATAGAGGCTTCCTTTTCTCCTGTCTGCAGCCTGAGCACCATGAACCCTCCTCAGCTGCACATCGTTTCTGAGCGCTCCACGGAGAAAGCACCGCATCCTGCCCGTGCTTCCCGCTTCCAACGCCCCTAATCTCTCTGTCCTGATACTTACGTGCCGCGTCATTCCCCAGTCCACACTGTGCTCAGGGGCCCGCAGCAATTGGTCTGTAGTGCAGGCTTGACTGTGCCACCTCCTGCCTGGGCACCTCACTGCAGGGACCTCCGTGGCCTGTCCTCCGACTCCTTCACGGGCACCATCTGGCCACTGATTCCCTCTCCAGACTCTTCTTTACTCCTCCGTTCTGGCAGCCTTATTTCTTGAGCATCATCTTCTCACCTCCCTCCCAAACATGGCGCCCTTAGCAAGGGCTCTTTGCTTGGCCCCATCTAGCAAACTCCTATTCATCCTTCAATACCCAGCTGAGACGTCATCCTCTCTGCAAAGACTTCCATGATATGACCCCTCTCCCCAAACTGTTATCACCCTTCCTTCCATTCAGATAACCCTGTTTATGTACAAATATTACTGAGTTGGGTGTAACAAAACAGAGATGAAGAAGATACTGTCCCTGACCTCAAGAACTGATCACAAACCCATGGAAGAGATGTGCTATGGACTAAATTGTGTCTCACACACACACACCCAAATTAATATGTTGAAACCCTAACCCCCAGTATGACTGTATTTGGAGATGGGCCTGTAAGGAGGTAATTAAGGTTAAATGAGGTCATAAGTGTGGGGCCCTAATCCAATAGGGTCAGTGCCTTATAAGAAGAGGAAGAAAGTTTTCTTGCACAGGCCCTAGAAAAAGGGCATGGGAGGACACAGGAGAAGGTAGCCATCTACAAGCCAGAAAGAGAACTCTCTCCAGGAACTGAATCTGCCAGCATTGTGATCTCGGACTTCCCAGCTTCCAGAACGATGAGAAATAAGATAATGTTGTTTAAGTCCCTGTCTGGGTATTTTGTTATGTAGCCTGACTGACTGGTACAAGGGTCACAGGAACAGGCAACAGCAGCACAGGTAGAAGTGCTGTGATGGAGGGTGGGGGCATGGGAAGGACCCTAACTGGGAGTGGGGCAGGCATCTGGGAAGGCTTCCTACACCCAGCCCCACTACAGCTGAGTTCAGAGGGGTGAGCAGGAGTCGGCCAGTGAAGGTCGGAGTGAGGACAGGTGGAAGAGGCATTCTAGGCCGAGGACACAGCACAGCAAAGGCTTAGGGTTGGAAGCTGCCTGGAGCCTCCAGGAGCTGCACAGTATATCTGGGGTTTGGGGCCCTCCCTGCCCTGGGCTCCACAGTAGCCTGGCTGTGCCTGGGATACTTTCCACCTCGGCTCATAATGACCTGTGAACCCTGCCAGGGAGACTCTGCTGGGCCTTGCCTGGAGGCCTGGGGCCCGCAGGATCCGTGGATCATCTGGAGGCTCCTATGAGAGCATCTGCATCTTTGGCCTTGGGCTCTGCTCAGCCTACGTGAAGGGCAGGCCTGGAGTCCCAGGGAGTTAACCCACCTCCGGGGCAGCCCTTAACCAGTGAGGCTCCCCAGACCCTCCGCCATGGGTGGGACATCTCTGAGGTTGTCCACACTGGGCTTGAGTTCCCACTGCCCACAGCGGCCACCTGCTCCTGGACACGCCTCCCTTGGCACCTTCCTTACCTTCCCCGACCCTTCCCTCCTCCATGCTTAAACCGTTTGTATGGAGTTCTGGTTTCTGGGGCTACTTCTGGGGACACCTGTCTTCCATCAGGCCACCCCTGCTGGGGGGCGGGGAAAGAAAGGTGTACTCTTACAGCCAGCCTAGTGCTCTGGCCTTCCCAGGTGTAAGCAGAGCCATCTGGCATAACCGTGCAGGGCCACGGAGGGAGCGTGGGTGATTGGCACCGCTGCTGTTGCAGTAGGGCAGGGGCCCTGCACCGTGGCCTCACCCCCACTGCTGATCCCAGACATGCTAACACACGGAGCTCTTTCTCTCTCTAGCCTACAGAAAACACTTTTTGCATCTCATGATGGATCCTTCCGGAGTGCCCACAGGAAGCTTGGTAAACTAGGTAGTAGTATCTCCATTTTACAACTGAGGAAACTGAGGCTCAGAGAAGTTAGATAAATGGCCCAAGAGCACACAGCTAGTAATGGGCAGACTGGGATTCAGACCAAAGCCCATGTCTGTATCCTCTGTAATTGCCGTGTTGGAGAATGAATTGCATGTCAGGCGTGGGGCTAGGAGTGTTACATACCTTACCATCTAGCTTAATAAGCACCCATTTTACAAATGAGCAAGCTGAGGCTCAGAAACGTTAGGTGACTTATCTACAGTCATATGGCTACTTAGCAGAGGTGCTGGGATTCCAGCCCAGGCCCACCGAGCTCTAACCCTCCTCCTTCCCTACCTCCCGCACACAAGGCTCAAATTCAGCAACTTTGAATGATGCCTGTTATGTGCTTATTTTTTTCGATAAAGAGTCCCAAGGGAAAACTACTTATTGGCACAAGTTTCTGTGTGAATCATTTTCTTGTGTACAGATGCACAACTTACCACCGCCGGAAGATGAACATTGAATGAATGCACGCATGCACCAATGGGTTCACATTCAATCAATCACATTCACCCTAGTCCAGAGCAGAGTGATGTTGGTGGTGTAGAGGACTTTGGAGAGCAGTCAGTCCCATATGGGGATACATTTAGGGTTTGGGGGACAAGGGCACCCATACCTTTATTTTGTCACTGGTAGGCTGGCTGGTCAGAAATCTATGTATGTACCAACCTGTGACTTAAACTTTTTTAAATAGTAAAATACAGCTTGGTAGCTTTGGTTGAAGTGGCTTAATCCACTTGCTGGGTAAAAGCATGTAAGGTTCTGGACAATGTGGTGAGAATACTGAGAGATTTAGCAGGTCTCTCGCCTTCTGTACCAGCCCTTTCTCTGGACTCCAAGCTGATGCAGACAGGGACCAGCCCCTGCTTTATGGACCAAGACCTCCTCCCACCCCAATTCTGCCCACACAAGGCTAGACTTCCGCGGAAGGACAGGGAGAGAGGCCAAGGGATGAGCGTTACGCTGCAACCTGGGGTTAGTGGAGGTGCTGGGCGAAGGACTGGCCTCTGGACATCCCTGTTTAAAAAGTCCCAGACTGACTATGGAGAACAGTGTGGAGGTTCCTTAAGAAACTAACAATAGAGCTACCATATGATCCTGCAATCCCACTCCTGGGCATATACCCAGAGAAGAACATGGTCCAAAAGGATACATGCACCCCAATGTTCATCTGTTTTCATTAGCCAAGGCATGGAAGCAACCTAAATGTCCATCAATAGAATGGATCAAGAAGATGTGGTACATATATACAACACTCAGCCATTAAAGAGAATGAAATAATGCCATTTGCAGCAACATGGATGGACCTAGAGATTGTCATACTGAGTGAAGTAAGTCAGACAGAGAAAGAGAAGTATTGTATGATATCGCTTATATGCAGGATCTAAAAATAATGATACAAATGAACTTATTTACAAAACAGAAACAGACTCACAGACTTAGAGAAGGAAATTCTGGTTATCGAGGGGGAAAGGGTGGGAGGGGAGGGATAGTTAGGGAGTTTGGGTTCAACATGTACACACTGCTATATTTAAAATGGATAACCAACAAGGACCTACTGTACAGCACAGGGAACTCTGCTCAATATTCTGTAACAACCTGAATGGGAAAAGAATTTGAAAAAGAATAGATACATGTATATGTATAACTGAATCACTTTGTTGTACACCTGAAACTAACACAGCATTATTAATCAACTGTACTCCAATATAAAATGGAAAGTTAAAAAAAAAAAAGTCCCAGGCTGTAACTGCCACTAGACTTTTCCCAACAACCAGCTTCCCACTACGGCCCCTTTCCTCTTCTCTCCCGGCTGCCCTCACCCCTCTGCCGTCTTCATTTCCCCTTCTCTGGGGGTGCTCCGGGGTGCTCCCAAACGCAGCTGCCCATCCGTTCTTGTCCAGAGCAGTTTAGCTCTCTTTGTTTCTCTGCCTCAGCCCCACCACTGATGACCAGTGGGTCTTTATAATCAAAACTAACCTTCAGGGTGGCTTCCGATACTAATATATGTGCTTTTCCCTGGGAAAGGAATTTTGAGGTTTGCTCTTAAAGCACTCTCTCCACCCCCTTCCTTTGCCTTGGGCTGCTCCCAGGAGAAGAGGTTGGAGGGGCCAGGCCTTGAGGCAGAGAGACTGATAGGGATACTTTTGCCATGATGCTGGAGAGAGATGCAGCCTGGGAGGAGGTCGTGGCAGGGAGGCTGGGGTGGAGGATATGGGTTCCAGAAGGAGATTCAGCAGGACCTGCTGATTGGGCTGGAGGATGAGGGGCCGGGAGGAGCGCAGACTGGACCCTGCTTTCCCACACGGCAATGGGAGAGATGGTGGAGGGGAGAGGAAGTGGGGGGGGGACAGCAGGTTTGGGGTGCGTGCAAGAAGACAGTCCTGTCTATTGCATGTCACGCATGAGATACCCACCTCCAGGGGGAGGTGCTCAGGAGAAAGCTGGCCATGAGGCTCAGCGGATGTCTCGAATGTCCTCACGGATGTCTGCGAGGGATGAACAGAGTCACAGGCTTGCGGGAGACTGTCCCGGGACATGATGCCGAGTGAGCAGAGTTTGGTGAAGAAGAGCAGAGTACAAAGGAGAGTAAGGAGGGGCAGCAAGATGTGGGCAGAGAACCAGGAGGGTGTGGTATGACCGAGCTCAAGGGAAGAAAGAGGGTCCAAGGAAGGAGGGATTCAGAGAGCGAATGGCCAGGTGAGGGCAGTCCGGTAGGACCCAAGTCCATCCTTTGGGTTTACTCCCAGCGCGTTCGTTGATGACCTTGGCAAGGAGAGTCATGTGAGGTGGAGGAGGTGAACAGCAGACAGAGTGGACTGAGGTTTAGGGGGGAGGTACAGGAGGCACCTTGGGAATACACATCTGAGTCCGAATGGGGGAGAGGCTCGGGGCAGTGGCTGGAAGGGTGAAGGGTGAGGCAGAGGGAGGGCCTGTTGGCATGGATGATGGCGTAGGGGATGTGTGATTCTTTTAATGGGAGAGACCTGAGCATAAAAATACCAACGGGAAAGAGGCAGGGGAGTGATGGAGGGAGAGAGGAAGTGAGAAGAGGAAGAGAAACCAGCATGGATTGGGAGCACATGCCTGCCAGGCAGACTGGAAACGATTTGAACCTCCTCAACCCTATGAGACTAACTGACTAATTCAGCAATTATTGAGTGTCTACTATGTGCCAGGCACTCTTCTGGGACCTCAAGATACAACGGTGAACAGGATAGATAAAAATCTGGAGCTTACCTTCTATCTGGGGTGGGAAGAGCAGGCAGACAATACGTGTGTCAGGAGAGGATAAACACTAAGGAAGAAACAAACAGGATAAAGGGAGAGAGTGACAAGAGAGGGTGTTTTTTATACAGGGTGGTCAGTCCTGGGGGAGGGGAAGTCCCTTCTTCCATAGTGACAGGGAAGGAAGGAGGGAAGGAAGGCTGTGTCGGAAATAGGCTCAGCATAAGCACAAGGTCTGGACAACACGTTTTAACCCTAAATTGTTCCAATCAAATAACAAATGTCCATCAAGCACATACAATGGAGCCAGGTGCCTTGTGGGTACCAAGGAGATAAGTATGAATCAAACACACCCTGCCCTGGAGGAGCTCGCTGTTACATGGGAGAGACAGATCTGGAAACAGACCATGACGGTGCAGGGTGTTAAATGTAATAATATAGGGCAGGTTGTTCAAGCAGCAGTGAGATCACGGTAGAGGCAAGGAGGCCTTCCTGGGGAGTGGAGGCAGCTTCACAGAGGCGATGACATTTAGCTGGGTCTTGAAGAATGAGTAGCAGTTTGCCAGGTCAGAGCTTGAGCTGGAAAGGAACTTACATCTATAAGGTGCTTACTAGGTGCCAGGCAATTTACATATATGATCTCATTTAATTCTCAGAAAAATCCAGCATGGTAGGTATCATGCATATTTGAATGTTGTGGCTACTGAGACTTAGAGAAGCTAAGAGACTTGCCAAGGTCATACAGGCGTTAGCGCTGGGTTTCAAGAGATGGTTGTTATTACCCTCAAACTTATGATTTCTCCAAACACCAAGCCACCAGCATAACTTGATGGGCCAGTGTTTGCAAAGGCACCAAGCAGAGCAGGAGAATGACATGCTTAGGGCCAGCTGGGAAGTGGCTCTTTTCCTATCATGCCATGTGCATGAAGGAGACAGAAAACAGTGCATGTAAGTGGTTGTAGCTTTTGGAGGAGTCGGATTAACAGTTTTGTTTTGTTTTTGTTTTTTCTTTCAACATTATGAGACTGTTATCCCATTGTCTTTTGACTTCCATTATTTTGGGTAAGAAGTTATCTGTAAGTCTTACTGTTATTCCCCAGAATATGGTGTTTGTTTTCTATGTCTGCTTTTAAGATTTTATTTTATTTTATTTCATTTTATTATTTTATTTTATTTTCCACCACGTGGCATGTGGAATCTTAGTTCCCTGACCAGGGATCGAACCTGTGCACCCTGCCGTGGAAGCATAGAGTGTTAACCACCAGACCGCCAGGGAAGTCCTAAGATTTTATTTTAATCATGAGTTTTCAGCAGCTTGGTAGGCAGCCTCTGAGAAGACCCCCAATGATCCCTGCTTCCTGGTGTTCCCACCCTCGTGTGGTGCCCTCCCATTGAGTGTGGGCTGGACCTTCTGACTTGCTTCTGATTGAACACAGTGAAGTTGATAGTAACTTCCGGTAACCTGTGTAGCTTCCATCTCAGGTGCTCTGGGGAAAGTTAGCTGCTGTGTTGCAAGTGGCCCTGCATAGGTTTCACATCTTGTGAGGAATGTGGCCTGCAAGAAGCCATATGAGTGACTTGGAAACAGATCCGTCCCCCAGTCAAACCTTCACATCAGACCATGGCCCCAGCCAACAGCTTGGTTGCAACCTTGTCAGAGACCTTGAACCAGAGGCACCCAGTTGAGCTGTGCTAGATTGCTGACCCACGAAAACTGTGAGATAATACTTATAAGTTGTTTTAAGCCTCTAGGTTTTGGGGTAACATGTTATGTAGCGATACATGACCAGTGCGGCAGCCCTGTGGGCTTTCAGTGCCTTGGTGAACTCACATCACATCCTAACCTGGGCTTGGATTTCCCACAGGTGCCCAGTTGCCATAGATGATCTTTGCTCCCTCTAGGCTCCGGAATCTAGGAAGACTGCATCAAAGGTGTCATGGAAATGCACCTTACCTTGTGATATAAATAGTTGGTAATTAATTTTCTCCCTCAAGAGATGTGTTACTGGAAGAATCTGGAAGACATCTCTGGTCACTAACCCTACCTCATAGCCCTTCACAGTATCAAACTAGGTCAGGAACTTCTACAAAGAGTGTTGGCCCAGCTCTTGGATCAATAAACCTTGATTTATTTTCCCATCAAATGAACACTCTCTTTACATCAGAAGGGCTGTGGTGGCAAAGAGGGATTGGACTTATTTTCTGAGGTTCAAGAGGTCCCAAAATTTCAGTTTTATATAGGGAAAAACTTTCTACTAGTCAGAGTTGTGCAATCATACCCTGACTGGTTTAATGGGTGGTGAGTTTCTTGTTAGTGGACATAAGCCCAAACAGGATGACCACTGATGAGGAAGGATGGTCAGGCTGAGTTTATTAATTTGGCAAACATTTCTTGAATGTCTACACACTTCAGTTAGGAATTCTGTAAGTAACACAAACATTGACTAACAGTGGCTTACGTCAATAAGGTTTTTGTTTTTCCTACCTAATAGAGAATCTGGAGGTAGATGATTCCTGGTCCTGATTCAGTGGCTCCGGGGTAGGAGAGTCAGAATCTCTCTGATTCTGACTTTTGCTTGTTGTTGTGAGATGGCTGCTACAGCTCCAGACATCACATGTGTGTTCAACGTACTAATCCCTGCTGCTTAGAAAAAGCTGTATCTATTCCTTTCCTGGGGGAGAAAAATCTTCCCTAGAAGATGTGCTGGTAAATCTTCAATTACCGGCATTCTAGGGGATGGAAGGAAGGAAGAAAGTCCTGATTTGTAGCAATTACCAATTTCTGTGGTATAAATTCTCCTACCACATCTGATTTCAAGCTACCAACATGACATTGCTAGCTGCAGGTATGGGAAGAGATGGCTGTAGCACACCGTTACATACTATTTCTATCGTACAGTTACGATAGATGTAAAATCCTCAGTGGTATAGATCATTGTAAACTGCAGTGAGATAATGAGGAAGGAAGGAATTTTCAGTATTTATTATCTTTGCTTTTAATATGATTCTCATTGTAAGTTTATATAATTTAATTTTTGAGTAATGATTGGGTTTAACAACTGACTTGCAAAATTCCTAAACAATGAGCAATTGGCTCTCATGGTCTGGTCCACATTGGCTCCAGGACACCACTGCTGGAAACATTTCTGCCAACTTCCCCTGTGTCTCACTGGCCAGGACAATAACACACGGCCACCTTGGGCTATAAGGGAGGTTAGGAAGGCAGTAAACTATTCGAGTGTCTCTAATGGAATATGCGCAGGGAAAAGGGGGCTGGGAAGGACAGTAGGGTCAGCCAACCCGCTGATGGATTGGTCTACCTTTGACCAATCTCCTTAGAAGAAAACTGTGAGGGCATTTGAAGCACAGTGATGAGCAAGACACACTCCATTTCTGTTCTCATGGGGCTTTCATGCTGGTGGCAAGAGAGCGATGCTAAACAAATTAGTAGAATTGTGATGAATGCCAGAAAGAAGTACAGGGGGCTATGAGTATATGTATGGGGGAGGGGACCTAGTATTAGTTTTTTATTGTTTCATAACAAATAACCACAAATACAGCAGCTTAATGTAACACACATTTCTTAATTCAGTTTCTGTGGGTTGGAGTTTAGCCCATGTTAGCTGGGTCCTCTGCTCAGGGCTCACTCAGTGTTTTGTCTGGGCTGTATCCTCACCTGGAGGCTTGACTGGGGAAGAGTCCTGCCAAGCTCCTTCAGGTTGGTTCCAGAAGTCACTTCTGCAGGCCTGCCTGACCGGGAGCCCAGCTCTTTGCTGGCTGTCAGCTGGAGGCAATGCTCAGGTCCTACAACCATCCACAGGCGACTTCTCCAAAGCCTGTAAGTAGAACCTCTCCTTATAGTCTAAGACAAATTCTTTTTTTCAAATTAATTTTTATTGGAATATAGTTGATTTCCAATGTTGTGTTAGTTTCTGCTCTACAGCAAAGTGAATCAGTTGTACATACACACGTATCAACTCTTTTTTTAGCTTCTTTCCCCAAATAGGTCATTACAGAGTACTGAGTAGAGTTCCCTGTGCTATACAGAAGGTACTTATTAGTTATCTTTTTTATACATAGTAGAGTGTATATGTCAATCTCAATCTCTCAATTTATCCCTCCCCCCCTTACCCCTGGTAACCATAGTTTGCTTTCTACATTTGTAACTATTTCTGTTTTGTAGATAAGTTCATTTGTACCCTTTAAGACAAATTCTTATGTAATGTAATGTGACCTGGGAGTGACAGTTCATCACCCCTGTCACCTGTATTGGCCAGAAGCTGTCACAGGTTCTGCCTGCACCCAAGACGGGGAGATCATACAAGGGTGTGACTCACTGGGGGTCACCTCAGGGTGTGTCTGCCATGGTTGTACTTGGCGCAGAGGTGGCTACAAAGCCTTCCTGGGGAAATTGACACTGAAGGTGAGACATTGAAGGGTCAGTAGGAGTTGGCCAGGTAGAGGGAGAAAAGTGTGTCAGGCAGAGGGCAGCATGAGCAAAGAGGTCTGGGACCCGGTGCTGTCCTTTGCAGTAACTACTTCCCTTCCTGAGATTTTTTGTTCCTGATCTCTGAGTACATCCGCCAAACATGGGGCCTGGCTGAAGAGGCATAGGGAAGTTTCTTATCTCCAGGGAGGAATTTGGCAAATCTGACTGGAAACCGGGCTTTCAGTGGTGTGCCTGTGTGTGTGCATGTGAGTGTGTGTGTGTGTGTGTGTGTAGGGAGATGGGGATAGGGTCTGCCCCAGTCACCGTCAAGACCTTATCCATGCATCCATTCCTTCTACCAGCAACCCTGAGTGCCTTCAGGGTGCCTTCAGGTGTTCTGCACGAGAAATGACTCAGTCAGACCCCTGCCTTGTCCTAGAGAGGTCACACTTCACTGGGGGTGAGAGGAAACCACTCAGATGGAAAGCTCCAGCTAGTGCTGTAACTAAGGTGGCCACGGATGCGTGGGGATGCAGAGAAGGCAGGCGTGGCGGTGGTGGGGGGGGGAGGGGGGAGGGGAAGAACGCAGTCCAGGAGGATTTCAGGTTTCAAGCTGAGCACCTGGGCGGACGGAGAGGCCATTTACTGAGAAAGAAGAACGTGGAGGAGCAGGTGGGGGGCATTGAATAAAGCACTTTGTTTTGATGGTGAGACGTTTGAGATGCCTCCTGGGCGTCCAGCTGCGGATGCAGGGGAGGTCAGGGCTGGAAATACAGAGCAGGCAGTCACCACAGTCTGTGGCTGGTTGAAAGCCTGGGAGAGCCTGAGATTCTCGGTAGGAGAGTCCATGCCCGAGCCATGGGCCACCCTAACACCCCAGCACCGAGAGGTTGCGCAGAGAAGGGGTGTATCCCGGAGACTCCCGGAGGAGCCGCTAGTGATAGGGAGGAAAACCGGGAATGCGGGGTCACACGACGCCCAAAGATCAAAGACGGCGAGGACAAAGGTTTTATGGATGATTGGTACTTGGATATACGGGGGGTGACAGGTGGGGAGAGCGGAGCATTGCAGATGGGGAACAGCGTAGCCACAAAAGCTTTGAGGTAGGAAAGGGAAACAGCTCTGCTCTGCACTCCTTTATCCTGGGTTAAAGTAACTCCGAGAAATCTCTGGTCCTGCCTGACGGAGCTCCTTAAGGGAGGGCCAAGTTTGCCTCTACTCCACTCCGACCGTACACCTTACGGGCTGCGAAAATGTTTGTTGAATGAATAAAAGATGAACGAGTGAATGGGACTTTGTGACGTGGGGGGCAGGTGGTCTCGTTCCTTCGGCCTCAGTTTCCCTTTCTGTAAAGCATGCCAATCCGATAAACTTGAGTTCCGGGTTTGGGATGAGCACGGCTTGCTGAGCGGATTCCAAGTGGACTTTACGCAGGACCTCCCCGGTTCGGACCGGGTTGGTACGCGGATCCGGTCGCTCTGGGTCCGGCCCCCGCGGGACCCAGCAGCCCAGCCCTGGAACGGCCCCGCCCCACCTCCCTTTGTTTCTCCAGGCCCCGCCCCCTGCGCGCAGCTCCCTCTCCATTGGTTGGGGGGCGGGCCCCGAGCGCCGGGCGCCGCCGGGGGCGGGGCGGAGGGGCGCGGGCGGGGCGAGTGCGCCTGCGCGTTGCCCCAGCCCAGTTGCAACCTCTCGCCGGCAGCTGCTCCGCGCAGAGTGGGAGACGGAGCCCGAGCCTGAGCGCGAGACGGGCTGAGACGGCTGCGAGGCGGCCCCGCCCCGGGGCTCCATTGTTGCGGCGACTCCGGCTCTGCGGGCTGCTCGGCTCCGTCTCGCTCGGCCAGTGCACCTCCGGCAAGGAGTGAGCGCTGCCCGGGAGGCGGCCTGAGGTGAGGCGGCGGGCGGCGGGGCCGGGCCGGGCGGGGGTCCCCGGCGGACATGGGTTCCGGGGCTGGGAGAGGGTCCCACGGCCGGGCGGAGGTCCCGGGGCCGGACGGGGTCCCAGGCGGCAGGGGTCCCAGCCGGGCGGGGGGTCCTCGGGAGGCAGGGGTCCCGGAGCCGGGTGAGGTTCTGGGCCGGACAGGGGTCTCGGGTCGGGCGGGGGTCCCAGGCCGGGCGGGGGACTCAGGCGGCAGGGGTCCTGGGCCGGGCTGGGGTCCCCGCCGGGTGTGGCAGGTCCGAGAGGGGCGCCGCGAGGTCGCTGCCCGAGTTGGCGGCCGCCGCCCTGAGCGCCTGTGGGACGGGGACGCAGAGGGGGACTGACCGGGCCGTCGCGCGTCCGGGCGCCGGGCATGGTCTTGGCCTCGGGGTGGCACCGAGGGGGCACCGCGCCTGCCGCGACTCCGCGTGGATTCGCGCGTGACGCCCCGCGCGGGGTCCTGGTGACCCTGAGGGTGGGGGACTGTCTCGGTCCCCACTCACTCGGAGTGGCTGGTTCGCTGTGTCCCCGAAGGTAGCTCTGCGTGGGCCCTCGCGCGTGGGGATCCCGGACATCCTGAGAGTGGGAGACTGTCTCTGTCCCCCCCTCCCGTTCCCCCCTGGTGTGACTGGTTCGCTGTGTCTGCTTGAGGGTGACCGCGTGGACCCTCGATCGTAGGGATCCTGGGCACTCTGAGAGTGGGGGCTTTTTCTCGCTCCCCACCCCCATGACTGGTTCACTGAGTGTTTGTGTGTCACTGAGGGTGGCTCTGCGTGGACCCGCGCGCGCGGTGTCCTGGCCACCCTGCGAGTGGGAGGGCTGTGCCCCGTCCCCTCCCCCCGCGGCTCGTCGGGGTGTGATCAGTACCGGGGGCAGGCTCCCCTCTGTCCCCCAGCAGTGTGCGTGTGCGCGCGCGCGTGCGTAGGTGTGTGTTGGGGGTTCCATGTGTTTCGGGGTGTCCTTGTGCGGGTAGTGGCGCCCGTCGGGCTGTAGCCGGCTGTGCATGGGGCACATAGATGGCCTGCGTCTGACAGCTGACCCGCTGTTTTATTTATTGCCTTATTTGCCACTTGAGCAGAAGCGCCTGCACTTCCCCGGAACCCGCTCCTCTCCCCGGCCCGGTCCCCGGGGAGCGCGGGGCTGTCACCGCGCCTGGGGACCGCGAGTCAGGCCGCCGCGTTTCCTGCTTAGGCGCGAGGCTCGGCCGGCCCGGCGGGAGCCGGCTCTGATTGGAGGGAGCCTGGTCCCTCTGCCCGGCGCTTCTTGATTTCTTCCGTTAGGATTGGGAAGAAAAAAAAAAAAAAAAAAAAGGTCTGGAAAGCCAGATTTAACTTTGCAGCTCTCTCAGCGCCTGGAGAGTGGAGGAAACTTTCCCAAGAATTTGGCGGGCTGGAAAGTGCGTTTGAAGGAGGGGAATCCACACCCACGGAATGAGGCCAAGGCAGTTACAGTTAGAGGTCAGGTTTACAGAAGGAATAGCAGGGGTGAGGTTGTGGATCGGGAGACTTGGATTTCAGCCTGATGGCAAGATCTGATACTACCCTGCAGGCTGTGTATCTCTCAGCCACTTAAATAAACTGGGGTCATTCATTTACCCTTTTATCAAACTTATGAAAACACCTATTATGTTCCAGGGATGATTCTTTTCCCTGGGGAACGCAAAGTCTAACAAGCCTTGTTAGTCTTGCAAGTCTAACAAGACTCTGAAAAGTCTTTTCCTTTTCAGAGTGTTCTGGTCCAAGACAGGAGACTGAGCTATAGGCACAAGTAGCTCTAATGTCCAAATGGAAATTCTTTGTGAACAAGATGGTGTATAACAGGAATGCAAGATGAAAATGCGGTCCTAACTGCAGCTGTCGCTGTTATGAAGTCCAGACAGCCTACAGGCCCTTCCCTCTGGCTTCTCTGCCCTCTCTCTTCCAGCTGCCCTACGCCCAGCTCCAGGCCTTCACCCATTCTTGCAGTCTCAGTTTAGGTGACTTCCTTCTGAAGTCTTCCCTGACGTCCTCATGCCCAGCCCTCTGAGAGCTGTGGTCTTCAAGGACAGGGTGTTTTGCTGTAGTGCCCAGAGAGGAAGAGGTGTATCTAAATGAGAGGTCCTTCTAAATGAGAGGTCCTTTTTCCATACCACAGAGCCAAGTCTTTCCTGTGATTTAGAATCTGCAATTCTTCAATTCTCCTAAGGGTTTTTAGATTAACATTTGCTGTTACTTCCTAGTGTTTGTTGCACCGTGTAGAGTACTTGATTCGAATTTGTTTGGTCTGATTCTGGCTCTGGAATAAAGTTGCCATTTGTTCCTGCAGAACCACTAGGCTTCAGTTTCCTCACCTTTGAGGGTTTTAAACTAGGTAAGAACCTTGTCAGCCCTAAACCTTTAATTCTTTCAACCAAATAAAGCAGAGGAAAGTTCTCTTAGTGGCAGTTGTATAAATAATGGGGATCTTTGAAAATGTAGATTCTAAAGTAGAAGTTCTTTTTCTTTATTCTACCTTTTTTTTCTTTTTTTTTCACAGTTGCATGGGTGTATACTTTGTCTCAGAGTTGAAGGAGCAGGTCTATGATGGAAGCTTAGGCAACTTTTTTTTTTTTAATATAAATTTATTTATTTATTTGTTTATTTTTTGGCTGCGTTGGGTCTTCATTGCTGCATGCGGGCTTTCTCTAGTTGGGGCGAGCGGGTGCTACTCTTCGTTGTGGTGGGTGGGCTTCTCATTGTGGTGGCTTCTCTTTGTTGTGGAGCATGGGCTCCAGGCGTGTGGGCTTCAGTAGTTGTGGCGCGTGGGCTCAGTAGTTGTGGATCGCGGGCTCTAGAGCACAGGCTCAGCAGTTGTGGCACATGGGCTTCGTTGCTCCGCGGCATGTGGGATCTTCCTGGACCAGGGCTCGAACCCATGTCCCCTGCATTGGCAGACGGAGTCTTAACCACTGCGCCACCAGGGAAGTCCCTAGGCAACTTTTTGATATTGTCTTGCATCTTCTTCATAACCACATTTTGCTTGCAACATCTGTGCTCTGTCAAATTGGCTTGAAGTTTTCCTTAATGAAGTTGCTGGGTGCAGAAGTCTTGGCAGGACCATGTTGCTGATCTTTTGAGTGTCATATGAAGTCGGCCAACTGCAGGCTTTTTAATGCCCCAGTCTCTAACAGAGATTTTAATTTGGAGACTCTGAAATAAGTGAATTTTGGGAGTACCTTGAGGAAGTGTATGTGGCTTTGTATAATGGTTTAAAGCATAGTTTAAAATTATTACTTGCAAAAATGTACATATGTTAAATGACCTATAAGGAAACTCCACTTCTAAGGACTCTAGTAATTAATCCTTTAAAATATTAATCTCCCAATTTATTTGTTTGGCAAGATGGGAATTTGGTGTGCTCGATTATTTTAAAGCCACATGTCTGTCAAAAGGATACACGATTTTCTCTGCTATTCTTTTTTTGTTTGTTTGTTTGTTTTTTGGCTGCGCTGCACAGCTTGTGGGCTCTTAGTTCCCCGACCGGGGATTGAACCCGGGCCCTTGGCAGTGAGAGCACAGAGTCCTAACCACTGGACCGCCAGGGAATTCCCTCTCTGCTATTCTCATTTGGATGATTACAGGGAGTAAACATAGATGGTAGCTGTTTAGTCAAGGAGTGATGCCATCAAATTATATTTTCATGTTAAGTAGGATTTTTGTCCTTATTTTGATTGGTGGTCTTTAATTAATTTAAAAAAAAGCGCTCTGTTACATACTCCATGTGGTTTGTTTTGTTAGGGATCTTATTTTTTGGGAGGGGTCTTCAGAAATGCAAATGAGTTTTCTTTGTGGTTTCCTTAGATTGTCTTTTTTCTTTGATTTTTTTCCTTAGATTGTCTTAATGTTTTCACTGAAAACTAGTTAATACTTGTTCTGCAAGAAGGCCTGATTTTTATATGGATTAACTGAAAAGGGTTTTTCATGGAAGAGAATGCCTGGGGACGGAGAAGATAACCTTTGAGCTCTGCTTTTCCATGTTGTTCCTCTTGTTCTTTACTGGAGGAAGAGGGTTAACCAGTTCTTCCCTGGTGGCCTAATCAGAGCGCTGAATCTGTCCCACCTTAAAGAACTGATGGTGCTTTCCCTAGTTTTAAGATGATGATATTCTATAAACCATCTTGTTTAAGCATTGTTTGCCTAGAACTAGAAATTCAGTGATAAATTTTTTCTTAGACTATAAATCTAAGTCTTTGCTGTTACTTCCCCCCGCCATCCCACATCACCTACCAAATGTTTTTTTTTAAATAAATAAATAATTAATTAATTTTTGGCTGCGTTGGGTCTTCATTGCTGCGCACGGGTTTTCTCTAGTTGTGGTGAGCGGGGGCTACTTTTTGTTGCGGTGCGCGGGCTTCTCATTGCGGTGGCTTCTCTTGTTGTGGAGCACAGGCTCTAGGCACGCGGGCTCAGTAGTTGTGGCACACGGGCTCAGTAGTTGTGGCTTGTGGGCTTTAGAGCGCAGGCTCAGTAGTTGTGGCACACGGGCTTAGTTGCTCCGCGGCATGTGGGATCTTCCTGGGCCAGGGCTTGAACCCGTGTCCCCTGCATTGGCAGGCGGATTCTTAACCACTGCACCACCAGGGAAGCCCTACCAAATGGTTTTTTCTTCTTTCTTTTCCATTTTAAATACCTCATCATGTTCGTGTCTATCACTGCTGGCTACATCAAAACCGTTTTGAATGTTGACAGGATGTAATATGAATAATGTAGTAAAGATAAATTACTCCTGTTCTTTTGCACAGGAAACCTGGCCCCAGTAAGGCTTTTGTTAAGTCCAAGTACTTCTCTGAACTGCAGTTCCCTCACTTGTAAAATGGAGTTAATCGTTGGTAGTACCTGCTCTATCTAGCTCAAGAGATTGTTCTGAGGATAAAATGAAATCATGAATGTAACGTAATTTTGTAAGTTGTAAAATATTATGTTGTCAAGGATTTTTAAAAAGTGCTTCATTAAGAATGTAACGAATCTGGGTTTTTTAAAACTCCAAATGTTTAATGTACAGATGATCCTTAACTTGAAGGGTGTCAGGCAACTTCATTTAAGATTGTTTTCTATCTTTCATTGGCCAGTGTTGTTTGATATCTTAGCCTTTTGGGGGAACATCAAATTCAAGTTTCAGAGACGTGAATCTTTTTTAAGTAAGGCTACTGAATGTGCAGAAATGTAGCCTTTAGCAGTCTGTCTCATATATATGTTCCTATGAACCTTTCTTTAATGAAGTATAATTGCTGGGCACTTTAGTTCCTAAGTGCCCTGTCTTGAGGTTGGGGAAGGCATAGGCACTGTGAGGCCATGATCAGCAAAACACTGGCCTGTTCACCTCTGAAACTTCCTCAGCACCACAGTGTCCTTGGGCCTTCTCTCCTCAAGCCACCTTGGAAACTGCAGTGCAGTTTATACTTTAGACGCAGATGGTAAGTTACACTGTCGTATCATTTGACAGCCATTCAGATAGATGACCCGTGACGTGCCCGAGTATGGGCTACATGCAGAGATTCGAAGGTGGGACCCAGTGCCTCACTGGAGAATTGCTGGAGGCTCACAGTGTAGCGGGAGAAGCAGACCTGGCATCACTCAGTGCAGGTGGTGGGTGCTGCTAGGGGTACGCGGGAGAGTTTGGGAGCCGGGTTGGTGCACACAGTCCAGCATTTATTCTCCTACGTGGCACTTAGAGTTTGTCAGGCAAGACAGGCAGTGAAAGGTTTATAAATTAAAGGAAGGGCAGTGAATTACCTGAGGCCTAGAATATGTAGATATTCTGGGCAATTTATAATTCCCCAAATCTGCATTTATCAGAACAAGTCTATGGTCTGTTGTTTTGGATGGAGTATGGCCGTCTCTGTCTTTTGATTTAAGGAAGTCAGTTGACTCTTGTTGAACGTCAATGATGTGACAGACACTGCTGGGTATTTTCACATATATCACTGTATGAGTTTCCTGTTTCTGCTGTAACAAATTGCCCCACACTGAGTGGCTTAAAACAACACAGATGTATTATCTTACAGTCTGTAGGTTAGAAGTCTGACTCGGGTCTCACCGGGCAAAAAAACAAGGTGTCTGCAGGGCTATGTTCCTTATTGGAGAATCTGGAGGAGAACTGCAGGAAAACTTATTCAGATTGTCCACCGAATATATCGATAGTAGCTGGCACTTGTAGGACCGGGGACCCTGTTTCCTTGCTGGCTGCCAGCTGGGGGACTGCCCCCAGCTCCTAGAGGCGTCTTCCTGGACCTTGCTCGGAACCCCCTGGTCCCAGAGCCAGCAAGGGCCGGCCAGTCCTGGTGTCCCCTCTGCTTCATCTCTCTTCTTCTGCCTGGAGAAAGTTCTCTGCTCTTAAGGGCTCATGCAATGAGCTTGGGCCCACCTAGAACCCCAGGATAATCCCCCTATCTAATACCCCTGTCTGAGGTCTGTAGCGAAGCCCCTTTACTATGACAAATGTGACAAATCACAGGTTCCAGGGGATGCACATGGGCCTCCCACAATTACCCAGTCCATTTATGACAGCGTCCAGTGACACTGTTATTGTCACCCTCAGTTCGCAGAGAAAGAAAAGGCATAGATATTTTAAGCAAATTGGCAGGACCGTTAAGATCGCTGTTAAATGGCAAGACAGTTCTTCTGACTCGACGTGGAGCTGATAGTGGGGTTTATAGCAGCAGGTCAGTCAGAAGCAGAGTAAACTTTGTGTTTTGGAGTGCTTAAATGGGCCACTCTGATTACAGGACTTTCACCAAGAAGTCATCAGAGTAATTCCTTTGTTAGAAAAAACACCCACATGGGGGATTTGGGACGTGAAGGACTCTTCCTCATGGGGTGAAGAGTGCATAATTCCATGTCCGGTTCTAGAATGGAAACAGCTGAGTCAACCCAACAGGGATTCACATTCCTGAGCTTTAGAGAACCTGTTTCAAGGCTGAAGCAAAGCACAGTAAACAAAGTTCAATACTTTCCTTGATAGTTAGGAACGAGGTGCATCTTGCGGTCAAGGAAACAGCAAGTGATGGTCACCAGCATCGAAGACCAAGCATGATCTCATTTGATCGTGTAGGTGTTTTTAATAGTTTTTCATTAGGATTTTTTTTTTCCCTTCTATAAGAAAGCAGAATCTAGAAATCCTAAGGCTTTTAACCTGGCCTTCAGGAATTTACCAACTGCCTGATACCCTTTGCAGAAATGTTGTGTGTCTGTGCCTGTGTGTGTGTTTACTGGGGGGGAGGATTTATAGCTTTCCGTTCTTTTTCGAAGGGGTTGGATTCCAAAAAGTTTAAGAACACGCTGCTTAATCTGATATTCTTGCCGGTCAAGTATCAGATTTTTGTTTAAAAATTAAATACCCAATTTTAAACAAAGTTATACAGGCGCATAGTTTTAAGCGTCAAAAGTTCTACAGGATTGAGAACAAAAAACCAGCAATCACCTACCCCACCCTTCTCCACCCTGATTCCTGCTCCCCAGGGACTTCCCCTTTCAACGTTTTAGCTATTTCTTTCAGATTCTGGGTAAGAGACATCCTGCTAAGGAATGAGACGATTTAGGTCACCTACCCACTCCTTGCACTGCCCACTTCTTTTTTCCTCTGTCCTCTCAGTATAATTATGTTAAAGGTTTCGGTTAAATATTCAGCAGCACTTATTATGATTATGGAAATATTATTCACAGCTGAGATATGTAGTCTATTTTGATTACATTTCCCTTCTTCGACAGTTTTTTTTTTTTCTTTTTCCTAGAGTTGAGAATTGCCCTGCTTTGTTTTGCTTAGCTTTCTGCCCCTTCACCCCCCGAAGTTGCAGTCTCCTCTTTGTATATTCACACACCAGAGGGCATCATCCAGTTTGTCCTTTTCTTAGGATAATTCTTCCTGAACCTCTCACCAGCCTGCTTTCCTCTAAATTGGTTGCTTCCTAGACCTGCTGCACATTCCCTATCGCCCTGAGAATTCCTTTCACCTCTTTCCCGGGTAAGATGCCTCCTTCTAAAGTTTTCTCTCTTATTTTGGTTGAGCATGTTCACCATAGCTTTCCAAGAAATACATTTTTTTGAGATCTCGTATAAGGTTGGAACGTTTTACTCTCGTTCAGTTGATAGTTTGGCTGAGTATAGAATCCTGGGTTAGAAATCATTTTTCTGAAGAATTAGGAAGGCACTGCTCAGTTGACTTCCAACTTCATCGTGACAGTTGATGTGTCCAGAGCCATTCCTTTGTATGTGACCCGTGTTTTCCTCTGTGTGAGTTTTTAGGCTCTTCTTGATATTCCTTGTGTTTGCAGATGTCGTGGTGGCCGCGCTGTGATGTGGATCTTGTCTGATCCATTGTGATGGGAACTGAGTGGGCCTCTTCCATCTGTAGACTGCCGGTCCTCTGTTCTGATCCTGAATCTCCTTAAATGTCTTCTCTTTTCCCATTTCTTTGTCTTTTTGTTTTCCTTTTTGGGATTTTTCCAACTTCTCCTCTAAACCCTTCTCTGAATTTTGTATTGCTCTGACTATTTTAATTTCAAAGGCTCCTTTATAGTCCCTGAAAATATTTTTCAAAAATACCATCTTTCCTTGTTTCGAGGATGTGGTCAGAGGTTTTATTCCACCTGTATCCTGGAGGAAAGGTTTATCTTTTCATGGCTTTTCAGCTCGATTATCTAATAAAGCCCGAAGGATTTGAGAGTAGTTTCATGATACTTCTGTAGTTTGAAAGAAAAATTTCTGTTCCACCCGTTATCTATTCTCTAATATGGAAAAAAGACTTAATTTTCAGTCCTTGGTGGTATTAGAAGATAGCTTTTTTTTTTTTTTTTTTTTTTGGCCGTGCTGAGTGGCATGCAGGGATCTCAGTTCCCAACCAGGGATCGAACCCGTGCCCCTCTGCGGTGGAAGTGCAGAGTCCTAACCACTGGACCGCCAGGGAATTCCCTAGAAGATAGCTTTTGTATGTCCTCAAACACCTCCACTGAGAACACCTCTTTTCCATCCGTGCCCACGCTGCAGCTGACTTTGCCTTCTGTTTTGTGTACTTAAGGTCGTCCACTCAGTATTCTGCAAGGAGCCGCCACCAGTGAATTCCAGTTTCCTTTTACCTGACCCAGTGTCCATGGTCTATGCAGCGTCTCTGGGGGCAGTAGCATTGAGAAGGCTCCTTTTTGTGGGTTGTACTTTCATCATAAGTTTATCAAGAAAAGCAAAAAGAAGTAGTAAAAATGATGGATTCTTGCTCTGGACGTTAGATAGTGGTGTGACAAATGAGGGTTTTTTTTTTTTTTTTTTTGGCCGTGATGCACGGCTTGTAGGATCTTAGTTCCCCTACCAGGGATCGAACCCGGGCCCTTGGCAGTGAAAGTGAGGAATCCTAACCACTGGACCGCCAGGGAATTCCCAAACGAGGGGTATTTTTTGCCATGGTAGGTGGAGCTAGGTTTGGGGACTGTCATCTAGTCTGGACCTTTCTGTCAGAAGGAGTTTACAGAAATGGCTTGTTGGGAGCGGGACACGGTGCCTCCTAGGTGGGTATTTGGTGAAGAGGTTTGTGGCGGATGTCTGAAGAGAAAGGAGAATACCTCTGAAAAGTGTTTTGGAGCCATACTTTTTGAATGGCTTTTGAAACCTGTACAGGGTTTTCCCAGACATTGACAGCATGTGATTCTGAGTTACTTTAACTGTGAGTGTCAGGATGGCTCTTGAGGATGTGAGGCATGATGCCTTCTTTTTAAATCCCCTCTTCCCATGAATACAGATTTGTGTGTTGGGAGGTCCTAAGTTACGTGAGATTTTTCTTTCCAGATGGGTTGATTGTTTGAGTCTTCCTGTGCTTGAAGTGTGACCCTCTGTCCTAGTTTGTTCAGGTTGCCATAACAGAATGCCATAGACTGGGAGGCTCATAAACAACAGAAATTTATTTCTCACAGTTCTGGAGGCTGGAAGTCCGAGATCGAGGTGCTGGCAGGTTCCTTGTCTGGTGAGAACCTGGTTCAAGACAGCATATTCTTGCCGTGTCCTCGCCTGGTGGAAGGGGCGAGGATGCTGACTGGGGTCTCTTTTATAAGGGAACTAATCCCATACAGGGGGGCTCCACCCTTATGACCTATTCATTTCCCAGAGGCCCCCCTCCAAGTACTAGACACTGGAGATTACTGGAATTTTGAGGGGACACAGACATTCAGTCTGTAGGACCCTTTAAGAAGCTCAGACATGCTGTGTCTTCACGATAAGGGAGACCAAATGGTTCAAAAAGGCTAATGTTAATAGTCTTTCGGAGTTTGTATCACCACCCCCATCGCTACCGGCACTGTTTGCTGAGCGCTTACTATGTCCTAGGCACCGTGCCGGACACTTTACATCTGTATCTCTTCTAGTCCGTTCAGCAACTTCGTGGGGTAGGTACTGTTCTCAATTTGCAGTTGCCAAAATGAGACGGAAGTCTCGTGGTGGCCAGGGTTAACAATACTGTATTGTGTATTTAAAAGTTCCTGAGAGAGTAGATCTTGAGTTCACATCACACACACACACAGGCAAAAATTGTAACTACATGCAGTGATGGACGCTAAGGAGACTTACTGTGATCCTTACTGTGATCCTTTCACAGTACACACATGTGTCCAATCGTTATGTTGTCTGCCTGAAACTAATACAATGTTGCTCGTCAGTTACATGGCGATGAAAACACTGAGGTGAAGAGGCAGGGAGGAACTCGCTCAAGGTCACGTAGTAGGTGGGATCTGACTAGCGCGTGGCCCGGCCTCCTCCTGTGTTAGGGCTTTCCAGCCACTGACGCCAGGTGACCGCTGTGCCCGAGAGCTGTTACAATGCAACCTCTCAGAGCCGGCCTGACCTGACGCTGTTCCTGCTGTTGACCTGCATGGCGCTCCTGGCGGTCCTGGTGGGTCTTCGGTGTCTGTGCCCCTGCATCCCTTCCCTTCCCCACTCAGTGGTTCAGAGGGTGTGCGTGCAGGGGTCCCCGCCCAGGCAGCTGCACACAGTGGGGGGCCATGTGTACGGGACTGACCGTAGAGGCCGTGACAGATGCTGTCAGGGGGGGATGCGCAGGACGCTGGGGTTTCGGAGAGGGAGGTGGGCAGGCACCTGCGAGGGGGCGGTTCTGAGGGGGACCGTGCAGGGGGCGTTGGGTTTCCACGGTGGAACTGAGGCTCCGAGGCTTTCTCAGCTCTGAAGATTCCAGCCGCTTAGTCTCACTCCGATGCCTTTTCCTGAATTCTCTATTTCTCAGCGCAGAAAAAGGTGTCATCTCTGCGCCGTTAATTTCTGCGAGTCCTGCGTTTAGTTTTGGGCGTTCAGCAGATTGGGGCAGCCTGGGCTGTGAGAGAGAAGCCTGCATCTCCCGCCAGCGGGGCTCCTGTCAGGAGACAGGGGGCCCCGAGCCTCCAGCTGCACAAAGACGGCTGCCACCAGCGCTGAGAGACGTTTCACCTGAAAAGACAAGACCCAGAATAGTTAGTGTGTCCCCCGAATGGGATAACCTCCCGGAACGGAAGGGTTTCTACTGATTCCCACCCTGCCTCCTTCCCGAGACTGGACCATCCTTCATACCACAGCAGGAGGCATTTCTGGCCATCTGTCAGCATCCATTGGGCCTTAGGCAGGGCGGCCAGCATCACAGGCCCTGTCGGACCGGGGCTGGCGTTCCGGCTCTGCCACCCACTCATCAACAGTGTGGAATCTTGGGCTG
Organism: Balaenoptera acutorostrata; assembly: GCF_949987535.1. NCBI lineage: Eukaryota > Metazoa > Chordata > Mammalia > Artiodactyla > Balaenopteridae > Balaenoptera > Balaenoptera acutorostrata. The sequence continues at coordinate 140,762,260 of NC_080068.1, read as the reverse complement.
GTCCCTTAACCTTCCATGAGCCGCTTCCATAGGAGGGCAGTGCAGTACCTGTCGCCAGAGGAAAAGGCCAGGATGGCCGGACTTCCTCTCTGAGGGGAGCAGTGGACGTTGCGGGGGGCGTCTGGTAAGCACTGAATGGAACGAGGCTGACTGGCCCTGTTGATAGTAGTTACAGCCTTTCCTCGTGAGGAAGCTGTGAGTGGTCCTCCTGGCCGGGCCACCGTGAGGTAGGAGCCAGTGAAAGAGCCTAGAAGAAGGTGACTTCGGGTAGAGCCTGTGGAGGGTTTGTTACTATAAATAGGTGAAGGTTGGGCTCTTCACTAGCAGCCAGACGCCTGCTTTATCTCGGGACTTCCTGAGTCGTGCACAGCAGAGCCGGGGGATTGTGTCACAGTGGGATTGGTGGCAATTTCAATTCAGCTAAAGCTGCCGGTCGAAAAATGCATCGATATGATATGAGAAAGCTTGGACTGCAAAGCAGAGCTGAGTCCAAGTTCTGGGTCCGTAACTTGAACTGTGACTTCGTAGGTAAAGGGAGGTCCAGAGAACCCAAACGTTTTGTATTATAACAGTAAGAAAGGGCTCGGAGCGTCTGCATTGGTTGTGTACCAGTTCATTTAAATGACCTCAAAGCATTTACACTGGAACAAGACTTGATTTCTCTAATTTCCATTACTTTACCTTCCTGGAACAATCTCATTATGATTCGAAGATTTTTGGGCGTCAGAATCACATGGTCCAGCTACCTGTCCTGGAGCAAATTTAGGCACACACATTTGTTTAAATATTTCGGGTGATATAGGCATAGACACATAGAATAAAATGCTGAAGTTTGCACCCCTCCTCTAGGGTAACCACTGTTACTAGTGAAGCTTGTATTCCACACGTTTTTTTGTGCGTTATAAATATAATGGGAGTATACATATATATTTAATAACATCTACCGTTTATTCGGTATTCAGGACGTGTCTATGCAGCTCCCTCTCCATGCCAACTCATTTTATTTTTAGAGCAGCCCTTATTTTTTTTAATTTTTATTTATTTATTATTTTATTTATTTATTTTATTTTTGGCTGCATTAGGTCTTTGTTGCTGCACGCAGGCTAGCGGCGAGCGGGGGCTACTCTTCTTTGCGGTGCGCGGGCTTCTCATTGCGGTCGCTTCTCTTGTTGTGGAGCATGGGCTCTAGGCACGCGGACTCAGTAGTTGTGGCTCGTGGGCTCTAGAGTGTAGGCTCAGTAGTTGTGGCGCACGGGCTTAGCTGCTCCACGGCATGTGGGATCTTCCCGGACCAGGGCTCGAACCCATGTCCCCTGCATTGGCAGGCGGATTCTTAACCACTGCGCCACCAGGGAAGTCCCTAGAGCAGCCCTATTACTGTGACTGTTTTACAGTGAGGAAACTGAGGCACAGAGAGGTTGGGGGCCTTGTCCAACATCACACAGCCAGGAAGTGTTGGAGTTGGGGTGTGAGCCCAGGCGGCCTGGCTCCAGAGCTCTGAGCGATCATTCTGGATTGCCCATGGAAACCTCATGCTCGCCAACCTTGCCTCCAGCGAGAGTCCACGTGATATTTGTCAAAGTGGTGTGTCTACCTGAGGTTTCTTTACCTCTTTAAGCCTGAACCTAAATCTTGGAATTGTTCTAAACCCTGGCTGGGACCCCTTGAAGACTGAACAGAGGTACTCTTCAGGTTAGTCTAGCTGGTTGGAAGGTGGAGGGAGAAGGGGTGATATTGCCAGAGAAAAAGGCCAAGGTGGCTGGGCTCACTCCTCTGACGAAGAGGCCCTGGAGCAGCTTCATGACCTGGACCACTTGGACGGAAGAGGAAGAAGGAGACCTTTACCCGTGATGGGTGACCTTGACTGCACGAACAACCTGTGTGCTGGTCCTCTTCCTGGAGCAGATGGTACGAGGTGCCAATAAACCCAACTTCTGAGCCTGCCAGGGCAGGGCAGGTATTTGTCCAGCCCCCTGTGAACATAAGTAATGTTCTCACATTCTCATAGCCAGCCCAGTGTTCCAGAACCGCTTTCTTTTTTTCTTTGGACAAAAGTTCAGTTTGTCTCATAGGTCCCTTTCTGCTTATAACAGTGTCACAGGTTAAAGTTTTGTTTTTGGTTCTGAAGTGGATTTAGAGTTAATAAAGTCTGCTAAAAATACAACTATGGGGTAGTGTAGAAAAATCACTTCCTTATTATGGATCATATAATGTGAGTTAGAAGTGACCCACACCCAGTTGAACACTGGAAACAAATCTTGTCTTTGGATACCCCTGCGACTCGTGTGAATAAAAGGTGCCCAGGTGCGGGGGTCACCAGTCTTCTCTTGGGGCGTCTTGTGTTCCTCCTTGCGGGGGAAGGTGGGCCGGGAGGAGGGGGCCCGCACCTGCTGAGCACCCAGTACTCGTCAGCTACCTCACATAAGTGTCCCATTTGATACAATCTTAGAGGTGACTATTTCTATTGAAGATGAAGACGGAGGCTTAGAGATGTTAAGAAAGTTGCTCAAGGTCACATAATTATAAGTGGAAAAATGAAATCCTTGATGAACTCAGGGGTTTGACCTCAAAGCCCTTGATCTTTCCTTAACACTTGGTTACTTCCCTGGACGGCGGAGGAGTGACTGAGAGCTCAAGGAAGTGAGGTTTTGTGGAAAGAGGGCCTGGAGAGGGAAGTCTCTCTAGACTTGGAATCTGCCTCACTGGGCTTCTAAGTTAGGGACTGACCATCTGGAGGGAAGCCCCTGGTTTAAGACTTTTCTTTGTGGAAATAGACAAAGAGCAACCACATGGGAAAGGCAAAAGCTATTTATTCAGAGCTGGCTTGTAGCAAGGGAGTCGGCCACGATCACTTGTGCCTGGCAGAGACCCAGAGGCAGGCAGAGGTGTGGGCGAACTTCCCAGTGGAGAAAAGGGAGCTCAGGGTGCCTGATGGGGCTGGAGGCCTGGGGGGCTGGGGGGTGTCTAGAAGGGGGGGCATTCCTTGTGACTGGTCAGGGAGCAGGTGGGACCTTCTGGGGTTGGTCCTGAGTTGGAAGCAGGACAACAGTTATGGAGGCCGTCGGTATTGATCGAGTCCTGGCCGATTGTCCAGGGGTGGCTGTTTGGCTTCCTGGCTTGTCACTAGAGACAGCAGTCTGCCCTCCTGCATGTCTGACTCCCAGCAGGCTGGCTCCCGGGGCTGGCGGCTGTGGGCCAAGGGTCAGATCTCTGCTTTTATATGGTCTGGCCATTGTCATTGTATATTGTCTTTCATCTTTCTCTTGTTGGTACAAATATTAAATAAAAAATTAGATGTGTTAGGAATTGTTTGGATGTCACGCCTTCTGGAAGAAGTTCTTCACACTCACATTCAGAGTGACTCTAAACTGTTGGGCTTGATCCTATTTTAGAGACTAGAGAACTGAAGCTAAGAGAGATTAGGCAGAACCCACAGTAGATGGTTAAGCTCAGACCTGAATTTGGTCTTCTAATTTCAAGTTTGTTTTCTTTGGAGGCAAGCTGGTATGAAATATATATCGCCTTTGACAAGATAATACTTAGGCTCTATTTAGTCCTTCTCCTAAATTATAAGCCTTTTTTGGGGTGGGGATTTTTTGATTTAGAGAATTTTTTATTGAGAGTCTAGGACAGTCCTGAAAAGGCAATGCAGATCATAAAATAATGTAGATTGTTCTGCTTTTTACTCTCAAAACATATCTAAATTGTCTTTTCATGTTGCAAACCTGCTATAAAGATATATTCTAAGGGAGAAGTCCAGGCCACTTGTCTTTTAAGGATTGCAATTTTCTTGGTAAAAGAAAGAGAACTTTGTTAGTAACCCTTTTAATTTGGGAAGGTCTTCTGTGTTCAGTAAACTGTATTTTCCATATGAGTTAGAAGATTGTCTTGAGACACAAATATAGTTTAGCAATGAAGTTCACTCCCTTGATAATTAAATTATCTTTCCTTCTTTCCTTTATCCATTATAGTGATAGGATAAAATCTGCTTCTTAAGCCACTGGGTTTTGCTGTTATCCAGAGAAGGGTGACCCCCAAATATGGACCATTGAATACCAAATTATAAATTTGGTCCAAAAAGATTGTGCATGGTTATTTTGACATTGTCAAACTTCCCACATATATGAACCGAATAATGTAATTCATATATGAATTGATTGTATGTGTATATGACTATAAACATATATTTATTTATTTATGATGTAGGAATCAAGTAACACTGTGTAAATAGCCTTTCTTACAAATTCCAGGTAGCCCTCTTATTCCAAAAATGGGGAAATTTTGCATTCATCCTTAAAGCGTACACACGCTTATCTGATAGCTCTGCATTTTAACAATGATGTTACCAGTGTCATAGATCTATTTTGCATCTTTCCTACTCAGATGGGGTTTCTTTGTTTGGTTTTTGTTTTGGTTATGGAGCTCGTGATAACCTGTGTGAATTCCCTTCCCCATCTTGGCCACATTCTCTTTGTGATGGGTCATCTTTCTGTCTCATTGGACTTTACTGTTTTTCTAACAGTGTGAGTTCAGGGCTCTGGGCCGTGCAGTTTCGTGAGAAATCATCCTCATCGTCTGTAGTGGTGCATGTTTTCAAGGCAGAAGAAACAGCAGCAGTTCTTATGGGGCTGCCTATCAACCTGGGAGTCCCGAGACCTGGCCTTGCCCTGCTTCCAGCAGGTAACTAGTTGAGTTACCAAAAAAAGCCAGGTCCACTCCCTGGTCTGTGTCTCTGTAAGTAGAATGGCAGATGGTGTGTTTCCTAAGGTGCCTTCCAGCGTGGTCAGCCGCTGACCTGTTCTCTGCACCGTGCCAAGTACAGTGGAAACAACAAGGAAACGCCAGGCACATTTGTAACCACTAGGGTTGCAATCTAGTTTCAGACACAGGACGGAAGCTGACAGCGCTGGGCAGGGGTACAGACCGAAGGCATTTGGAAGGGCGGTTCCAAATCCCTCAGGGTGCTTGATGTGATCTGAGGAAGACACATGCAAAAAGGCACAAGGTTGCTGAGAAAAATCTCGGCGTCCGTGTCCTGGATTATCTCACCAGCGGGAAGGTGGAGGTTGGAGTCCTGAGTTTGCAGAAAGATGTGCTGTGGTTCACAGGGGCTTGCCCAGCCTGGACTCGACACTTAGGTTCATTCAGTTTTGTCCTCTGTTTCCACCTTCCTGATGCACCCCCTTGTTTCTCCAGAAAATATGCAGTGAATTTTTTGGAAGAACTTTATAGAAGGAATAGATGCTCACTGAAGGTAATTGAAATAGTACGTAAGATGAAGAGCAAAGGTAAATCTTTCTTTTCTTGCTGTCTTTGGGGTGACCGCTATTTTTTTTTTTCTTTTGGCTGCGTTGGGTCTTCGTTGCTGTGCGTGGGCTTTCTCTAGTTGGGGCGAGCGGGGGCTACTCTTCGTGGTGTGCGGGCCTCTTATTACGATGGCTTCTCTTGTTGCTGAGCACGGGCTCTAGGTGTGCGGGCTTCAGTAGATGCAGCACGCGGGCTCAGTAGTTGCAGCATGTGGGCCCTAGAGTGCGCGGGCTTCAGTAGTTGTGGTGCACGGGCTCAGTAATTGTGGCTCGCGGGCTCTAGAGCTCAGGCTCAGTAGTTGAGGCACACGGGCTTCGTTGCTCCACGGCATGTGGGATCTTCCTGGACCAGGGATCGAACCTGTGTCCCCTGCATTGGCAGGTGGATTCCTAACCACTGTGCCACCAGGGAAGTCCCAGGGTGACCACTATTTAACAACTGCTGTATTTCCTTTCAGATCTTTTCCAGTATACGTGCAAATATATATGTACATTTTGGGGATATTTTTAAAAAACAAAATAGCATTTGATATATGCTGTTCCACAGCTCTACCCCAGCAGTGCACAGGGACAGCCTTTCGTGACGATATATTTGGATATGATATACTCCTTTTGCCCTGGGAGAGCCAGGTACTAATAGCTCATGACAGCTGGCGTTGACTGTGCATTCGCCGTGTGCCAGGTCCTGTTTGCTAAGCTCGCCACACGAATTAGGTCTTATGATTTTTCCCAACCACCCTGTGGATGAACACTGTTATTATTAAACATTTTACTTGATAAAACTGTAGTAGAGAGCAGCTAAGCTGCTTGCTCAAGCTCGTGGCATTATTTCCAAGAGAGACAACACATTTTTAAAAAGTCTTGTTAAATTGAAGTAATTTACATTTGCTCATTTCAGGAAGTATTTATTGAGTGCATCCTGTGTGTTGGGTGCTGTCCTGGAAGCTTTTCCTGAAAGCACATTTGGGATGGGGTAACAGTGAGACGGTCCACAGGCACGGGGCCCCACTCGTGCAAGGAGGGAGGGGCCCTGTGGGGAGCAGAGGACACAGGGAGGGGGTCTCTGGACACTGCTTGCAACGTCGATGTTTGCGCCAGTCTGGCCCAAGGCCCAGTTCTTGTACAGACGCTTCCAGAGAGACCTGATTTTGATTTCGATTATGGCTCACCTGAGACTGAGTGACCGTTGATTTAAAACTGCCCGAGTCACAGCCTCAAAGGTTAGTGCTGGTGCCCCTCTAGCTGGCCTGCTGTCACCCCCCGACTCCTATGGAAGGGGGGTCCCCCAGGGACTAGAGTGATGTGTCTGCCAGCAGCTGTGTGGGTGTCTCCTCGTAAGTGGATTTGATGCTGTTGGGATGGATCAGACCTTCCTGCTCTTTCCCACTTGGAAGAAAATTTTTCACTTGTCTTTGGGTTTTGCTGCGGGGCTGTAGGGTTAGAGCAGGGCCTGGCAGTTTGCTGGTTGATACACATGTTCTGCGAGCGCAAAAATCACAGAGCTTTGGGAAATGTGGACAGAAGTAGCACTCAGGGCAGTGGGGTCACGGGTTATAAATGTTTCTGTAGCAACGGCATCAGACTTGCACACAATGGCATGGGTTTCTGCTATATGCTTTCCCTGCTATTTTGGCGAGTTTGATTTGGGTGTCTCCCGTACAGAAGCCATGACATCAGCTTCTGCCATCAAGTATTTATAGCAGTTGGCCAGTTGACGTGGGTCACTTTTTGGGCTGTGATTTCTGTAAGGAAGTGGTAGCTCTCCTGTCCAAAGCATGCTGCCCGTTTCAAGGTGTTCCCGATTTCTGAGCACCTTGGGAGATGGTGCTCTGGATAGAGGAAGTACCCCTCCCCATGTGGTGGTCTCTGATGACTGTACAAGTCAACAAGGCCTGTAATGAGTGTCGTCCTGGCATTTGCGAGGTGCCAGACCTCTGTCCTTCCTGTGCCTCCTCTTCCTTCTCCTCCTTCTCCCTGTTTTCTTTCTTTCTTTCTTTCTTAAAAACATTTCTTATGAAAAATTGAGCAAGTATTTTGGTTTCCTTCATTTGCTCTTCTTTGCTAATTGCATGTAGAGTGAGCCTGGGACAGTGAAAAAGTTTTTACTTCCCTTCAATGATGATAATAGCTACTCTTTTTTATTTTTTTTTTAAATTTTATTTATTTATTTATGGCTGTGTTGGGTCTTTGTTTCTGTGCGAGGGCTTTCTCCAGTTGCGGAGAGCGGGGGCCACTCTTCATCGCCGTGCGCAGGCCTCTCACCATCGCGGCCTCTCTCGTTGCGGAGCACAGGCTCCAGACGCGCAGGCTCAGTAGTTGTGGCTCACGGGCCCACTCGCTCCGTGGCATGTGGGATCTTCCCAGACCAGGCCTCGAACCCGTGTCCCCTGCATTGGCAGGCAGACTCTCAACCACTGTGCCACCAGGGAATCCCGATAATAGCTACTCTTAACTGAGAGGCTGACCGTGTACCATGCATTGAGAAGTGGCTTTCAATCCTCACACTCAACCAGCTGGGATAGGTGGTGTTTCCCCCCAGTTACTGAGGCGGGTGTTCAGCTCAGAGTGCTTGAGGGGCCCTCCCAAAGTCACACAGCTAGAAAGTGGCAAAGTCGAACTAAACACAGATTGTCTGCGTCAGACAGATGGTCTGATTCCAAAATGGGCTCTTAAATCCTGGGGCCAAGGAGCTGAACTTGGATTGGAATTGCTATGATGTAGAGGGCTTTTTTGTATCTTTGTTATTGACCCTAGACATTTCCTTGAACTAAACTTTCCTGCCTTCAATAAATACGAAGTATTTGGAAGTTTAAATTTCAGCCCTGAATTTTGCAATATAGAGAAATAACACTTTAGGTTTGCTTTGGATATAAATATTTATTTTCCAGTCACAGGGCTTTACAATAATGACCTTTTCCCCCACAATTAATGGGAAATAAAACCCTAATTAATAGACACACATACTAATCATTTTAATTTTTATACATTTTTAGCTGTTGTTCAGGCTTTGCTTGTGGTACTTATGTCAACAGGATCTGATATCATAGGTAGAAATCAGAATATTTAGGAAAAAATACTTAGAGTTATATTTTTCAAACTTTCAAACTAGACATTTTACATTGTTCAGTATACAGTTGGAATTAAAGCTTCACAAAACAATACTTACCTGTAATATGGATGACGCACTAGCATATTTTTAATTTCATTAAAAAAATGGAGCTCATTGCCTGGAGCAATTGGACATCCACAGAGCAACAAAACAAAACAAAACCTTGACCTAAACCTCACACCTTATATACAAAAATTAACTCAAAATGGATCACAGACTTAAATGTAAAACTATAAAGCTCTGAGGAAACAAAAACATAGAAACTCTTTGAGATTTAGAGCTAGGCAAAGAATTCTTCCTTGGACTCGACACAGAAAACACAGCCCATAAAAGGAAAAACTGATAAGTTGGATGTATTGTAGAGCACAGAGAATATAGCCAATATTTTGTGATAACTTTAAATGGAGTATGATCTATAAAACATTGAATCACTATGTTGTACACCTGAAACTAATTTAATATTGTAAATCAACTATACTTTAATAAAATAAATCAAACATATCAGTTATCTGTGCAGAGGGAAAAGAAAAGACTGTGTTAAGAGGATGTAAAGACAAGCTACAGACCAGGAGAAAATATTTACAAACCGCATGTGATAAAGGACTAGTATATAGAATATATATTAAATTATTATTTAATATATTAAATATATTAAATAATATTAAAAAATATTAAATAATATTAAAAATATTTAATATATATTAAAAAATATTTAATATATATTAATATATATTATTATATATATATTATATATATATTAAAAAAACTCAAAATTCAACAGTAAACAATCTAATTAGCAAATGAGTAAAAGACATGGAGACATTTCATCAAAGAGGATGTACAGATGAGAAGTATGCACATGAAAATATTTTCAGCATCATTAGCCGTCAGGGAAGTGCAAATTAAGACCACAGTGAGGTATCACTACCCACCTACAGGAATGGCTAAAATAAAAAATAGTGACACCACCAAATGCTGGTGGGGATTCAGAGAAACTGGATCATACATGGCTGATGGGAACATAAAGTGGTGCAGCCACTCTGGAAAACAGTTTGGGAGTTTCTTAAAAAAAACTAAACATGCGGGATAGTTAGGGAGTTTGGGATTGACATGTACACACTGCTATATTTAAAATGGATAACCAACAAGGACCTACTGTACAGCACAGGGAACTCTGCTCAATATTATGTAACAACCTAAATGGGGAAAGAATTTGAAAAAGAATAGATACATGTATATGTGTAACTGAATCACTTTGCTGTACACCTGAAACTAACACAACATTGTTAATCAACTATGCTCTAATATAAAATAAAAAGTTAAAAAACAAACAAACAAACAAAAAACTAAACATGCACCTACCATAGGACTCAGTAATTACAATCCGGGACAAATTTATCCAGAGAAACGAAGACTAATGTTCGCACAGAAACCTGAACGTGAATGTTCATAGCAGCTTTATTCATAATACCCAGAACCTAGAGACAACCCAGATGTTTTCACGGGCTGAGTGGGTTTATCCCTGAAGGGTATGTCCACTCCCATGGAACACTATGCAATAAAAAGGAACATATTAATACACACAACAACCTGGATGAATCGCCAGAGAATTATACTGAGTGAAAAAGAAAGCCAATTCCCAAAGTTTAAATAAGTATAGGAATCCATTTATATATAGCATCCTTGAAATGACAAAATTGTAGAAATGGTGAACAGATTAGTGGGCCAGTGGTTAAGAAGGGGGGAGGAGGTGGGTGGGGAGTGGGAGTGACTATAAAAGGGCAACTGAGGAATCCTTGTGGTGCTGGAAATGGTCTGTAATTTGACTCTTCTGATGCCAGCATCCTGGTGTGAGATTGTACTACAGTTTTGCAAGATATTACTACTGGGATAAATTGGGCAAAGAGTATGTGGGATTACATGTATATGTATAAGTGAATCACTTTGCTATACACCTGAAACTAACACAACATTCTAAATCAACTGTAGTCCAATATAAAATAAAAATTAAAAAGAAGAGTGTATGGGATTTCTTCTTCTTTCTTATAACTGCATGTAAATCTACAATTATTTCAAAATAAAAAGTTTAATTATTAAAAACATGCTGGCTGCTAAGCATTCAACTGATTTCATTGTTTACCGGAAAACTCTGCTAGAGGAATTTAAATGAGAACTTTTGGCTTTTTGAAAATCATTGAGGTTCTTCTGAGATTTTATTTGCGCATTATAAAGAAATCAAACAATGCAGAAAAGTACACACGTGAATGTTTTAAAAATCACTCCAATCCCACCCTTCAGAAATTACCATAAATTTGAAAAGTATACTATTTCCTTCACCACACATTTAATTTGCTTTCCTTCTGAAGGCTGTCATGGCAGTGATTACTCTCATTTTGACATTAGGAAATCAAGGCTTGGAGGATTTAGATGACTTGATCAAGGGCAAATGCTGAGTTAGTGGCCAGGGGCAGAATGGCTCCTCTGCGTTAAGACCCTTCCCAGTATCTTGTCTCGGGCCAGCCCTGCCCCTTCCTCTCCTTGTCCCTGGGAGCAGTGATTCTCCAAGGGGGCGGTGCTCCGGCCCACGCATCTCTGTCACTTGGGAGCTTGTTACCAATGCCCCCACCTGTGGAATCAGAATTTTTGTTTTGATAAGGCCTCTGAGTGGTTCTGAGGATACTCTGAAGGGTATCGCCTTGATGATGTTTGAACAGCAGACTGGTGCACGTTAAAAAACAGCAAACGTGGGCTTCCCTGGTGGCGCAGTGGTTGAGAATCCGCCTGCCAATGCAGGGGACACGGGTTCGAGCCCTGGTCTGGGAAGATCCCACATGCCGCGGAGCAACTAAGCCCGTGCGCCACAACTACTGAGCCTGCGCCTCTGGAGCCTGTGCTCCGCAACAAGAGAGGCCGCGATAATGAGAGGCCCGCGTGCCGCGATGAAGAGTGGCCCCCACTTGCCGCAACTAGAGAAAGCCCTCGCACAGAAACGAAGACCCAACACAGCCAAAAATAAATAAATAAATAAATAAAAATTAAAAAACAAAACAAAATGTGAATGAACTTTTGCCACCGCTTCTGCTGCTTCTTCACTGCACGCACTTCTGTTGTGATTCATGGATTGTCCGGTCATTTGTGTCTCTGGTTCGGTTCTGAGCTCCAGGTTGTGTAACGGGTTCTGCAGGGGCGTCCAGCTCATCCAGGCACTCAGACAGCTGTTGACTAGATAAAGGAGCCGGTGAACTTGACATGTTGATGATTGCTCAGTTTCTGTCCCAGCCTCCAGCATCTGGAGACTAGCCACCTAATGGCAGTTGCCACCGAGTTCCTTTACGTGCCTTCCTTCCCTTCCCCAATTTTAAGTGTCCAGTCTGGTCTGTGCTGGACTTGGGAAATCAAAAATGATTGCATGTGTCCCTCACCTGGAGTTGCTCCTGCATCTCAAATCCAACCTATCCACATCATTCTTCCAGACCTGCTTCTCCTGCCTGGTTTGTTTTTACTCAGTTTATGGCATCCTTACTCATCCGTCTTTCAGACTAGAAACCTCCATGTTCTTATTCCCCTTCTTTCACCTCTGGGTCTAATTGGACCTCACCGTACATTTCTTTCAACTATACTTTTTTCCTCTATCTAGCCTCACTGTTATGGCCCTGGCTAGAACCTCATCGTGTTGCATTTGTTGTAATAAACATTTAATTCCTTCTCTGCCTCATCAGAGAATACTTGCCGCACTGCATTCCCACATCACCACTAGAATGATCTTTTCCGAAATGCAAACGAGCTCGGCCTACGTAACCATCTCAACAAGTGTATGCTTTTTGTTAGAAATTTTATTACCTATCTTTGGGCATCCCAAGGATTCTAGGGAGACAAACCTGCTCATTTCTAAGATCAGGTAAGAATCCCTGGAGGGACCATGTGGAATGTTGGCAACAGTATTGGTTCTAGAAATGACATATACGTGCTGCTGTATTGAAAATGGATAACCAACAGGGACCTACTGTAGAGCACAGGGAACTCTGCTTAATATTCTGTAACAACCTAATCGGGAAAAGAATTTGAAAAAGAATAGATACATGTGTAAGTATCAATGTAACTGAATCACTTTGCTGTACACCTGAAACTAACACAACATTGTAAATCAACTCTACTCCAATATAAAATAAAAACTTAAAAAAAAAAGAGGCCCCTTGTCCCGGTTCTCGTCCTCTTCGCTGGAAAAGTTACTTGATGTCTGTGAGTTTTGGTTTCATTCTCTTAAAATAGGGGTGTGATGAAACATACCCTGCAGTCACACGGGGCTGCTGGGAGGAGCAGAGGAGATGCAGGGCGGAAATGCTTTGCAGCCTGTAAAGCGTTCCGTGCATGTGAGGGGCGGAGCGGTGTAAACAGCGTTTCTGGGATAATTGTATGAAACGCTTTAAAGCACGGTCGTAGGTCTGCCTGATGACACCCGTGGGTGCCTCCTATGACAGGGGGTGCCCAGCTCAGCTCAGAGTCTCTCCTGTTGCAGAATCAGAGGTGCCCAAGAGGATGGCCCTCCCCCCAGCCCTCAGCCTAGAAAAGACGAGGCTCTTTCCTGCCTATATTTGGTGGCATCAGCTCGGTGCTTTAGGGACGACGGGAATGAGCAGTGGATTGTGGAGAGGAGAGCTCACTGCCCACTAGCCAGTTAGCCTGCACCCCACGGTGATGGGGCGGGGCGGGGAGAACGGGGAGGGGAAGTCGCTTCGTGGTAACTTGCCAAAGGCTTTCTGAGCCTGTCTGCTCACAGAAGTGACCAGCATGAAAAGTAAAAGATCTGTTAGAGGCAGATGGACTGTATTAGTCCCGTACATTTATGGCTTTTGTGGCCTCAAAACAGCCCGTGACAGAGCTGCCAGGACTTGATAGCTTTCTGGGGAATGCTGGGTCAGCCAAGGGGCTGGGGAAGGGAGGGGAGACCGTCCATGCCCTGCTCCTCTGACCTGGCTGTGGTTACTGAAAAGAGCTGCCTAAGTGGGATCTCTCAAGTACTTTTCTTAACCTCTTTAGGCTGCAGTAATTTTCATCGGTAACAGCAAAGGGCTTCTCTGACAATTAGATGAGATTAATGCAGTAATGTATGTGGAAGTTTAGGAGGCTTGCAGGAAATGAGCTTGAATTAGGGGCAGTGAGGAGCATTTGGCACGTAGAAGGTGCTTCAGATATTTGAGGAATGAATGAATGAATGCATGAACGAATGTGCAAATGAATGATAATCCCTCAGCTGTTGGGGTGAGAGTCAGAGCATGTGTGTCCCGCTGTCCCAGGCTACTAAGTAGGATGGGTGCTTAGTTCTCTGCTTTCCCTTTGGACTTTTTAAGAACAGGAAAAGGTCCTTCCTTGAGTTATTTTTCTGGTCAATGGCAGAAGCTCCTTTTTACCACTGTTAGACTCTGGAGCTTGAAGTAACACCTGTCTTTTTTTACACTTGACCCTCTCATTTAACTGTTGGCCACCCTGAGACCAGAGAGGAGGATGGACTTACCTAAGGTGACATTGCAAATTGGCCCCGGGGGCCAGGACTAGAGTCCCCAGCCCCTTGATTCCCAACAGCTGTGTTTTCTGTATTGTGCTGCTTTTCTGTTTCCACCCTTGACAAAACAGTAAATCTAAATTGTACTGTGCTCTCTCAGCGGGGAGGGTGCACTTTAAGTATGGCAGGTGGCCCAGACCTGAATTTTTCTTTCATGCTGTGTTCTCATGGCTCAGAGTTAATCCCTGGCTACTGACGGGGAAGATAAAGGAAGTTGTTTTGTATGTAAACTTATACAAGAGTATTTTTCCACCTGGGAGTTTATTTGGTTTGGACTGGAATAAATCTCTGGCACTGGTTTCTTTATCCTAAAAGCAGAGAGAACTGTAAACACTTTTTTAGGGGGTTGAGCCTGACTCGTCTTACTTGACCTGGGTTCCTAGCGCTTAGATTCTCAATAAGTGTTGGTGAACCGGGCGGAAGTGTGCGAGTGTCAGGGCGGTGGATTGTGCCGCCCCTCCTGAAGTGGAAGGTGCACGCTCACTGCACACCTGTTGAAACAGAATGGCGCCTGGGCATCTGTAGGTTTTAAAAGAGCCCCAGGTGACTGTGGTAGACGGTGAGGGTTGAGAACCCCTGTCCAAGGTGAGTGGGAGTCCTAGGTGACACAAGTGTTTTCTGCTTTCATCAGCTTAGAAGGGTTTTGGGTGCTTTGGGGTGATTAAAGAACATTGTGCAAATAGATGTGGAACTTACATAAAAGCCATATCCTGCTACCATCTACCATGAATATGTTTACCAGTCCCTCAGTTTATTCTGATGTCTACGCATTCTACTTTCTCTTCACGGAATAACAATTTGACAGTTAGTTATGCAGGGCTACTACAAGTCTGGTTTGATTGGCAGGGAATGAATGACCTGGGGTGAAGTGCTGTGTAGGTATTTGTTGCACTCCTGTCTGGTCCAGCTCTGTGCCCAGCAGCTGATAAATATTACCTCTAGGCAAGGGCTGTGGAGTCAGGCTGCCTCGGTCTTGCTGACCAGCCGTGCAATTTGGGGAAAGTTGTTAAACTTTTCTGAACCTCACTTTCTTCCTCTATAAAATGGGAAAACAGGTGTCATTATCATCTCACAGGATGGTTCAGAGGTGTAAGTACAAACATGGATATAAGTGCATAGCGTAGCGCCTGTACCTAGCACATAGTAAGTGCTCAGTAAAGTTGTCATGATTATGTCATCATCATAGTTTTTCTTTTTTTATTAGGTTTTTTTTAATAGTTTAGTTTTTCAATGTACATATTCAAAGCTAATAAATTTGTCAAAGATAATTCATCCTTAGCCCTTGAACCAAGGATTTCTCTAGTTTTAACTGGTAGGGTTAATTCACCACTTAAATACGTGCCTCTTTAGCACCTTGTTTCAAACGAGTGTAGCCAAGGGATTTCACAATTGGAACCTTGCGTCTGAAAGCTGATTTTAATCCGTGTGAGTGATCAGTCCTGGAGCTCCATTTGTTTCTTTGGTTTCTTCCTGGACACTCGTCTGCGGTGAGTTCTGGTACTGAGGGGATGGTTTTATTGAGGCTTCATTAGTAACCTTAGGGAATATGATCTTATGCTGTAGGAAGCGCTGAGATGGTGTTATTTATGTGCCATCTGGGCAAAGTTATGTGCTTCCCATGGGTACCTGTGCTTTTTCTTCTTAGCTCTCTCTCATCAAGCTGATATTTTTTTCGTCCGTTCCCCATTAGACTCGAAGTTCTATTTGAACCAGGACTCTGGTTGTTCTTGTCACCGCCAGGTCCTCCGTGCTTAGCAATGTCTCGCACATAGTAGGTGCTCACTAAATATTTAGCGAATGATAATCCAGCTGGACACAGGATAAATCCACAAGTTAAGATTTAAGCTGTGTGGTATGAATCCGACATCAACCCAACTTAGTACATCAGTTTTGTTAATGCAAGTTGAAAATGTTTTAGTAGCTAACTTA
The DNA here is from genome assembly GCF_949987535.1 of Balaenoptera acutorostrata. NCBI lineage: Eukaryota > Metazoa > Chordata > Mammalia > Artiodactyla > Balaenopteridae > Balaenoptera > Balaenoptera acutorostrata. Next base: position 140,746,356 of record NC_080068.1, on the reverse strand, counting down.
GTTCAGTAGTCATTTATTGAGTGTCGTACAGGCCAGGCATTGGGGCTAGAAGGACGATATCTGATCCCTGCCCTCATGAACAAGCGGTCTGGTGAGGTGGATGGACACACAGCTGTGATATAAGGTGGTACGGGGCACACTGTGTGCCCTTGGAGCAGAGGGTAGGGTTTGTGCTTTATGAACACGGGTGACAAGTCCAAACACAATGGAAGTCACTTGTTACATATTCATGCTTGTATATTTTACAGGAAGCACCTACCTTTAAGTAGGTGCTAAATAAACTCTCTGATGGCTTTAATATGGATTGCATGGCTTTTGGCTGGGTCTCGTTTTTCTTTCCTTCATTAGGAAAAAAAAAAAAACACAGGGTAGCATTGCTGCAGGAGCTGTGGACCAGAGGCTAGGCGAGTAGCTTTTGGTTCTGGCTCTGTCACTAAACCAGACTATTTACTTCCGTTACCTGGGCACCAGGAGGGCTGGGCCATCTGATGTCGAAGCACCTTTGAGTTCTGACTCCGAGACTGATCCTTTGAATCCATCTTCCTTGGGAGTGGAGAAAGGACAGGGCAGTTTGGGAATTGTTCACTTGCGCTCCTGGGACTCTGCAGCCTAATTTTGGGTGAAGGTCGCCATCAGCGAGCTCAGGGAGAAGCATCCGCGAGCTGTCTGCTTGGTGCTCAGCTGCGAGGGGTCCGCAGTGTCTTAACTTTCCTTGGCGTTAGTGGAAGCAGCGTTGAGGTCCAGGCGTTAGCGGATGCTGAACTCATTGAAGCAGAACTCACGGAATCTCTGCCCTGAATATGTTTTCAGGATTCCGCCCAGCGTGATGTCTCTGGATTCAGCACAGGAAATTGGATATCATCATGTGACATTCGAATGCTCTTTTACCTTTGCTACAGGAATGTGCAAACACAGCTGTTGAGTCTAGCGGAGGCAGACCCCTTCTCTGCTCAGCCCTGCTCTAAGTTTGGGTGACTTCAAGCCCACGGAGGAGATAAAACGTGGTCTTGTATGTCAGCTTGCTTCTCTCTTGGAGACCTTGGAGGGAGTGATGCAGTGCCAGTCGCGGGCTGTTTGCACCCGAGCCCTAGACCCCGGCTGCATGTTACGTTGCTTTCGGTTGGGAGAAGGCGGGAGTGAGGGAGGGGAGGCTCTCGTCTTAACTCGATTTTACATCGTTGTTATTAATGGTAACCATGGTTTCTCACGTTTGTGTTTTGCTTCATAGTTCACTAGGAATTTTTAAATCCATTATCTCATTTTATCCTCTCAGCAGTTCTGTGAAAAAGGCAGGTCCGCGTTCATGCCTTCTGTTTTCCAGTGACTTTACCGTGACTTGCAGAAGTTGAGAGCCTTGATCAAGGTCGTGGGCTGAGTTAGCAGCCGAGCTGGGAGTAGATCTCGGACCTCTGGTGACCCCGTTCCTTCCTTGCTGTCACACCAGTGCTCTGCACCCCGTAACGGCACACGTTCGGGTTAGTTTTCTGTGGGTCCCTTACATCTGGGGAGGGGTTCTGGGAGGTTTCAGTTCAGTTCAGAGCCTTTCGATGTCCCGTCCTCTGTCTCCTTCCTCCTGATGCGTGGGCATCCCTGAAGGCCGTAGGCTGACCTTGTGTGTGGGGCTGTGTGAACCTTCTGAATGAGCTGTAGGTGGGCGACCCCCTGTGCCCACCTCCACATGCCCGGCTTGGACTCTGACCTGAACATCACTCTCCTTACAGGAATGGGGTATGGTGTGTGCTAGGTTCTTTTCTTTTTGATTCAAGCTAGTGAGGGCCAAAGTGGAAACCAAGGATGGCAGTTAGCGAGCTGCCTTAAAATCGTGATGTAGAATCTCACGCTCCCCAGCGTGAGCTCCTCAGGGCTATGGCCGGGTCATGTTCCTCTGTGTCATTGCCACAGTGCTACCTGGGGTCTGGGTCGCAGTCAACGTGTGATCAGTGCTCGCTGTGCCTGAGTGGAAGGCCAGCAAAAGTAGTAAATCTGGAAAACGGCAAGTCAGTTAAAGGAATTTTTACTAAAGACATTTGCAAAAGAAATCTTTTTAGAAAAGTGGACCTGTTTCTCGGTTGGGATTTAATTTCAGCTCCGAAAAGCAGCTGTGTGCCCAGAGGGCTTTGGGGTTTCGCTTCGTGACACATGAACTTAATTCGATGTTGTATGACTGTGTTATCCTTTTGTGGCTTTACTGGACCTTTCTCCCAAATGGAGTAGATTTTTTCTATAAAATCACGCTTCCTTTTTGAGAAGTCTAACAATAATTTTATGGGATGATCTCCTGCTTGTTCAACCCGAAAGATGACCCGCCAAGAGCCAGACACACTGCTTTCGGCTCTGGGAATGGGGTCTGCTTTCCGCCTTCGCAGCCGAAGGGAGAGGGATGCTGTCAGAGCTGAAAAACAGGACACGTGTCTGCATCCTGGTCCTTCCCCATTGCTGTTCCACGTCTCTAAGCTGGCATCTCTTTCAGCTTTTAGGAGCTGAATGGGTGTGTGTACACAGGCTGTAGGGAGTAAGATGTCCTGGTTTTCTCCTGCCCGGCTCTCTGACTTTGGATAAGTCACATGGGGTCACTGAGTGACCTTCCCTTTCTGTCATGCTTTCCTCGAAGGGTTTTTGGAAGAGTCAGTGAGGTAATACGTGTGCAAGTGCTTTGTACTTTTTAAAAAACTGAAGTATCGTTGATTTACACAATTATATTAGTTTCAGATGTACAGTATAGTGATTCAGTATTTTTATAGATTACACTTCATTAAAAGTTATTGGAAGATAATGGCTCTAATTCCCTGTGCTATGTGTACTTTTAAATTTTGGAAAATTTCAAGCCTGTGTGTATTTTTGAAGCATATGGGCTCTGGGCACTTGGATCTCAGGACGGTCCCACCTCCCTACTGGTAAGAGCGCCTCCTGGGCCTTAGCTGTTGTGCAGACAGACAGTATGGTTCGTGCCTCAACACCTGCTTTCCGTCTGGGAGTCTGGAGCTTGACACGCCAGGCAGAGGGGGCCCGTGGGACCAGCCGCCAGTGCACTCTGCACTGGGTCTCTGACGAGCTTCCCTGGGGGACAGTACTTCACATGTGTTGTCACTGTGTGACTCCACTGGGAGAGGGTGCTGGAAGCTTGTGCCTGGCTTCCTCTGAATTTCGCCCCGTGTGCCTTGTCGGTTGGCTGACTCGCTTTGTACCTGCCCGCTGTGACAAACCACAGCTCTGAGTGTGCCTGTACACTCTCTTGGGAATCCTCCTAGCCGACCGTCGACCCTGGGGGTGGTTGACAGAGGTCCTTTTCTTTTCTAAGCATTAATAAATATGTAGATTTTTTTTTTTTTTTTTTTTAGAAATTACTTTTTGTTTTTTGTTTTTGTTTTTTTAGGTTTCACTTTATTTACTTATTTATTTATGGCTGTGTTGGGTCTTCGTTTCTGTGCAAGGGCCTTCTCCAGTTGCGGCAAGCGGGGGCCACTCTTCATCGCGGTGCGCGGGCCTCTCACTATCGCGGCCTCTCTTGTTGCGGAGCACAGGCTCCAGACGCGCAGGCTCAGTAATTGTGGCTCACGGGCCCAGCTGCACCGCGGCATGTGGGATCTTCCCAGACCAGGGCTCGAACCCGTGTCCCCTGCATTGGCAGGCAGATTCTCAACCACTGCACCACCAGGGAAGCCCCTTTGAGATCTCTTTTATCCAACAAATACCAATGAGCATTTTATCATATCATTAAATATTCTTTCAAAACATGATTTATAATTATCTCAAATTGTGTCTTAAAGGTTTATGCAGTGTTAGGAGTTGGAATTTTCCAATTCATAGCGCTCTTATAGGTAATGAAAATCCTTGTTTGTAGAACTCGGTGTGCATCTGTGATTATTTTCCTGGGACAGGTTGTTCTTGGAGTGAGAAGGTGACAGGACGTGATCACGCGTGCGATCTGATAGACACACTACATTGTTCATCGGAAAGGTGGTCTCCATCCACACCACCGTGAGCAGTGCACACGGGCAGCCCTGTCCGTGCGTCCTCGCTGATACTAAGGATGATCATTTAAAACAGTTATTTGTCCATTTGATAAATAACTGATGGTATATTTTAACTTGCATTTTTGAGTGTCAGCGAGGTTGAGTGGTTTGTCATGTGTTCGTTAGCTCTTTTTTCTAACTCATCTGTTCATATCTTTTGGATCGAGAGTAGTGGGATTTTCCACCTTTTGCCCAGGTATTTTCTGCCGTTTATTCTGGGCTGTGGCGGTGATCGCTGAGGCAGAAGGCCCTACACCCTCCCTATGCTGTGTCTGCTCTATGCCTGCACAGCCGGACGTCCACGGCCGGTGCTGGAGAAGTGGGCTTTGGTTAGGATGAGAAGCGTGGCATCTGTCACCCGCTGACTCAGCGCATCCTTAAAAAAGAAGGCAGCAAGTGTGCTTCGCGGTTAGTATCTGCCGTGGGAAAGAGCCAGTGAAATCCCGGGGACGACAGTGATGGCGGTGGCAGCTCTTGGGAAGAGACTGGACAGGAGGAGGCCCTCCACGTGTCACTGTTGCTGTAATGGTGTCAGTATCTCCGCCAGGATGGTTCCATGCCTTTATCAGGAAGTGTGAAAAAGACCCACAAAGGGAGAACCTGAATAAGTGAACTAATCCTGCAGAATTGTGAGAACAACTCAGGAGATGGTTGAGGGCAGAAGCGAAAAGTCAGTTGTGCCGAGGATGTCTTCAAGGGGAGCGTAGATCCCGTTGCGGCTGGGTTCTGCCGAGGCACATGTGGCTGCCGGAAGATGTTAGGGTCGGCGGCAAAGTGCGATGCAGGCCTGGGCCAGCTGCCAAGGCGCCCCCTTCTGGCTAAAGTGGCCTGGCCTTTTACCTCCTTTCGGGGGACAGGCTGTCCGTACCCTGTTCATTTGAGGTGGTGTGGAGGTGCTTCGTGGGTTGTGGGAGTGTCGCAGCTAAAGCCCCCTCAGGCCCCTTGGGTGATACAGCAGGGATAGCGTGTGGTATTCATCACACATGTGTGCGGTTATTCCTGAATGCGAGGAGGAGGGCGCTCTGGAGGGACATATGACATACTGTTACCATCAGCTGCCTCTGAGGATGGGATTGGGATTGGAGATTGTAGTGAAGGGGGAGATTTCCCTGTTTTGTATAAGTCTGAGTGTTTATTCTGCTGTTTTATTATTCTCTGAGTCTCGACTACTTTTAAGTTTTGATAATGTTTGCAACTAAAGCAAGACTTACTTTTGAAAATTTGAAAAAAAATACTGAATAACCTGTGACCATGGAGAAAATACGTGGTTGCCTCGTATTTTCCTCCTCGGTTTCCTCACCTATAACGTGGGGATGATGTGGTACTGATTTAATAGGGTTGGAGCGAGAGAAAACTCAGAGCCTGGCACCTTGTCAGTGCACAGTAAACGTTGTTATTATTTCAAGTTTTAGAGGAAAAAGTATTATGGGCTGTTGCCGTGTTGGAAAGAACTTGAACTCAATGCCACGTAAATAGTGTGGTGGAGAAAGCATCACTTTGGGCATCAGGAGACTGCAGCTGTGTAATCTGGGCAGCTTTCTGGATTCCCTGCTCCCCTGTTCTCTCACCTGTGGAAGGGAAGCAGTCTGTGTTGCAGGACTGCGGGGGAGGGTTACAGGACACGTGACAAACCTGAAAGTTGCCTGAGATGACAGAGCAAGAAAACGCAGGGAGCAGTATTTATCGGGAGAGCAAAGTGTTGTCTGTGTGTGTGGCGAGCTGCTGCCTCCTGTTTTTCACGTGTCAAGGGAAAGGGGGTGGCCTCGTGGAATCCATCTGACAGCCGTCTGATTTGGCCAGTTGTCATTTGCTGTCATCAGAGCAGCAGTTGCTGAAGGGACAGCTTGCCTTGATCTGCATATTTGGGTGTTTGTGCTATTTATAAACAATTAGAAAAGACGTGGAAGGCTGTGTACGCAAGCTGGCAAAGACAGCAGAACACGGACCGTCTGTTAGACCGGGTTGCACGTGCGCGGGCACAAGGCAGTGAAATAAACAAACACATTTGCCCCTATTTAAAAGTTTCTCTGAAAAAGAAAAAAAGGCATTCAGCCATCGGCCATATGGTTTAGAGATTTTTCCTTGAAACGTGTGAGTTGGACTATCAGACATCTGAAATCTGAAGCTGTTTTAAAACATTGCCCTAATTTTGATGAGTTCCCCGCCACCGCCTCAGCACACTTACACTTTTTTTTTTTTTTTCCATTATGAGGAGGGAAGGATGGAGGGGAGGAGAGTGTCAGTTTGCAAAGGCTTTTGTTCCAGTCGGTCTGTCCTGTCCTTCCTCTGGTACCCTGTTCCCTGTTTACGTTTCAGGACGTGAGCCTCTCGGTGCCTTGTCCGGCGGTAGAGACATTCGTTCTCCCCTTTCCTGCTCTGTTTTTTAACTAGAGCATTTCTCGCTCTCTAAGGTGTTTTTTGATTTGTCTGTCTCCACCTCTCTGAAGGCCGAGATTACTGTCTGTTGTGTTCACTGCTTTGTCACCGGTGCCTGGCACGTAGATTAATCAATACTTGTTGAATGAATGGGCTGAAAAAAACCTGTCATTCTTCTTCCTTCTGCCACGTCATGAAAAATGCTTTTGGACGAAGCTGTCTGAAAGGGAACGGGGAGTAGTGTCAGCAATTGGGGTTGTGCAAGTGGCTGCTGAATGGCTTTTCATCCCAAATACTTCACCTGGAAGAAGGTGTGTGGCTGGAGTAGAAGCACGGAGAGGGGTCCTTTGGGAAATTAGCTCAGTGCCCCAGCTTTTCAGGTAGGGGTGTGATGTTGCCGTCTGTGTTATGGGAAGGGCTGCTGGAGCCTAGAATCTCAGGCTTATAAAACCCAGTGCAGATGAAAATCAAGCTTGAGGCACAAGAAGGTGATTTGCCCAAGGTCACCCAGGTAGAGTTGCGACCAGGACCTATGCCTGCCTTCCCAGAACCTTTTAACTGCCCACCACACGCCCTCTTTACTGCTAAAGCCATCTGCCTTGACTCTGAATATGTAATAACACGGGAGAAAATATTCTCAGGTGTCCCAGGATGCAGAGAAAAAAACAACAACCCAGCAGCTTAAAATACTGTTCACAAATCTTGTATCCAGAGTGAGTGGCGCTTTTCCACAATTCCTTTACATTTCACAATGCGTTTCATTTTCTCATAAGTTTTATAAAACAGGTAAGACCAAAGACGGAGTTGGGGGAACAGCAACTTTAGAAAAAGGAAAAAAATCAGATCAGAGAGTTACAATTTCTCTTTTATTCCCCATCTAGAACTTCAGGCTTCTATCTGAGGTGCAGCTCGGACCCGATGAGGAACTACAGTGTGGCTGGTCTTTATCCACAATTTTAGAACAACAGATGCGGCTCTGACCCTGCCCTCTAATAGTGGTCTTATTAATTTTAAATTGGAACGACGGGGGAACAGATGGCGAGGTGGGGGTGCGTATTTAGATGTTCGGCCATCGATAGCTTTTACTTCCGTGCATTGCATTGGGATTTGAGACTGGCTGAGCCCACGGAGCGCTGGTGATTATCCGTCCCCTCACCAGCTGGGTTCCTTTTCATCATCGCCTACTGGGTCCAGAAGGATTGCTCCTGTAGCAGTTAGTAAAGATAGATTGCTGATTGTTTTGAAAGCATGAAAGTTTATTTGCACCACCCCAGATTCTGAAGCAGAGCTATCCAAAGGTTGTCTTCTCTAGTGTAGTTCAAAGCTGGGTAATTTTTAAAAATTACATTAGCCAACAAAAGTCTTCTTTACTCGTTAATTGTGTATATTATTGATGTGAGTGAGGTATACTCCACTGCAGAGGCCCTGGGACTTTGTTGACACGAAGATGTGAAACTTCCAACATAAACTGGATTTTCTAAACGATTATCCGGGCATGACGCCGTGCACCAGAGACGTACGTTTATTAAAGAGATCTCCTTCTGTTTTGTCTGTGTTCACAGTTTACGTCAGTGTTTAGAAAAACAACAATATAACTAATCCAGCCCATTGCTCATACCTCCATAAAATCTGAAGGAGCTTGCAGGGTGGCGCGTTCCCTGCCTCTCAGAGTTGGATGGCTCAGTCATTGAAGGTCCTTTCCTGGCTCCATCACTGAAGGTCCTTTTCTGGCCACGCACCTTTCCCCTCCACCTCTGCTCTGTCACCAGAGGGATGGCCCTGCCGCAGTCTTCCGGGGCCCGGCAGGCCTGCGGGGTGAGGCGTGGGGTTGCTGCAGCGCCTGCCGACCCGGCGGAGGTCAGTCTTGCCACTGCAGCTGCATCTGGCCCTCGTGTAGCGCACAGGAAGCATGTGTCGTTCCGCAGAACAAGAGATGAAGGTGGTGGGAATGGGATCTCTTCATCACAATGCGCCGGGTATTTTAATCGTGGGTGGAAAGCCATGGAAAAGCCTGCGATACCCGACATTTGATGTCAAAAGGAAGTCAGGGATGTGGAATGAGAATAGAGAAAGTTCCGCTGTAAGAGGTGCACCAGCTTCATTAGATGAGCCTTTCTTCCACCTCCTACGAGGCAGACACGGACGATCGCCCCATCTCACATCTTGCTTATGAATTTGCCGTATAATCATGTGCAAAGTTACGTGATTCAGTGATACTTGTAATCATCAAGAATGTCCTTCTTGCAGGTTCTAAGAGGTCAGGATTTATTCAGTGTTAATTTGATATTGAGAGCTTTATTCCTGGTCAGATATGTAAGTTAGATGTTCTCCTGGCAGGGTTGTTGCAGGTGTGTGCTATGGGTCAGACTTCAGGGAAGTACATGAGTTTGAATACAGTTTAAACCATGAATAACTGAAACACAGCCAGGTGCTTTGGGCCATATTGTTTACTAATCACTGTTATGCTTCTCAGTCAGGCCTAATGAATTCTTTTTTTTTTTTTTTAACATCTTTATTGGAGTATAATTGCTTTTACATTGTTGTGTTAGTTGCTGCTGGATAACAAAGTGGATCAGCTATACGTATACATACATCCCCTTATCTCCTCCCTCTTTCCCCTTATCTCCTCCCTCTTGTGTCTCCCTCCCACCCACCCCCCTATCCCACCCCTCTAGGTGGACACAAAGCACCGAGCTGATCTCCCTGTGCTATGCGGCTGCTTCCCACTAGCTAACTATTTTACATTTGGTCGTGTATATATGTCCATGCCACTCTCTCACTTCGTCCCAGCTTACCCTTCCCCCTCCCCGTGTCTTCAAGTCCTTTCTCTACGTCTGCGTCTTTATTCCTGTCCTGCCCCTAGGTTCTTCAGAACAATTTTTTTTTTTAGATTCCATACATATGTGTTAGCATACAATATTTATTTTTCTCTTTCTGACTTACTTCACTCTGTATGACAGTCTCTAGGACCATCCACCTTGCTACAAATTACTCAGTTTCGTTTCTTTTTATGGCTAACAGGCCTGATGAATTCTTGAGCCCTCCTACACACACACACACACACACACACAGACACACACACGCACACACACACACTTTTTTTAAAAAAAGACCATAGCCCGTTGGGTGGCCACTATCATTCAGGCCCCGATTTGCCATCTCTGGTTCAAACGTATCCCAAGCCCAGTGTTCCTTCTGTTTCTCTCTCACTTCCCTGGTATCACCAGTCAGCCTGCCTCTGGCATCTGTCTTCAGCTCTTGGAAGCCACGGGGGGCTGGGCGCGCCTTCACGATTACCAGGGTCTTTATCCCGCCCTGGGGATGGGAGGGAGTCATCAGAGGCTGGGGCTTGTTAGGTGCATGTGCTATTTGTTAATGATGAGATTTTATTTTGTGCAGGGAACTCATAATGAGCTTAGTAGGGTGCGAAATGTTTTGACTTCTGCCCTTCCTAGGGAGAGAGAGCTTGTGAACCCACCCTTGCTTCCCACAAGAAAAATACGATTTGCATATCAGCACATCCTGTATTCCTGCACATTGACTGACAGCTGTCCTTGACCTCATCATTCACTCAGCCACTGCTTCTTGAGCAGTGTGTGTGGTCCTACCATGTTAGGTACTCTGCTAGGCTCTAGGAACAACCCGTATGAAACCAACAGTGCAGGGAACTAATATGCAGAACGGCTAGGCTAGATCTTTGTAAGCGCCGTCGCGGGGATGCTGTCAGGTGTGAAACAGCTCAGGTATCACCTCATCGAGGAGGTTACACATCTTATCAGCATGCTTCCATAGCTCTGCACCCCCTGTAGAGTGCTCATTACATCGTTTTGAAATTCTCTGCTCATGTATCACTCCTTTCTGTTCAGTTGAGAACTGTCTAAGGACAGGCTGTGGGCTATGGATCCAGTTTTTTTTGTTGTTGTTTTTATTCACACTGCCTAGCACAGTAGGACAAGATAGGCAAGGGCTTGTTAGTGTTTCATGAAACAGTAGATGGGCTTAAGGGAGTTTGTCCCCAGGTTGGCTGGGGGGACACAGGATGGGTTCACAGAGGGAGAGAGTGGGTTTTGGTTGTTTCACAACTCCTCCATTTGAAATAATTCAGACTTATGGAAAAGCTGCAGAAACATGTGCAAAGAATTCTTGTATGCTGTTCACCCAGATTCCCCAAACGTTTTACGACACTTGCTCCTTCTCTGTCTGTCTGTCTGTCTGTCTCTATTTTTTTTCCTGAAATGTTTGACAGCGAAGGATAGGTTACAGGGGTGGGGCGCAGAGGTGGAAGAGAAGAGGTGAGTTGGGAGCCTTTCCAGAGGCAAGAAGGTGATGGCTTGGGCCTGGCTGGGAACAGCAAGGGAAGTGAGAAGTGGTTAGGCCTGGTCCATATTTTGAAGGGAGACCTTGTAAGATTTGCTGATGGGTTGGATGACACGAGTGAGAAAAAGAAGCTTTGAGGATGGCTTGAGGAATTTTGGCCTAAGTAACCAGAAGACCAGAGATGCTGTTACTGGGATGCGGAAGACATGGGGGAGGGGGAGGGGGTTTGGGCAGTTTTGGGGGGGGTGGTTATGCTAAATCTGAGGTCCAAGTGCAGAGGCCGTGAAGTGTTGGGGAGAGAAAACAGAAAGCAGGATGCCAAAGAACACGCGCAATTCATAAAGATAGAATTAGCTGCTTTTATCATTAAGCAAAACAAATACTCTGCACGCAGAGCGGCTCCAAAACTGTTGGGTATTTTCAGCTCTGTTTACCTGGGGTGAAACCTGCCGTCTCTGTACATTTTCCCTCCAGTAGTAAACGGCCGGTATTCAGCTTGCATCAGCCATCGCGCTGAGCTTGCTCTGACCCCCTGGTTTTCGTAAGTCGCCATCGGTTTCCTCTGACCTCTTGTTTTCATGATTCGTTGTCACCACCGCCTGTCCTTTGTCCCCACGTGGGATGCACCATCTCCTTCAGCATCCTGCAGGAAGGTTAGATTCAGTTCAGATTCCCCGCAGAAGGCGGCTGGAAATATGAGTTTGGAGTTGAGGGCAAGGTCTAGACTGCAGGCACACATTTAGGGGTGACCACTGTAGTTAAAATCATGGGCTTGGAGGAAATCACCCAGGGAATGAGTATAATTAGGGGAGGAGAAAAGCTCAAACCTGGGTCCCTTCAACATTTGGAGATGGGAAAGATGAAAACAGCAGGGGAAGCAAGGCGACAGAAGTAAAGGAAGGGGTGCCCGGAAACCAAGCTAGGAAGTGTTTCCAGAAGGGCGGGTGACAGGTACGCCGTCAGACGCCGCCAGGTGGGTGAAGTGAGGGTGGGGCTTGTGGTAGGTGCCACGGGTGGCTCTACAGGAGCTGTGTCAGGAGGGTGGGGACAGAGGGATGATGGAGCCGGACAGAGAGGGGGACGTGACGTAGACGTCTCTGTGGAGGTGGTTGGTTTGACTGAGTAAGGCTTGTTTTAGATGCTTGGTCATGATGGCATGAAGTATGATTTAGTATATCTTTTAACCTCTGGACCCTCACCCTGGGGAGCAGATGGGCATCCTTTAGCCAGAAAACTAAATGTGTATTAAAAAAAAATCTCTTTTAATTGTGGGTTGGAGGTGTTTTGGGCTTTACAAAGAAAATTACCTCTGTAGAAATAGGGCTCTTTGGATTAATTCTAAAAAGAAATATTTTGTAGGAGGATACACGTTTTATTATGTAAATGGTAAGGTGAGAGAGTGGGGTTTTTAATGGAAGCAAAGATTATTGAGCTGGTAGTTGCTAAAACTGCTAATATTTTTGAGAGAGAGACGTTGTTAATGAGATGTCAGTCGGTTATATATTGGTTCTGTGTCCTTAGGTAAATTATTTATCCTCTGTGAGAGTTTTCTCTTCTACGAAATGACAGTATCTACCCTGCAGGTTAGATTGTTATTAAGTTTTTTTTAATGACTTGTTTGGAAGAGCAGTTCTCCTTAGGTTTATTGGTGGTTCATGAAATATACAAGGGAGAGTAGATTTGGTTTTCTCTGGGGCAGGAACAGCTATAGTTTATTGAGAGCTTACTATGTGCTGTGAATGCTCTGTATTAGGCAAGCTATTTAAAAACAAAAAACAAAAAACAAAATCCCCAAAACCTGTTGACAAGGCTCCGCTCACCCTCGTTTTATGGAGGGGGGGATGATATGTCCCCGTGTACGCAAGGCCGCATCCAGGTAGCGGTGGAGCAGAACTTCACCCCAGTCCCTTCAGCACCAGAGTCCGTGCTCTCTCGCTGCACGGGGACCACGCTGTCCCCCCATTTCAGTGGGTCCCTCCTGGATCACGTGCATTCTCTGTGCGCCGCGGCTCCAAACCCTGAAAGCTCCTGTGAGACCACCCGCCTTCTTTAATTGGCTTCCATTAACACACGGACATATGTCACCCGGACGTGGGTGCCCACGCCCTCCCCATCCGCACATCACGGTGCCGGGCCCCATCTGCCAGGGGAGCAGGGGCCGGGAGACAGACGGCCGTCCTGCCGCCTCCCTGGGGGTGAGCCCGGGCAGCCCCTCCTTCCCCTCCAGTTTGAGCCTCATTCTGTACCTGCTGTCAGGAGCCCTGGAGGCTTGCCCTCTTCTGCTGTCAGAGAGACCAGGATAGAAGAAGAGCCTGGGGCCTCAGCCTCTCACGCTGGCATGTGGTAGGAACCGGATTAATTCAGAAGCCCAACTTAAGGCTCGTCCATTGGAGGCCTGTCACATAAGGGGGCCATGAAGGAAAGGATGATGGACCAGATTTCCATAAGGAGTGGAAACAGTTACGGAGGCTGGTGGATTCAAACACAGATCATACTCTGTCTCCCTGTGATGCAGAGTCAGCATTAACAGCAGGAAAACCACTGCACTTGGGCAGTGGGCTGGGCCTCTCATTTCTAACTGGCATCCCTGTTTTCTAGCTTGTACCGGGCTTGCCTTAAAATACAGTTCTTTTTTCCCCCCCATTTAATGTACGCTTTATTGGTTGTAAATATTGGCACATATTGAATTTTTAAAATTATTGCACCATGATTTTTAAAATGAGTTTTTTCTTGTCCCTCTTATTGGGCCTGTCACAAGTGGACTGAGCACTTCAATTATGCTGTGTCCCTATCAGGAGAAGCCCCCTAAAATACAACTCTTATCTGTCCCCGAGTTTGCACTGCTCTAGTTGCTTCTGCAACGTTCGAATTGTTTCCAGGGTCTTGGATTTCAGGTTTTCCTTTTCGGAGTTTATTTCCCTGAATAGCCAGATCAGAGGTGAAAAAACTTTTTCTGTAAAGGGTCACATTGTAAATGTTTTGGGCTTTAGGTCACTGTTGCCATCGCTTTACTGTGCTCTGCTAGCATGAAAGCAGCCTTAGACAATACATAAATGAAGGGGCGTGGGTGTGCCCCAATAAAGCCATATTTACAGAAATAAGCTTCCGGCCAGATTGGGCAGTTTCCCCTCCACCCCCCAACTTAGATGGATGAGGCTAAGGATAAGCTTATGCACACATCGAACCCTGGTATCCAGTCATCTTAGATCTGGTTGAACCTGACCGTTTGGAGAACACCAGCCAGATGCAAGCACGTCTTTGGGGGTGTTATTCCTTACGGAGCTCTCTCCTCTCCTGCCTGCTTTGCTGGTGGTTTGGATTAGGGTTCTGTTGAGGCCTCCGGTGCTCACGGAGGTTGTGGCGGGAGGGTGAGTGATGCAGCAATGTTTCTGTTGTCTCTTTAAGGAGTGTTGCTGCTCTCCGCGTCTGCATTGGACATGCCCTTTCCTTGGTGCATCAGACTCAGTGTGGCTTAGGGCCTGGCTTCTCTAAGTGGGACCCGTGGACTGGGGGCTCCTGAGAAATGCAGGCTCTCAGGCCCCACCCCAGACCTGCTGAGTCAGCATCTGCATTTTCACCAGACCGCTCGGTGAGCTGTAGCCCATGAAAGTTTGAGAAGCACCAGTTTTACAGTATTCCAGTCTTGAGGACGGAAAGGAAGCATTGGAAAAGACCCTTTTATCTTCAGCTTTTTAACATTGAAAGTGTAATCAACTGTAGAGCTGTGAAGGCAGTCTTATGTCTTTTCAGACATCCTGTAAATGTCATAATTGACTATTCTTTTCCTGACTGGAAAGGGATGTCACGGCCCACTAGTGGCGTGGTGTAAAAATTCTAGACTAGTTAAAGGTTTGAGGCTGCAGCGCTGCCCCCCCTCGCAGCATGACCGGGCAAATCCCTCCAGCTCTCTGTGCCTGAGTGTCTCCTGCGTGGTACAAGACAGTTAGGACAGGCTGATGTGTAAAGCTCTTATTGGTTGCAAGTGTTCTATTTTATCTTTTACAGGCAGTGTGCTTTGATCCTCCTCCTGCCCCCGCCATCTCGGGGAGATTTGGAGATTTCCATTCCCCGTTCTCATATATGCCCCCCTCTTCCCTTTCCCCTTTTGACTGATGCTCTGCGATTTCAGCGCAGCTGGCAGGGGTCAAGGGTGAGATCTAAGATGGGTTGTAACTGTAGAGCTTCAGAATTGCTGAGAGGAAAAGCCAGCATGCCGAGGAGTCGCCATTTCCGTTTGTCGTTATGACATAGTTCTGGGGAGTTACAGGCGGTTGAGGCTTGCTCGCTGGGAAGGTCTAAAGTCTTAGAGGTATTTTCAGCATCCAGGAAGCCTCTGCCTTGACTTCATCCACCAGATCCGAAGGTCTAGTTTCAGATGACTTAATTAGGGCGGGCTTTTTGATTCAAATAAAGTAGCGGCTGGAGAGATGCTATAATCCAGTTGGAAGTGTGAAATGACGGCGTTTTATAGGAAATACCTATTGCCTCAGTTATGGGAAACATGATATCTTACAGCTGGCAGCGCATCCTAATGACCCTGGACCTCCCTCCCCTCTCCCCTCAGGGAGTGCAGAGCCCTGTGAGCAGCTTTCTCACTCTGGAACCTCTTGCCTCTCCTTCCTCCACAAAGCCCGCTGTCCCAGTCGTCACTCTGGACACTGCAGAGCCTTAGGTGTTGCGACTGGGCAGCTGGTGGCCGCAGCACAGGCTGGCAGGGCGATCTTTCATTCTGAGCAGAGAGGCCTCAGTGTCTTTTTAAATGATGCTTCTCCATTGAGAGGTGGTGCCAGGGCCCCTTTTGTGCCCGAGGACTTGAATTAGCACCGTCCCCAGGGGCTTTAGGGGCAGGGCGGTGTCATAGGAAGCATAGGAAGCGCACTGTCTATCAGCTGGGCTGGGGCCTGGAAGTCCCTGTTCCTCCCTGAGCTTCCAGGGCTACATCTGTGAACCCAGATTTTAGGTAAGGAGCCCTTGTCGTGTGGGGAGAATTCAGCCAGTAGGATGGCAGACGCCTTAGCAAGTGCTTCAGCCCCTCGCTGCCTCTGTGAAATTGACCGCAGGAGGGATGCGTGATGGGGGCGTCGTGCAGGGCTGGGGGCCGGGAAGCGTCTCCTTCCCTGCACACCTTGCCTGGGTTTCGCTTCCTCGCTGGGTCTTTGGGGACCCAGGGGCGGCATGTGGCCTGTCTCCCTGCCTGGTGGAGGGGGACCGTGAACTCATGTAGCCAGATGTCTCCCCTCCCCCTGCCCAACGGAGAGGCTTGCACTGCAGCAGGGTCTTGTCATCTCTGCAAGGAGATAGAACTGGTTGGGGTGAAATTTGTTCCGTCCTCCCAGCGGTGTGGGCTGCATTCCTCCACCTCACCGGTGACACGAGCGTAAATCCTGTTGTTTCAACGAGACCATGTTTATGCGTTCAGCCTTCCTTTCCTTTCCCCTTTGTTTGTTTGTATTCCTTCTTCTGATTAGAAGGAAAACTCATTCATGAATAAAGATACACTGCAACTTTACGGTAATGAAGAGAACTCAGCTCATTAGAGCTTTCTGAGTTTCTTTTCTTTTTTTTTAAATTAATTAATTAATTAATTAATTTATTTTTGGCTGTCTTGGGTCTTCGTTTCTGTGCGAGGGCTTTCTCTAGTTGTGGAGAGCGGGGGCCACTCTTCATCGCGGTGCGCGGGCCTCTCACTGTCGCGGCCTCTCTTGTTGCGGAGCACAGGCTCCAGACTCGCAGGCTCAGTAATTGTGGCTCACGGGCCTAGTTGCTCCGCGGCATGTGGGGTCTTCCCAGACCAGGGCTCGAACCCGTGTCCCCTGCATTGGCAGGCAGATTCCCAACCACTGCGCCACCAGGGAAGCCCTGAGTTTCTGCCTAAGATTAGGAACCCTGCTTTCTTCCTTGTAAACACAGAATTAGCTCTCCATGTACCAAGCCAGTCCAGTGCTCTTACTTCCTGTTTATTGCTGTTGTGGGGCAGAATCTTTTCTTAAAATTCCATTTACCTAGATTTTCTTAAAATTCCATTTATCCAGCATTATCAGATGAAATATGCAGTGTCTTCTGTTTAATTTTACTTCACCTTCACTAGTTAGGTTTTCTTTTCCCTCTGACTCTTAATTCCCACCTCTGATGCGCTTCACTTCAGCCCAGAGTCCCCGTGCGTGAAGACAGGAGCGTGTCCGTCACCCGCTCAGACCAAGGCAGCCACTGATCTACTTTCTGTTAGTGCAGATTAGTTTTGCTGGTTCTAGAATTTCATAAAAATGGGATCATACAAGTATGCCTTTTGTGTGTCTGGCTTCTTTCTGTTAGATTCTTTTTTGAGATTCCTCTGAGTTATGCATTGGATAGTTTGTTTCTTTTTATTGCATTGGATAGTTTGTTTCTTTTTATTGCTAAGAAATATTCCATTGTATGAATACTTTGTAATTTGTTACCGGTATGTTTGTTACTGGCTCTTCAGGTTGTGTGCAGTTTTGGGCTATGATGAGTAAAGCTGCTGATGTTTTTGTGTGGACATGCGCAGTAATTTCTCCTGGGTAGATACCTGGCAGGGGAATTACTGGATCACATAGTAAACATCTGTTTAACTTTACAAGAAACTGCCAACTTTCCTGAAGTTGTAACTCGTGGACTCCCAGCTGGAGAGTGCGGATTCTGCTGCCCAGGCTTGATATGAGCAGTGCTTCCAATTCCCGCCATTCTGGTGGATATACAGGGGTACCTCGTGATTTTAATTTGCATCAACCTGATGATTAATGATGTTAGCATCTTCTTATGCGTGTATTGGCCATTTGTGTCTTTTTTTGTGTGTGAAATATATTTAGCTCCTTTGCCTGATTCTTTAGGCAAAGAATTAGATTGTTTATCTGTATACATTCTCAGAATTGCAAGTAGGTGTTGATATAAGTGCTCTGTCAGCCACGTGCATTGCAAATACGATTTCTCTCAAAAAGTCCAATTTATTAATTGTTTTCTTTTACGTGAGTATTTTTGGTGTCCTGAGAAATCTTGGCCTACTCCAAAGTCATAAATAATTTCTCCTCTGTTTTCTGCTAGACATTTGAAGTTTTACTTCTTACGTTTAGGTCTCTGGTCCATTGGAGTTAGTTTTTGTGTATGGTGTGATGCACGGGGTGAGTTCAGTTTTTCCCACGTTGGGATCCACTCCTTGAGCACTATTTCTTCCAAGACTGTCCTCTCCTGTGGAATTGGCCTCTTCGTCAGCAGTCATTTGGCCGTTTGTGTGGGGATTTCTTTCAGGACTTTGTTCTGTTCCGCTCATCTGTCCTGACGCCGAACCACACTGGTTGGTTATTGTAGGTTGTACTGAGCCTTGAAACTAGGTGACTTGGGTTCTCCAACATTGTTCTTTTTTCTCCCCCAGCATTTGGCTATTCTAATTTGTTTCATTTTCATGTGTTTTAGAATCAGCCAGGCAATGCACTTTTGCAAAAAAAGCTGCTGGGATCTTGACTGGGATTGTGTTGAGTCTATAGATTAATTTGGGGGGAGAATCTCTCAAATCAATGACTATGGTATCTCTCCTTTTGTTTAGATCTTCACTATATTTTTTCAGCAGCGTTTCATCGTTGTCAGTTTATAGGCCTCTCACTTATTTTGTTAAATTTATCCTTAAGTATTTCAAGTATCTTAATGGTATTATTATAAGTAGTACTGGATTTAGTTTTTCTTTCACTTTTCAGTTGTCCCTTGCTAGTGAGGAGTTTATTGTTTTATAGACAAATTGAAAAATAAGTAGACAGATGAGGGGCATTCCCTCTCCACTGAGTTGGTTTGGGAAGGCTTTGCAGAAGAGGTGGCATTTGGTTGCACCTACAGAAATCTCGGTTGGTAGAGAAGGTGAGTGCCAGGGCGAGGGTGTTTCAGAAAAGCGCGTGCTAAGGTCAGGCGGGAACACGAGGAATGTTCTGAAAATGAGTGGTAGCTGGATCAGGCCACACCAAAACACGAAAGGTGGAATATGGCAGGTGATGAGTTTCTAAGGACATTGGGGCCAGATTGACAAGGGGTTTACTGCTGGACAAGGTTAAAACTTTATTCAGTGGGTGCTTGGGAGCCCTTGTGTGTTTATGAGCCCAGGAAATAAGCCATTCTTTTTTTTTTTCATTTATTTATAAAAAATCATAGTAAATATATATAACAAAATTTACTTTTTTAACCATCTTGAAATATATAGTTCGGTGGCGTTAAGTGTGTTCATGTTGTTGTGAGACCGTCACCACCATCCATCTCCAGGACTTTTCCATCTTACCCAAACTGAAACTCCGCACCCATTAAACAATAACTCCCCATTCCCCCTCCCCCAGCCCCTGGCATCCACCATCCTACTTCCTGTCTCTAGGAGTTTGACTACTCTGGGGGCCTCATATAAGTGGAATCATACAGTGTCCTTCTGTGACTGGCTTATTAACTTAGCATGATGTCCTCAAGGTTCACCCCTGTTGTAACATGTGCCAGAAGTTCCTTCCTTTTTAAGGCTGAATCATATTTCATTGTCTGGATAAAACACATTTCATTTACTCATTCATCTACTGATGGACACTCGTGTTGCTTCTACCTTTTGGCTGTTGTGCATACAGAGCCGTTCTTAAAAGCAGAGGACCTCTGAGATGAAGTAGGGATTTGGAGCCAGAAACTCCAAATTTCACCTCCAAATTTCAATGTCTATTTCACCTAGTTTCAGGCATCATTTTCCCCAAAAACTCCAAATTTTTTTGACATAAAATTGTTGATGGGTGCTTTTTTCATAGTATCCATCGTAATTTCTGGCTGTTTTTATTTGCATACTGTTTGTCTCTCTGACGTGAATATAAGATCATGTTTGTTTTGCTTATCATTGTATACCCCACAATTATGCCCTCAGGTATTTTTACGAGTCTTTTTTAGTAAATATTTTAAATATCTTACAATAAATAGAGCATCAATTTGCATTTTTCTTTTCCATCCTCCTATTGCTGTCATTCTCCATATCCTTTTTTAAAAAATTAATTAATTAATTAATTAATTAATTAATTAATGGCTGTGTTGGGTCTTCGTTTCTGTGCGAGGGCTTCCTCTAGTTGCGGCAAGTGGGGGCCACTCTTCATCGCGGTGCGCGGGCCTCTCACTGTCGCGGCCTCTCTTGTTGCGGAGCATGGGCTCCAGACGCGCAGGCTCAGTAATTGTGGCTCACGGGCCTAGTCGCTCCGTGGCATGTGGGATCTTCCCAGACCAGGGCTCGAACCCGTGTCCCCTGCATTGGGAGGCGGATTCTCAACCACTGCGCCACCAGGGAAGCCCCCCCTTTTTTTTTTTTTAACATCTTTATTGGAGTGTAATCGCTTTACAGTGGTGTGTTAGGTTCTGCTTTATAACAAAATGAATCAGCTCTACATATACATATATCCCCATATCTCCACATCCTTCTGACTGAGTGTGCCTCTTCCTTCTCCAGCCTCTCGCTACACCAGTTCATCCTTAGTGCCGCTGCCAGCATACATCATCTTTTCAGAGATAGAGCTCCATCAGTGGCACTTTTCCTGACAACCCGTGACTCTGTCTTTCATAGGATAATGGTTCTGTGAGTCCAAATGTTTATCTCCTGCTCTAGATGGTGAACCCTTGGATGTCAGATACTTGCCTTCGAAGACATTGAGAACAGTGTCTTAAACAAGCTCACGTTTAACAACTTGTTACTAAATTAAATTGAACTGATGTAAGTGGAATGAAAATATATGCTCTTGATATCTTATTTAAAACTATTGTCAGCGAGGGAGATGCAAGAGGGAAGAGAAATGGGAACATATTGTATATGTATAACAGATTCACTTTGTTATAAAGCAGATGCTAACACACTATTGTAAGGCAATTATACTTCAATAAAGATGTTTGAAAAAAAAAAAAAAACTATTGTCAGCAACCAGCTTGGTTTTTGTCAAGTCTTCTTTTTATTTATTTATTAACATCTTTATTGGAGTATAATTGCTTTACAGTGGTATGTTAGTTTCTGTGTCAAGTCTTCTTATACCAACCTAGGAATCAGGCTTCATGAATCAGGAAATCCGGTTCCTGTGGTGTTGTCAGGTTACACAGATTATTATGATTAATAAAAAACGTGTCCAGATCTAGGTTTTGTCTTTTACTTTCTACAAAATAATAGCACGATATTTCTATTAAGGCTTGCATCATCCATCCCTGTATTAGTCTGACCTTTGAGAATCATGATAATTTCCGGAAAGAATTTGTTCTGTGGATTTTTATACCAGTGCCTTTGGGGACTTCTTGTTGGCTGTGTATAATCCAGAAGGGAAAAGAGTCTCAGGACTCAGAATGTACATGTACGCACCTACCTTTTTAGAGACACAGACTTTCCTTTAGGATATTGATAAAGCTTTTGAAGATTCAGAGTCAGTGCTGAAACCGAGCTGTGTTTGTCCTAAGTCCTGTTCAGAAACCTGACAAGTAGAGAAGAGACCTTATTTACTTTCTCTTTTCAGATTCAAATTAAACTAGCCTTGATTGAATGTCCCTGAACTCAGAGGCTTTTATTCACAGTGGCTTCTGGATTCTCCGCGGCAGTCTTGCTGACACAGAACTGTGATTATGCCCAAGTTACAGACAAGGGCCCCAGGAGTCAAAGAAGCTTAGTGGTTTGTGCTCAAAGTCATCTGGTCACTCAAACAGCGGTCATCTAGAGTTTGAAGGAATTTTAGATGTAGTCTAGCCGAGGGAAACTTTCCAGCCAGACAGCATCTACAGCTGTGCAGCTTTTCTGAGATTTCTCAGATCAACTTGTAGGCAGCCCATTTGGATTATCTGTGGAGGCTGTGGAAATATTTGGAAGAGTCTGCATGAAGAGTCTTAACTGCAACCCTATAAGGGAAAATACGCAAGTGCTTTGCCTGAGTGTTGACCACTTGGCTCAGTGCCGCAGCAGTCCTGCCCCTAAGCCTCTTCCGAGTGCTCTCCTGCGGTGTCTCTGCAACCTTAGCAGCACAGGGCCCTGACCAGGTGCTGGTCAAACTGAGTCCGTGAACTTGTCAGAACCATTCTTTTACCGCTTTTGATGTGCACGCTCTAAGAATATCCCAGGAGACGCAGTTACTAACTGTGAGAGGGCGATCCATGGCATTTTTCTCTGCAACTTTCTCCCCAAAGCAACTCTCAGGAACTTTGTCTATTATGGAGATCCAGAAACAAGCAAGTGAATTAATTCACCAAACGCATACTGAGTGTCTCCTGTGTTCGAGCTTCCGTGTCAGGCAGTGTGCTCAGCGTTCTAGGTACAGAGAGAAGTCAAACGTGGTCCCCGACTTCAGCCTGCCTCGTGACGGGTGCAGGGAGGGACAGATTAACCCGTCGTTACAGCATGAGGTGAGAACGGCGATGCAGGTGGCCTAGAGTCTCCAAGGGTAACTAGGTAAGAGGTCGCTGGTAAAAGACGTGTGTGGGGTGTGTTGGGGACGAGACAGGGTTAAGGCACAGCGCAGAGAGCCGCAGTGCGAGCCGAGGTCCAGGGCAAAAGCAAGGCTGGTGTGTGTGGGAAACCGAGTTGTTCAGAAGAGCTGCGGGTGGGAGGTGGAAAGAGGGGTCTAGAAAAATAAGCAAGGGCGAGTTAAGATTCTGCCACAAGGTCAGGAGAAGTCATTGAAAAGAAGAATGAATGTAGGAGTCAGGGCAATTTTCTGAGGCGCCTCCAGCGTAGCCCAGTGGTCCTCAGTGAGAGGGATGAGATGGGATTTTATGAAACCAGTTCTCCAGGGTCCTGACCCTGGACCCAGCCTCTGGAGACAGTCAGCATAAAGGGCAGGTGCATGGCAGGCCAGGGATTTTCCATTGGCCCCAGGAGTTTATGGGATGCACTGTCTGTGTGAGTTCTGTGCAGGGCGGGTGGAGGAGATGCCGTCCGTAATTCGGTCCTTATTCTAGGCGCTCAGTCTTTTATTTTCTTATAGTCTCATCAGTCAGTCTTGTCTTTTACGTCTGACTTTGAGGCAGAGTCAGAAAATCTTTTCCCATACCAAGGTTACAAAGGAGCTCACCTACTCTTTTTTCTAGGACTGGAATGGTTTCATTTACATTCTCAGGTATCTTTGGTGTTTTTTTCTGGTGTAAGATGTACTTAATTTTATCTTTTTTTTTTTTCCCCCCAAATGGCTACCAGTTGTCCTGACCCCAATCATCAAGAGGTCCATCTTTTCCCCACTGATTTGAGATACGAGCTTTATCATAGGCTATATTTCTATATGTATTTGGGTCTATATCTGGACTTTCTATTCTATACTATTAATCTTACTGGAAATTTATGTATTAATATAACACCATTTAAATGATAGAACCTTTATATTATGTTTTAATAGAGGATATGGCTGGATCCTTTTCATTGTTCTTAGGCATCCCTTATTTTTCCCTATGAACCTTTTAGAATCAATTCGTCTAGTTCGAGACACAAAGCAAAACAAAATTTGTTATATATTTATTGGACTTGCATTAGATTTAGCTGTTACCTCGGAAAGAGTGACATCTTTTGGATGTTAAGTTGTTCTGTTCAAAGGCAAGGGGTACTTTCCGTTTGTTCAAGTTTCCTTCTTTGTCTTTCAGGAGTGTTTTAAAATTTTTCTTCTGTAAGTTTTACTTGTTTCTTGCTAAATTAGTTTAAGTATTTCACTTTTTTTTAATTGCTTTTTTAAATGGAATTTTCTCTTCCATTTATACCTTCTGTTTATTGTTTGGTATAAAAATCACGTGTAAAAGCAATAGTTTTTATATATCCTACTTTATTAACATTTTTTTGGTAGTAGTTTTATCATTGATTCTCTTGGGTTTTCTAGGTATACTTTCACATCAGCTGCACATAGAGATAATTTTATTCTTTTCTATTCTGAAGTTTCTAATTGCATTGGCTAATACTTCCAATGCAGTGTTAGAAGTGGTGGGGGAAATGGGCTTCTCTGACTTGTTTGCGACCTTACTGGGAATGCCCGCAGTGTTCCCTCATTAAGTAAGATGCAGTTTTTGTTTTATGTTAATGTCTTAGTCTGTTTGGGCTGCTGTAACAAAATACCACAGACAGGGTGGCTTATAGACAACGGAAGTGCGTTTCTCACGGTTCTGGAGGCTGGATGTCCAAGGTCAGGGTGCCAGCGTGGTCCAAGTTCTGTTGAAGGCCCCCTTCTAGGTTGCAGACGACTGTCTTTTCGTTGTGTCCTCACACGGTAGAAGGGGTGAGAGCGCTTTCTTGGGCCTCTTTTGTAAGGACACTGATCCTGGTCCTGGGGGCTGCACCCTCATGACCTGGTCACCTCCCAGAGGCCCCCCTCCTGACTCCATCACACTGGGGGTTGGGATTCAACAGAATGGCAGAGGGGATGCAAGCACTCAGCCTATAACAGTTAGTGCATGTATTTCATCAAACTAAAGTACATATCAGTTCCCATT
Source organism: Balaenoptera acutorostrata (assembly GCF_949987535.1). Taxonomy (NCBI): domain Eukaryota; kingdom Metazoa; phylum Chordata; class Mammalia; order Artiodactyla; family Balaenopteridae; genus Balaenoptera; species Balaenoptera acutorostrata. The sequence goes on along the minus strand of NC_080068.1, from coordinate 140,722,210 downwards.
GTGTTGACTTAAACAAATCAGGAATGGGTACTGAATTTTCTTGAAGGCTTTTTCATCATCTGTGGATGATGAGAATCATATGATCTTCCTGTTAGATCTATTAATATGGTGAATGTATATTAGTAGATCGTGTAATCTGGAGTCATCCTTGCATTCCTGGAATGAATTTCATTTCGTCATGTGTGCTATTAAGGTATTGTGTTGGTTTCTGTTTGCTAATATTTTATTTAGGAGTTTTGCATTGACATAAGTAAGATTGGTCTTTGGTTTTCTTTTTTGTGCTATCTCTGCTAGGTTTAGGCATCATTTTTATACCTACTCCTAAAAAAGAAAGAATTGGAAAATTGTTTATCTGTTTCCATCTTCTGGAACAATTTATGTATTTTTTTTTAATTAATTAATTTTTGGCTGTGTTGGGTCTTCGTTTCTGTGAGAGGGCTTTCTCTAGTTGTGGCGAGCGGGGGCCACTCTTCATCGCGGTGCGCGGGCCTCTCACTATCGCGGCCTCTCTTGTTGTGGAGCACAGGCTCTAGAGCGCAGGCTCAGTAGTTGCGGCTCACGGGCCTAGTTGCTCTGCAGCATGTGGGATCTTCCCAGACCAGGGCTCGAACCCGTGTCCCCTGCATTAGCAGGCAGATTCTCAACCACTGCGCCACCAGGGAAGCCCACAATTTATGTATTGATAGTAGTCTTGATGTTTAAGGTTTGGTACAATTCCCTCTGTAAAACCATCTGGGTGTGGTACTTTTTTTGTGAGGACAATTCTTTGATAACTTTCTTTGCTTTCTCTGTGTAAGCTTTCTGTAATTTGGTAAATACAGTTTGGTAAATTACATTCTTTTCTGTGAAATTGTCTATTTCACCTAGTTTCAAATGTATTTGCGTAGAGTTGTACAGAATAGTCTTTCATGACTTTTCTGAAGGCAGAGGTAGATATTTAAGGACTTCCTAGTTTTAGAAGACAAGAAGTCATGGGTCATGTCCACTTGCTGTGTTTGTGGATCCCAAGGCTTAAAGTTCTAATAAGATGAGCATATGCTATAATAATGGTAATAGCTACCATTTGTGAAATGCTTGCCTCTGTATGGATATCAGCTCATTTTAGCCTCATTACAATCCTGAGATACCTAATAATCATCTCATTTTAAGGATGACATAATTTGGGGGAGTTACCCACTTTTCCAAAACAGAAATAGACTCACAGACAGAGAAAACAAACTTATGGTTACCAAAGGGGAAAGGGAGGGGGGAGGGATAAATTAGTAGTTTGGGGATTAAAATGTATACACTACTATATATAAAATAGATAACCAACAAGGACCTACTGTATAGCACAGGGAACTATATATAATCTACATTTCAATAAAATTTTTTTAAAAATGGCCATAGCCACTCACCAGGCCAGCGTTACCTCAACGTAATTCATGGAGTGATTATCATGAAGTAGTCAAAGCAGGGCCTTTGGAGTCAGAACTGCATTCAGATTTGTTCTGTTACGTTCCAGCCCTGTGGCTGTGAGCATATTATTACCTGGAGAGGCTCAGCCACTTATTTGCTTAGCAACCTTAGGCAACCTCTCTGAGCCTCAGTGTCTGTGCCTGTAAAATGGGGATAAGACCAGTTTCTACCTCCTGGGGTTGTTGGGAACACACATGAAGTCATACGTGTAAAGGGACTAGAAGTGTCCCATGCCTGTGACTGCCGTGTAAACATTTGCTTAAAGAAAAGCAAACAAACGGGCCGTGGCTTCTCATTCCCCCGTGTAGGGGGCCCATCACGTCTTTGCAGCATTATTGTGAGAATTAAATAAAGTGTCATGTGCAGATGCCTAGGAAAATGCCTTTCACACAACAGGTTCTCAGAAAATATTAGTTCTCTTACTTTATTAATCTGCTCATCAAAAATCCTTGCATGCTTTCTACGTGGCTTGTACCGCTAGGCTGCTATACGGTACTCGGAGACAAGCAAAGCGTAAAGCCTACTCTTAACCAGCTGACTAGCTATATTGAGAAAAAACAAAAAACACCTTAAGGTCACTCAGTACCCGGTTATCAGTACAGCTGGTAAGAGACAAAAGAATTCAGTAACTGGGGAGGATTTTATTTGGGAGGAGCTTGTGGAGGATGTTGAATTAGAGAAGGCTAGGAGAGAGGGGATGTGAGTTTAGGTGTTTGAAGGGCCTGTTGAGGGTAAAATGTGGTTTGTTTAGTCCACGCAGGTCCTAGAAAGGAGGAACTTTTCTAACAACTGCATCTCTCTGATTTGGGGATGTTTTGCTTTCTGAGGTGCAAAGAGCTTTGCTTTGACAATCTTTTGGGTGCCGTTTCAGGTGAAAAGAAAACCACACAGTAGCTTAATAAACAATGAAGTGAAAATTCATTAGAAGGATGCAGATACCTCAGGGAATTCAGTGCAGCCCAGGTTCACAGGTAACCGAGACAAGTCCAGGAAGGTCTCAGGAACCCATCCAGTGCCCTGTCTGTGCGGCACTTCCTCTCTCTTGCCTCTGAGCATCTGAGGGTGTTAACTTCATTCTTTCTTCCTCTATTAATGACTTTCACCCGCTGGCACATACATGGCGAAACATGGCAGCTCCGTAGCTCCTGAGTTTACTGGTCTTCAGTTCAAGAGATCGCAACTGACTACGAGTTCCTATTCCAGGCAATATATACAGGAAGGAGACTCTGATGGACCAGTTTGGGTTAAGGTGGTCCAATTATGACCTGGGAGCAGGAGATGGCCTGCAGGGCCCGGTGGTGTAGACGTAGCTGGCGGGAGTCCAGCTTGTAGCTGAGGGCGCTGCTCTCTGAGGACCATGGGCCGGGCAGGAACCTGACTGTGGTTATGATAAACTCCCAGCCCAGAGGGGTCTGCATAAAATCCCCGATGGGAGCTCTGTAAGGGAGGCTCAGGTTGAAGACGAGATAGGACAGGTGCATGCAGTCTTTGGTCCTCTTCAGATATTTTGATGCTGCTAGGTGGAACCCAAGTGAAATCCTGCAGGATAAATATGATTTGGCTACACGCAAGCGAAGCATTTTTGATAAGAGTATACGAATGGGGATGGAGAATGGGTTCTGGAAGTTTAACATAGACCCATAGCATTTTTAACGTTTTTGCTTATAGCTTTTAGCAGCCCTTCCATTTCTGGACAAGGTTGATTTTGTTTTTATTGTGGTAAAATATACATAAAATTTACCATTTTAAACCCTTTTGAGTATACAGTTCAGTGTCATTAAGTACATTCACATCACCACCATCCGTCTCCAGAACTTTTATCGTCCCCAACTGCAACTCTGTCCCTGACAAACACTCACTCCCCATTCCCCGCCCTGCCCCAGCACCTGGCATCTACCATTCTGCTTTCTCTGTGGGTTTGATGACTCTAGGCACCTCATAGAAGTGAAGCATACAGTATTTGTCCTTTCGTGTCCGGCTTATTTCACTCAGCATAATGCCCTCAAGGTTCATCCATGGTGTGGCATGTGTCAGGATTTTCTTCCTTTTTTAAGACTGAATAATATATCACTGTATGGATGGACCACATTTTATTTATCCATTCATCCTTCAGTGGACATTTGGGTTGTTTCCACGTTTTGGCTATTATGAATAATACTAGCAGTCCATCATTTTTAAAGTATAGATGAGATCGTTTTCTACTTAGAATCATCAGGAAGTTGTTCTCCTGATGAAAAAGACCTTAAAGACTAACTTAATCCAGCCCCTTCATTTCATAGAGGGGAAATTAGGAAATTGCCCAATTAGGAAAAGTGAACAGCCTCGGACATACCTCGCCTATTCTGAACTCATTTGCCATTTCTCTGCCCACTTGTCTAAGATTATGAGAGCTTTGGTAGTTATAAAAGGGTGGCCTCAGTTAAGATCTTGTATTCTGGAGTGTGTTGTAGACTTGTGGAATTGTAAATTTGGGAAGAATTCCATAGACCAGTGGTTCTTGAACTTTTCTGCTTAGGACTTTCTGGTCTCAAAATATATATTGAGGACCCCCAAAGAGCTTTTATTTATGTGGTTATATCTGTAGATAGTTATCATATTAGAATTTAAACCTGTCAGATTTTTAAGATATGTATTAATATATGTATGAAAAGTAACTGCATTACGAGATAATTTGTGAAAGAGTGGCATTGTTTATATTTCTACAAGTATCTTCAGTATCTGGCTTAACAGAAGAAAGCTGGATTCTCATATCTATTTCTGCATTCTGATTGTGATGAACCGTTGTTTTGGTGGCAGTACATAAAGACGATCTGGCCTCACAAAGATATGTACTTGGAAAAGAGAAGGGTATTTTAGTGCCTTTTCAGAAAATTGTGAATATTCTTTGATACTACACCAAAACTCAACAAGTGGTAGTTTCTTAAGGTTAGTTGCAATGTGGAATCTGGCGCTGTATCAAAGAACACTTCATTTTCTGTTACATGAAGATATTTCAGCTTATTTTACACATTAGATGGATCTTTACCCACGTGTGCTTTTATGACATCATGGTTTCCTGAGTTGTGTAGAGCTTCCAAATGTCAACACACTGCTTTATGCACCAGGAGATCATGTACCTCAATGTCATTCCTGATCTCATTAGAAAAGTCTCTGTTGAGAAGCTGTCATGCTCCTAGTGGTGGATACACGTGTTCAAAATTCTGTTTTCCCATGGAAGCTCAAATTGTATCATTGGCAACAAATGCTGTCATTGTTTACCTGGACGTGATAAGCTTACTTTGTTCATTATTGAGAAAATGTCGGTCACATACTCAAGTCTGAATAATCGCAGTTTGTCTATCATTTCTTCTTTGGTGCTGCATGAAAAAAGTGGCTTCGTGTAACTCACAGCTCAGACAGTTGTACACGTGCTTCTTCTCTAGACGACCATGGTACTTGAGTCTGCAAGAGAAGTGTTTCATGCGTACTTCCCACCTCACCACACAGCACGTGATAAAGGTGTATCCTCCAGGGTTGAGATCTAATGAAAACAATGATTTTTACTGCTTCATCAAAGACACTCTTAAGTGAAAGTAGCATTTTAAAATTTTTATTTATTTACTTATTTTTACTGCTAGTGTGTAAGTGAAGGATACAGTATAGTATAGTTTGGTGTCACTGCTTTGATTTGCGCTAAGATGCCAGAAGTTTAACCACCCCTTCATTTGCACCATTAGCGCAGGAAAAAGTGAATAATGTCATATATTATGAAAATAGTTTGACCTCGCAGACGCCCTGAAAGGGTGTTGGCATCACTCAGAGGTTCACATCATGGGGTAAAAATTGCCGACATCAGCCCCATAGTGCAGTCTTGTGGGTGTCAGAGGGGAAGTCTGCTGTAATCCCAGAAAGAAAAGACATGATGGAAGTCAGGACCTGAACTTATATCGAGGTCCTCCCCATCACCCAGCATCATTGTTGTAACTGTAAAGCGCTTACAGTCTTCCTGGGGAGAGAGCCAGCCCTGCAAAAGCACAGAGTTGGGTGTTGAGTTCCTACGTCCTAGTAGTTATCTGAAGACTATTTGGCATTTTAAACTCCCATCTCCTTCTTGGCACTGAAATTTAATATCATCCAGTTGACAGCAGATGATGCTGTCAGGCTCTTGGGTCGTGATTCCATCTGTTGGCAGCGTGGCTTTGGGGCTTCTCCCAGCCGAACACCTCTGCCTCAAAGCAGAAGTGATGGAGGAGCACATTTGTCTAGAAGATGATGCGTGAATCTTTTAGACGCCCTGGTTTCAGCTAACTTGCGTTTCCTGTTGGAAAACAATATTCAGCCATCAAGCTAAAAACGAAATGCTTTGAGTAAAATTTCGCATTCGTGTTTTGACATTTGCAAGTTGGTGCGTCTCATAGTACCTTTCCTCTCTCCTTTGTTTTCAGCAATGGAAGAGTTAATCGTTGAACTTCGTCTCTTTCTTGAACTCCTGGACCATGAATATCTAACCTCAACTGTCAGGGAGAAAAAGGCAGTTATCACAGACATCCTGCTGAGGATACAGTCATCCAAAGGTACGTCTCATTCAAACTGTTAGTCTTTCTTTTTCCGGGCTCTTTTTGCCTCTAAGCCATCTTTAATTCTCATCTTTCCTAAACACAGTCATGAATGAATGTATTCATTCATCAAGCTGTCGTCGAAGGCCTTACTACGTGCCAGGTACTGTGTTAGTCTCTGGGTTTAGAAAGATAAAGCCTTTAAGGAGTTAGGCTTAAAGTAGGTGTGTTGGGCGGGTCCCTAAGGGCACCCCAGCACTGGGAGATTTGCTAGCGGGACTCAGCATGGAGCTGTACTTTCTCATGCCTGCGATTCATCACAGAGGTAGTAAGGATACACGGCCAGATTATAAGGGGAAAAGACTCAGGCCAAGTCTGGAGGGGCCATGCACAGGCTCCTATGCTCCTCCTCCCCTGAGGCTCATACAGATCCCACTCTTTCCTCAGCAACAAAAATGCAGCAGCCTGCGTGCAACGTTGCTGTTCAGGGAAGCTCACTGGAGACTCAGTGCCCAAGGACTTTACTGGGGGCGGGTCACATAGGCACCCTCCGCCTGGCACGTACCAAAATCCCAGACTCTCAGCAAAGCCGGTTTATTACTCAGGGTTCCCCAGAGAAAGAGAGCCGTTAGGATAGAGGGATAGAGATAGAGATAAAGAGGAGATTTGTTGTAGGGATTGGCTTCTGTGATTACAGAGGCTCAGAAGTCCCACAGTCTGCCCTCTGCAAACTTGAGACTGAGGAAAGCCAGTTCTGTAATTCAGTTCAAGTCCAAAGGCCTGAGCGTCAGGGGGGGCTGATGGTGGAAGTCCTGGTCAGAGAACTAAGAACGCCAGCGTCCGAGGGCAGGAGAAGATGGGCGACTTGGCTCAAGCAGAGGGAGTGCACCCGCCCTTCCTCGGCCTGTTTGTTCTGTTCAGGTCCTCAACAGATTGGATGACGCCCACCCACCCTGGGGAGGACCATCCCCTTTTGAGTTCGGCAACGCAAATGCTAATCTCTTCCAGAAACATTCTCACAGATACATCCAGAGATAACGTTCTACCAGCTCTCTGAGCATCCCTGAGCCCGGTCAGGTTGGCACACAGAATTCGCCATCACAGCAGGTGTTTAGCATGAGATCATGTTGTCTGCCCAAACAGTCTAGGCACAGTAGACCAACCTTATCGATTAGGGCATGGTGGGAACACTTCTGAAAGCCACATTCCCAGATGCCAGCCCTTGTAAAGACAGCAGCCTCAGGCCTGCTGTGTTAACTCTTTTGTGCACAGTGGGTAAGACAGAATAGCAGGGAGAGGGCATCAGTGTTAAGAGAACACCCAAGAGGAGGGTCCAAACCAGTTTAGTGAGAGAGAGAGAGCGGCGGGGAGGGGCTGGGGGCAGTTCTCGGAGGATATGGTGTTAGAATCCTGACGGCTGGGTAGGAGATACCTGGAGGAGATGTAGAGGTTTATTGTAAACAGCTTCACTGAGATATAATTCACATACCATGCACTTCACCCATTTGAATGTACAATTCGTTGAGTTTTAGCATACGAAGCCTTGATTTGACATAGTTAGATTTGCATTCCAGAAAGCTCACCTTGTCAGTCTGGGCAGTGGGTTCAAAGATCTGGCTGCAGATTGAACGAGAGCTACGTGAGGCCCCGGCTGGATGGTGGGACCAATCCCTGAGGTAGGAGTGCAGGATGAAGACCATGTTTGAGGGGCAGTAGGATAGAGAGAACCAGTAGGATAGATAGAGACAGTGACAGAGATAGAGATAAAGACGGAGATGGAAGTTCACTTTGAAATGATGTTGCTGCTTCCCTGCCTGGACCCTTTCAGTATCTTCCATTGCCCGTAGATGAACCCCAGGCCCCTTACGACGTGTGGTCACGCCTGTCTACCATACAGTCAAAGGGGCTTTGATTTCTGTCTCTGCCCGTTACCCAGTCTGTGACCTCGAGCAAGTTACTTAATCCCTCGATGCTTCAGCTTGCTCACCTGTAAGAAGGGCGGACAGTAGCACCTACCTCGGAGGGATGTTGTACGGATTGACGAGATCATATAAAACATTTCCAAGCAGTGCCTGATGCATGGCAGACGCTCAGCAACTATTGACTGTTATTTCCTACTGTTGCTTTTACTAGTAGAAGTAGCATTTCTTTCGACCTCATCCCCTCTGCGTACACCTGTTTCCCAGTCACTTCAGACTAAGGGTCTGAACACTGCAGTTTGGGCCTCCTGCCTCTGGCGTTGCTGTTTGCTTTCCCTTGATTTCCCTTCCTCTCTTGCTCTGCCCAATGAGTTTCAACCCCTTTTCTCTCCATCCTTTGTTCTGGATGTTATTTTCCAATTCACTGATTTTTCTCTTCAGCTCTTTAATTTGCTTAAAACTCAGCCACTGATTGTTTGATGGTAGAGTTTCCATTTGTTCTTTTTCTTTCTTTCTTTTCTGTTTTTATTGTTTCCAGGCCTCTGCCAAAATTCCAGTCTTGTTGTCGCTTCCGCAGGTCAGGGTCTTTGTCTTTTCCCAGCCTGCAGCGTCGTGCTTGACCCATCATAGGTGATCATTGTTGAGCGGTTATTTTTCTAGATCTAGAAAGGTGAGTCCTTGGCACGTAAATAACACTGTGCCCAGGTTAAAGTAGTTTCCTCCTCTTTCCTGCCTTCACTGGTACAGTGCTCACCACGGTTTCTGAGAGTCCGTTGTACCTATGTTTGTCTTCCCAACTTGCATATGATCCCCTGAGGGTATGAGCTTAATTATCAGTCTTGTCAACAGTAAGTGTGTCTGTTACAGCATCGGACCTTAGGAGAGTACTTGATGCAGATTTACGGATTCCCAGGAAAGCGTCTGCCCCCTTAGTACGTGGGTAAGTATCAATACTAACCTGAGTGGAAGTTCAGGAGAGGCAGCTCGCCGTTGAGAGCTGCCTGGCGTTGGAAAGGATGTCGACTTTGGTGCCTGCTCTGTCATTTCTACCTGTCAGCGTTCCCATTAAGTACTTTAACCTTTTTTTTCAGCCATAGATCCTTCACCTGTAGAATGGAGAAGAAGAATACCTACCTTGCAGGATTGTTGTAAAGGATTAGAGAAAATAAATACGTATTTGCGATGTATTCAGTATGGGGCCAAGGAGGTGATAGCTGCCAGCGGTGCCGTCTTTACCTTCCTTCTCCTCCTCATCCAGTTCTGTGGTTTTGGTTGGTACAGGTTTTGAAGTGAAAGATCATGCTACGAAGCCAGAGACCCCCAACAGCCTGCCGGCCCCTCCCCAGATGCCTCTGCCAGAGATCCCGCAGCCGTGGCTGGTGAGTTAAAGTCCCACCATCACAAGAATCACCAGATGCCTGTGTTACTTTTGGTTCCAGGGGCAGGTAATGAAAGCCCAATTCTGGAAGAAAGGAGGCCACGTTTTGCCCAAGGCACTCCTTTGAGTGTGTTTTTTGGATGCTAGTAATGGCCAAGTGGGAGGCTGTAAATGTAGCCTTCTCTTAGGAGGCTGATGGTTCTTTGAAAATTGCTGGAGCTACAGGTCCATGGAAATCTGTTCTTAAGTTGGATTTTAAAAAACTCAGATGATTTAGCAGGCAAAACAATGACAGTAGAGCCTAGGGACTTGCCCCTCTTTCTGGGTTAACTCTGAATTTGAATGCCTTAGCCTGAAACTTTAATGCTCATTGCTTCTTCTGGGATTAAATATTCTTTTTTTCCCCCCAAGAAGAAAAATATGTACATAGTCCAGGAATGTGTGTTTTATTTGATTTTCTGCATTCAAAATTGGTTTTGGAGTTCTTTTACTATTTTCGCAATCTGGGGATACTCACGTATGCCATTTTTCATGGACCATTCAGCTTTTTCTGCCTTTTGCTATTTTCTAATTTGCTTACTCAGGGAAATGAGGCTTTTATTCAAAATTAGAGCAAAATCAGTTACTTAGCAACTCTCTTCCTAACATTTGCTTTCTCTATGAATCATCTGATTATCTCTCTACCAGGAAAGGAACTGTAGGAAAGCAGGGCCCCAGCACATGGCTGATGTCCAGTGGGTACTCAGTAATTATCATTGTAGAGGGGACGGAAGGAAATCAGTGCTTACTGGGTCCCTACCACCTGTCACAGATCATGCTTGCTCTTTTTTCACTTAAAATTTCACTTAATACTTACAACCTGACCTCAGGGAACCCCTAAAGTACCCCTAAACATGTGAATAGTGTGTATTTCCATTTTCCAGAAAAGGAAGTGTGGGTCCAGTGAAGATGTGATTGCTCAAGGGCAGTAGGAAAGGCAAAAATACAATTTTTTGTAACGTATTCTTTTGATTTCAAATCCAGCCTTTTCTCAGCAATACTATTTGGGGAGGCATGGCAGCAAAGCCGATGCCAGCATGACTCACCGATGGGAGAAGGTTTTCTTAGGAACCTAAGCCTGTTCCCAAGCTGGGCTCTGGGGAGGCCGCGGGGTCCAGGGTGTGGATGGGAGCACGGTTCCTGCATCCAAGCACCAGCTCTGACACTTACTGTGTGAGTTCAGACTGTGGCTTTCACTTCTCTGTGCCTGAGATGCCTCATTCTGAAATGAGTGTAATAATAGTGCCCACTTAGTGCTATTCTTGTGAATATGAAAAGAGTTGATGGACCTCAAGCGCTTGGAATATATGCCTTGCATCTGTTAAGCCCCGTGCAAGAGCCAGCTATTACTTTGTAGGGCTGTGGTTCTCAGACTTTCGGGGAGTGTGTTAAAAATGGACATTCTGATATGCTGATAACGTGAATTATATTTTAGATATATTGAGTTAAAGAAGATGTATTAATAAAACCAATTTCATCAATTTCTATGGCTACTAGAAAAATTTAAATTACATATGTAGCTCACATTTGTAGCTTGCTTTATTTTTCTTTTGTTTTATACATTTAATCTCTCCACTGTGGAAAGCATATTGGATGTATGATTTTTATATGCTGTTTTTATTTTTTTAACATTATGTATTATGTATTTTTCCTTCTTTATAAACTTATTTTTAATAATTGTTTTCCTTTTTTAAAAAATTCTTCCTGTTTCTTGTAGAAACTGTGACTCAATTATAGCTCTTTTTCATTGTCTCATTTGATGTTTTTAGATATAATACAGAATCATAGTATTAATCCTGTTTACTGATATATTGTTTGTCTACAAGATAAAGAACTAGATGTGAGAAATCAGTAGTTCACGAAGCTCCTGGTTTTTGTGCTCTGGTTTACTTTTATTTTTCTTTCTAAACTGACTTTATGATCTGTCTCAATACGCTGTGTCTTGTATTTCATCAGCACAATGCAGGTTGGGAAAGGTGTTTCAAGACTGAAGGTGAAATGCAAACCTCTAGAAGCAGCCAGAACAGTAGTGATGGTTATAGGAATTTCATGGACTGTTCTTTAGTGGTACATGCAGTGCCATCCAGCTGGCCTGGACTAAAATGCTTGTCTTTGATGTGTCAGGCCAGGAGGAGTGAATCTCAGTTTCAATGCCAGTTTCAAACAAAGAGTACTCATTGGATGGTCAACATTTTGTACCATCTTTGACCGTTGAATCGTCAATCCCTTTCTGTGGATTTTTCCTCGAATGCAGTTTATGCTTCATCCACTATTTTCTCTCCCTCTTCTCTCCTTGTCTCCTGCCCATCTTTGGCTGCAGCGTGGCAAACTGCTGTGGTTTAAGGTGAACGAGAAGCCGTCCTACCAGTGGAGTCGGAACTGGTAGCTGGTTAATTAAAAATGTTGGTTAAATTGAGGAATTCTAAAAGGGGTATCATGTGCTTTAAACATTTCAAATTTAAACCAGTCATTTTTGAGTAGGAGTTTGACCAGTGGGTAATTCCTCCCTACTGGTGCCTAAACACGGGTGTCAAGAGAGTTTTCCAAACTCAGCCTCTAAGCCAATGCTGTTTCTTGGTATCAAACTCCTAAGACCTTGATGTAGGTCCAAGAGCTGCGTCCTTTGAGTGCGGGGCTACGGGTTTTCTTTTCTACATAATCCATACCTGTGATACAGGACTAATAATTCCCAGTTTTTGTTTCCTTAAAGTGGAGTTAAATCCAGACACTTGCGAAACGATTTGATTTTCAGAGTCCCTAGAATTTTACCAGGGCTGCTCTTCTTTTACAGCTGACTTGACCACTCCTAATTGAGTAACTGTGTCTTTTCTTTTTTTGCAGTTTGTCTTGACTGAACCTTTCTAAAGCATCTCAGAGAATCATCAACTCTCCTTTTGCACTTGTTTTTGCACTGATTTATTTATGTAGTAGCTAACCAAATAAAGTAAAATAAATAATTATAAGTGTAAGAATTTAAAGAGCAAAGCTGACTGTTGGTGATCGTTCAGACTCAGCCGATGGCACTGTTTTGTAGGCGCTCTGGAGAGGAGCCCATTGGCCACGAACGGTTAGCATTTTGTGGATATCCGTCAGGGCATTTTACAGACAGAATGAAGAACATCTGTCAGCTCAGTGAGTCAGCGAAGTGGAGAGGGCTTAAGACAGCTCTGCTGTATTTTCCTGGTAGTTTATCAGGGAATTCGTTATTCAGCAAGTAGGCCTGTCATTCAGTAAATTGCCTTTGGTGAGGTGGCTTCCGTCCAGTTGGTCATTCGCTGCTGGCGCGTTGACTTCCAGGAGACCTAGCTGGTAGTGGGCTAGAAGTGGGATTGGGTAGGAGGCTATGCCAGGCAGAGGGCGTACCACAAATTAAGGCACAGACCCGAGAAAGACCCCGATGGACTAGAGCATTACAAACCCCTCTGTGTGGCTGAATAATAGGATTTGGATGAGTCGTCCGTGGATGAGGCCGGAACACGCTGCGGGGGTTAAACCTCGAGGGGCCCGTGGGCCTGCAGAGCAGTTCGGAACGGTCCTCAAGGCAACTATGAATGACCGAAGGATTTGTTTTTAGCGTAAGACTTAGGATGCTCCAACCAGGTATTATTTCTTACTCATTTGAACCACGATTGCATTTTTTACTCTTTCACGGCATGTATTGAAGGAATACTGCCTTTTATCACAGCTATGTGTGTTACAATCTCTGAGAAATGAGTCCGCTTCTATCTTCTTATCCCTTTTAGTGCCGAGCAGTGCTTTATGCAGCTATTGTTAACTATCTCTTGGCATCCTTTTTTTTCCTGGACCCTCGAGAGGCGGGGTGGGAGGGTGGGGTCACACTGGCCGCTTTCCCGAGCATGCTCGGCACCCCTCACCCCCCATTTCGGGCCTGGCGCACCCCTGGCTGAGGGCCCTCACCCGGCTCTCTGCGGCGCTCTCAGGCATCAGCGCTCCCCTCTTGCTGGCTGACGCCCAGGTGGGCCCCCCACACAGGTGTGGCAGAGACTGGACAGGTCTCTGTGCCCCGGTTGGCTGGTGAATTACACTCAGGTGGTAGCAGTAAAAGAAAAAAAAGAAGGGATCCAGTGGATCTCTAAAATGTGTCCATTTTGCATAACTGAAACTTTATACCCATTGATCAGCAATGCCTCATTTTGACGTTCTCTTAATTAAACTGAACTTTAACCTTTTGAAGATGATGCTTGTTTCTCTCCTTCTTGGCGTTCCTCATATCACAAAGCAGAAGACGCCGACGGCCGCTCAAGGTCAGGAGCTGCATCAAAAAGTCCGTCTTGTAACGTTGAAGATGCTTCTGTACAGGAAGGGAATAGTGCATGTTTCTCTTTTGCTCTTGGAGTCAATGCGGCTGCAGCCCAGGGTCCTGGGCGAACCGGCGACCCCTTCAGTGTGGCCGGTGGAGCTTGGGCCGGGCGGCGGGAGTGTGGGTGTGCGCTCTGTGGAATTCAGAACTTCCCTCGACCTTTGAGAGCGAGGTACGGTGTGCAGCGTGTTTACAGACCCATCCGGCTCCCTAGCTTTCCAGGGGAGATTGGAGCGGGCCAAAGTATGCATATGCATAATGAAAACATTTCTGGGAAGGGCTGTGCTTCTCGACAGATTTTTGTTTTTGTTTCACACCAAGAGTTCTGCAGCTATCAAAGGGACGGTACTTAGTTAGCATGCAGCCCGCGCTGAGGGAGCGTTTGCGAAGGCGGCCGGTTCATCCGGAAATGGGTCCCATCTGTGTTGACATTGGCCGCCAGGCCCCACCGCCCAGCCCACCAGCCGGCTCTGATCCAGACAGTCGGGAATTGTGCTTCCTGCCCTCCCCTCTTCCGCTTCAGAGGAACAGTGGGTCTACGGACAGGGAGACTTCAAACCTTCCTGGCTGAGAGAAGAGAGTGAGGAGACCCCTTTGGGGGCTGTATATGATCTGTATGATACCCCATCAAGGCATTTTCTATTTTTATTTGATCGTTTAAACGGCAGAGGGTTGCACTGTGTTTAGATGGGGTAGAAGACGCAATTTAGTGTTTTGCTATTTTAAGGCTAGACCTTATGTAAATGTGATGCCTTATTATACCAGCAGATAACAGCAAGGTCGTTTTTTTAAAATATTTATTTATTTATTTAGGCTGCGCCAGATCTTAGTTGCAGCATGCGGGATCTTTAGTTGCGGCATGTGGGATCTTTAGTTGCAGCATGTGGCTTTCTTAGTTTCGGCATGCGGACTCTTAGTTGCAGCACACAGACTCCTTAGTTGCGGCATGCACGTGGGATCTAGTTCCCTGACTAAGGATCGAACCCAGACCCCTTGCACTGGGAGTGCAGAGTCTTACCCACTGGACCACCAGGGAAGTCCCAGGTCGTTTTTTTATTGTGGTAAAATACACGTAACACAGACTTTATCATTTTAACCACTTGTAAGTATCCAGTTTAGTGGCATAAAGTACGTACGTTGTTGTGCAACCATCGCCACGATCCATCTCCAGAACTTTTCATCTTTCCAAACTGAAACTCTGTCCGCAGTAAGCAATGCCCCCCAGCCCCCTAGCCCCTGGTAACCAGCATCGTACTTCCTGTCTCTAGGAAACAATGATGTTTTGGTCCCAGCCCTTACCACCTGCCTGCTGATGGCATTTTATCCTTCCTAAAGTACTTTCACAGCAACTTCATTATCTCTAGTTGACAGATGGGATTATGAGATTCTTTGAGATTGTATAACAAAATCAGGTATTTTATCAGTTGCAGAGTTTCGACTAAAGCCCAAGATTTAAAACAACAAAACCATTTTATTTCCCGGAGAAGTCAGACGTGATCCTTTTAGTGGCCGTGAGCCATCCTGTTCCTTTCCTCCTTGTCTTTCGAAAATCAGTCGCAGAGTTTAGTGTCACGTCTCATTCCTGTGGCATCTGCATCTTGGATTTATTCCGTGTCCCGTTGGCACTGCTGTTGCGCTGTCCTGCCTTCCCTGTGGGAGCCCGCCTCCTGGTAGAGAAGGAAGGGAAGAAGATGTACCCCACAGGCTCTCGTGCTTAGTCGTGGATAAATAAAACTTGAGAAAATACGTGTGAATAATTTCCCAGTGTTTACTCAAGTGCTGTTGGAAGGCAAATTCAATAGTGATCAGAATGGAAGGGGGTGTCATTTGGATAAAAACTTTTATTTTGCCAAGAAGCGTATCTGCTCAAAGTTCTTGATGTTAGGATTGAAACCCTGTTTTGCACTTGAGACCATAAACTTTTGTTATCTGTTGACAACCCCTCCCTTCCGGTCCTCGGGAAGCTTAGGTGATGGTGTGGAGTGCTGCTACCGTAGTCTCGTCCGCCAGAAAGGGTTTTGCTGATACATGGCAGAACTAGAGCATGAACCCTCCTTGTCTTCCTTCTGTCAGATCATATCGTTTTTAGCTGCAACTCTTAACAGATTTTAATCACTGTAACCAGAAAGATAGAATCTGGACGTATCACTGTATATACAGAATTAAAGTCAGAAAGCGATTCCAGGGCTTCCCTGGTGGCGCAGTGGTTGAGAATCCGCCTGCCAATGCAGGGGACACGGGTTCGAGCCCTGGTCTGGGAGGATCCCACATGCCACGGAGCAACTAGGCCCGTGAGCCACAATTACTGAGCCTGCGCATCTGGAGCCTGTGCTCCGCAACAAGAGAGGCCGCGATAATGAGAGGCCCGCACACCGCAATGAAGAGTGGCCCCCGCTTGCCACAACTGGAGAAAGCCCTCGCACAGAAACGAAGACCCAACACAGCCATAAATAAATAAATAAATAAACAAATAAATAAATATTTAAAAAAAACAAAAAAAGACTTAAAAAAAAAAAAAAGAAAGCGATTCCAAATTCTAGGCTGGTGTTTTTCTCTGCTAAAATTAGGTCTCAGGGTTCACTGGTGTGTCTGGTGCAAAGGACTGAGTGATTAATGGGGGCCGGAGGAGGGGAAGGTGGGGGGGCAGCAGCAGAGAGGAGAGGGAGGAAGGGCAGAGTGGGCCTGGAGGTGGAACCGGTGTGGACGTGCCTTCCTCAGGAACGCACGGATCCCGCCGTGCCACAGGAGCCGGGAACATCGGGTTGGATCCAGTGGCCTTGGCGGGTTGCACGGTTCCTTCCCTGCATCCTGTCTGGCTCGGCCGCCGCAGCAGTAAGCACTCGTCTGTGCCCACCCGGCCGACTCCTGGCTTCTCCACTAAGCAGCTCTGCAGCACGGGGTTGCTGGGCAGGGTCTTGCATCCCCCTCGGTTTCCTCGTTTGTAACATCAGAATCAGAATACCAATCTCTCAGCGTTGTTTTCTCAACAAGAGAAAAAATATATAAAATGTTCCAGAACAATGCGTGACACACGGAAAGCAGACCGCAAATAGTCATTATTATTATTTTGTTGGAATAATAGCAATAACAATAATAATCATTGTATTTATTGCCATATAATGATATCTTAATATTTATTATTATTTATGGAAAAAATTTTCTATGAGGCCTTTCCTTAAAGTAGCAAAGACAAATATTGTGTTGGCCAAAAAGTTCATTTGGGTTACATGAATGAACTTTTTTGGCCAACCCAATACTAATGGGCTTTTCTTTCCAAAAAAAGGTAGAAATTAAATTATGGCCAATATTGTGAGCCAAGCAAGCCTGTCGACTATATTCCTATCCAGTTGTAAGTATTGGTTTTCTCTAATAAGACGCTGACACCTTAAAAGAGAAATGTACAATGCCTAAGGCAGATAAGATTTCCTGAAAAAAAGTCACATTCACTTAACATTCATTCGTGGGAGAAATATTTCAGTGAATTTAAAGGTTATCTAGGGCTTCCCTGGTGGCGCAGTGGTTGAGAATCTGCCTGCTAATGCAGGAAACACGGGTTCGAGCCCTGGTCTGGGAAGATCCCACATGCCGCGGAGCAACTAGGCCCGTGAGCCACAACTACTGAGCCTGCGCGTCTGGAGCCTGTGCTCCGCAACAAGAGAGGCCACAATAGTGAGAGGCCCGCGCACCGCGATGAAGAGTGGCCCCCACTTGCCACAACTGGAGAAAGCCATAGCACAAAAACGAAGACCCAACATAGCAATCAATCAGTCAATAAAGAAATCTTAAAAAAAAATAAAATAAAATAAAATAAAGGTTATCTAGTCACCGGTACCATGCCATTTCTACTTCCCTGTCTAGGGTGCAGCACAGATCAGTCATTCCTTGAGGAAAACAGTTTCTCATCCTTCTTTGTCAGTATCTGAGAAGGCTGTGAGGGTTAGACTTGAGTCCCTTATTCTATTAGCATGTGTTTTCTGAGAGCCAGTCCAGGAAGACTCTGGTGACCAGTGCAAGATGTTGCCAGAGCTTTGTGCACGGACTAGATCTCTCCTAGCATTGAAGGGAAGCCGCCAGATCCAAAGTAGAGTGATGCCACGTTGGTGTGTAGCCTTACTGTCAGAAGGTACATTTGAGTACGTGCTCTGGCCAGAGATTACAGTGTCATCAATCAGGTAGCGAGGAACCAAAGTCAGCTCTCACTACAGTTTTGAAAGGCGTAAAGTTGGCTTTATTGCCTGATGACCTGCAACTTTATAAGGATACTACAGTTGGAATCTTAGAGCCGGGATGGACATCAGAGGTTATATGATCCCACGCCCTCATTTACAGGGAGGAGATTGGTACCCAGATATAGAGGAAGGCTGCATAAACCAAGGCCGAGGCTGGAGCTAGGCCTGCCACGTGCCAAGTATTGGAACATTGGTCTTCTTCACCCTACGCGCTGGTTTCCTGCCTGTGCTCTGGTTTCCGTGACCCCCTTTGGAAACTTGCCTTCCTCATTTTGTACTGTTTAAAATTCCTGTGAATGGTGATTTCAGCGAATTCTGACCTCCTGGAAAGGATCTGACAGAAGTTTTTCCTCTGAAAGCAACGGTGCCAAGTAGTGGCTCTGATCCACCCATGGCCTCTATTCTCTTCCATTCCCAGCGACATCTTTCCTAGTTGTTTATAGGATATAGGTGGGGTGAACTAGTTAATGAAAGGGAAAACATTTTTTCTGTCTCTCCCTCATTTGCCCTTTAACAAACTATCAGACCTCTGCCCGTGTCTGGAACCCCTGTGGCAGAATTTCAAGGGCAAATGGTATTTGGGAGTGGAGTGTGAGATCCTTTCTGGAGAAAGAGAATGCTTCTCTAGAAGTATTATTTTTTGAGGGGTATTACTTCAAATGAAAGTCATTTTTTTTTCCTGGTTTTGAAAACAATATTATGTAGAAAATGCAAGCTATATGGATGTGCATAAAAAAGCAGTAACCCTGTGTTAACATTTTGGTGAGTGACCTGTCCTTGTATAGATGTGAGTGTAAGCGCGGCTGTGATAGGAAGGCTAATAGAGTACCTATTTTCTTTCACTTGGCAGTATCTAGTAGAGATTTTTCAAGTAAATGACTGCAGATGTGCACTGTCCTTTTACATGTCTGCACCTGGCTGTGTCAGGATACCTAAGCAGTCTTCTCTCAGGGAATGTTTAGATTGTTTTTAACTTGGGAGGGAAAAACTTTTATTGAACATCCTTATACGTTTTTGCTTGTATGACCAGTTGACCTTCTTGGCATATATTTCTAGAAGTGGAATTGTGGATTTAAGGGCATACGTATCGAGTGGTTGTGTCTAATGCACGACCACCAGCAGGGTCTGAAAGTCTGCTAAGTCCCATCAGCTGAGAGTCAGCGCCTGCCATACACACCTTTGCAGCACTAGGAAGGGGCCTGTGCTAATTCGTTAACATGCGTTCGATCCAGCCACTTGTAATGCTTTTCTAGAACGTGAATAATCCGACTGTTTCAACATACTAAGGGGAAGCTGAAACACCCTCATTTCATGAGTAAAAACACTCAGGGAATCAGACAGCCCCCTTCCAAAAGCACCACGCGGAGGCTTTCACCCTGGCGTGGACTCCTGTTCAGACCTCACCCGGGGAGGACAGTGTGTCAGGTTACACCGTAGGCACCACCTCTCCTCTCCAGATGATAGGAGTGGATGTGGTCCAGCGTGAGAGCACAGGATGAGGGAGGGCGGGCCTCAGCCTGGGGAGGGGAGTGCACGGGAATCAGGGCCCCGGGGGTGGAAGGGAGATAACCGCCTTCAAGGATGGGAAGGAATACTGCACAGATGACCTGGAGTAAATTATCTTTGTTCATCTGGCGAGAGGAAGGAGTGGGTTGAGTGCACAGTGGTGATTAGTCATTTGCAGAAGACTTCTTGGCTTCAGACTTGAGTTACAGGAAAAGTGGTGGAGTTTCACATTCTATGGAGCATTGTTCTTGGAAACTGCACTTGGTCGATCTTCAGTTTGGGGCCCTCTGTTCTCTTCCGTTCTCAGCGACATCTTTCCCATTAGCTGATAGGATATAGGTGGTGTGAACTAGTTGTGAAAGGGAAAGAGAGCGAGAAACAGAGAATATGAATATGAAAAAGCTCTTTACTGGACAGATCTGGTGCTCGAAAAGCCCAGCTGTGTCGTGGACCAGTGTCGGATCTTGAGAAGGAGGTTTTAGACGCCGAGCCTCACTTCCCGTATCTGTAAAACAGAAGGTGATGTAATATCGACCTTGAAGGATCCCTGGATGGACGGATGACTGATGGAGCTTGTAACCAGTGCCGAGGCTGCTTAGGACAGTGCCAGGCAGGTAGCAGGTGTTTGGAGGACCAGTGAGGGGTGGAACGAGCAGATCCCGTACGTGTGCATGGGAAGAAGAGGTGGGCCTGCCTTACAGTCATCAGGGACATTTGAGAGAATGGTGCTTCAGCTGGTCTTGCTCGAATCTGGATGGTCCTGAGCCTGCCAGCTCTCCATGCTCTGAAGTTATGGCTTCGAAATCAGGGTGCCTCCGTCTCAAGAGTCTGTCAGATTCCTTCTCCAGAGAATAATTTCCAGTTTCTTTCAGAGGTGGGCTCATAGGTGATTTCCTCTTCTCTTTTTTTAAAAAGTTTCCCTGGCACACATGAGGAGTGTGGTGAGATTGTGGGCAAACATAACTCATCTGTTCAGTCGCTGTGTCACTAGTGCTTGCTCTGTGGTGAGCATGGGTGGATCTGAACCACCTCTGTGCCCCCCAGGGGTCTCCAGTGTGGGACACAAGCCGTGAAGGGGAAAGTCAGCTTGGGCATCTGGGAGGGCAGTGGCGTGGGGTAGAGGGGAGGAGAGACGCCTGTCTCTGCTCTGGGAGAGGGGTCTGC
Source organism: Balaenoptera acutorostrata (assembly GCF_949987535.1). NCBI lineage: Eukaryota > Metazoa > Chordata > Mammalia > Artiodactyla > Balaenopteridae > Balaenoptera > Balaenoptera acutorostrata. Next base: position 140,701,661 of record NC_080068.1, on the reverse strand, counting down.
GAGGGCCAGTGCGCGTCTGGTGACAGCCGGCGGGTCGTGTGGGTTGAGTGGCGTGGCCAGGGCCGGGCTGAGGGTGGCCGTGAGCAGGCGAGCAGCGGAGATCCCGCCAGGAGCCGAACTTTGGAGGCTCTTTGGACGATGTTCTTTTTCTCCAGGGACTTTACAAAGGAGGGAAGAAAATGCCCATCGACACCTGTTAGGTGCAAATCCAGAATTTCCTCCTAATGATTGTGCTCTGTTGCTTTTTCCTTCCTTCGCTCAGCCGCCTGACAGCGGGCCACCGCCGCTACCGACATCCTCTCTCCCGGAAGGCTACTACGAGGAGGCCGTGCCGCTGAGTCCCGGGAAGGCTCCGGAATACATCACCTCAAGTGAGTGGCCCCCGACCTGCCGGGCTGTTGGGGAGCCCTCCCGCTTTTCGAGTGAAGGGGAGTAGGGGCATTACACAACACCGTGGACATGTGGACTTCAGGAAATTCTGAACCCAAGGAGGGAGATACAGAAAGGGTTTTGAGAAGTCTAAGGTGTCCACCAAGTACCTTCAGTAATTTCAGATTGTCGTCTTTCTTGTGACTCAGAATGAGTGAAATCTTGTTGCTGTGGGAGCGTGCACCAGCCAGTGGAACGTGTTCCCTTTGGTCGGAAGAGAATGACGCTTTGAGGCACGTGTCCGTGGGGTCCCTCCCTGCCACCGGGACCAGGGCACATCCCTCTTAGGCTGCATTCGCGGTGCCGCCAAGAAAGCGTGTCCATAAAGTCAATACGGAACAAGCAGGCATCTCATCGTAGCTGTTTGTTTGTTTTTCAATTTATTTTTTATTGAAGTATAGTTGAATTACAATGTTGTGTTAATTACTGCTGTGCAGCAAAGTGACTCAGTTATACGTATGTTTACATCCTTTTTCATATTCTTTTCCATTAGGGTTTATCCCAGGATACTGAACCTAGTTCCCTGCGCTGTACAGTAGGACCTTGTTGTTTATCCGTTCTGTATACACCAGTTTCCATCTACTAATCCCAAAACCCCACTGCAACCCTCCCCCACCCCCCTCCCCCTTGGCAACCACCAGTCTGTTCTCTATGTCCCTGTTTCTGTTTCACAGATAGGTTCATCTGTGTCATATTTTAGATTCTACATGTAAGTGACATCACATGGTATTTGTCTCTCTCTTCCTGACTTACTTCAGTTAGTATGATCCTCTCTAGTTGCATCCATGTTGCTGCAAATGGCATTATTTTTGCCCTTTTCTATGGCTGAGTCGTATTCCATTGTGTATATGACCCACATCTTCTTTATCCATTCATCTGTCGATGGACATTTTGGTTGTTTCCTGTTTCTTTTTTTGTTCCCCATTCGTACAGGTTTTACAAGAATGCTTTGGCCTAAGTTAGGGCTGTCATGACATGATCGTTAGCTGCCTGCTGGCACTCAGAAGTGCCCCTTTGTAGGCAGCCGGCTTTCACAGTCACAGAAAGAAGGGCAGTGGCGTTGAACACCTTTTGTAACTACCTCTGGAATTTGTTCTTAGATCTTTGCCTTTGTTTCTACTCCCGATACTCTGGCAGCAGGCAGCGTGCTTTGTCTCGTAATGAGGCAGATGTGGCATATCTGAGCGTGCTGCCTTAGGGAATCCAGCTTGCCTTTCCTGTAAAACGTGCGTAAAACGGGGAGTGAAAGAGTGATCCGCTCGTGTCATGGAGAGGCTCCCGTGTGTTCGCATCTTGTGTCCCGTTCTCCCACCTCCTCCCTCTGCTCACGGAGACGCTCTCCATTGTCGCCGTCTGCATGTCCCCTGAAGTCTCTGCTTCATGCAGACTTGGAGTTTTCTGATCTTTCTCTCCCCTAGCAGCAAACAAGCAGGGCCATTTCAGCAAAGCGGAATCTAACTTGATCGTTCCAGGAAATCCCCCCGGGATATTTTCTGACCGTGAAGAGGGACACACAGAAGCCAGGCGAGCAGGACCTTAGGCCCTGGAGGGCAGTGGCCTTTCCCACTCACTCATGCCTGTTTCCTCTGGAGCAGGCCGACACAGCCTCAGCCCAGCATCGATAGATACTTGAGGCCCTCTTAATGAATTCTGAATGAGAGAAGGGACAGTTCTGACAAGGAGGCTATGAAATACTGGGTTTTGAGATCCGAATATTAAATATTTTAATTTCTCTTTCATTTTAGAACCATTTGGGAACAATACATTCAAGTAATTTCTAAGTGTCCACTGTTTCAGAAGATAGTAAATGAATTAGAAAACACAGAAAATTAAACGGCTTGATATAATTCAAAACTTCATTAGATTCCTCTCTTTCTGAAAACAATGAATAAAGGAAAAAAAGTTGCTGATGAGGGTATTTCCCACCGTTGGGAACGTTGGGTCCCAGGCTTCTCCCACCTTCCTTCCCCCGCTCCAACATACTTTCAAGACTAGAAACCGAGAGTAATTTTGTTTGACTTGCGGGGACCTTTGGTCATCTTTGGTCTGAGAAGGCCCACGCGACCGGTGTGTCGTGTCCTTAACTGCTGAGGTCGGGCCCCTTTGGTTAAGCTAAGCCCAGAGGGAGGGCCATGGAAGGACTGCTGCCTGGGGAGAGACAGTGGGTCCGCAGTGCCAGCACTTCGCTCCAACGTCTGTGCCTGAGCCTCAGCTGCCGGCCAGGACCCTCCACGTGGGGAGCCGTGGCAGGGGTCTGCGGCCAGGTCGGGCCAAGGTCACGCCGCCTTTGCTTACTCATGGGCTTCTGGCAGCGTTGTCGAGCCTCGAGTCAGGCCCGGTTTACCGGAGAAGCAGAACCACGTCGTGGGGCAGGGGCGTGTTGTAGACGTGAGACCCTGTGGGGTCATGGGAACCGGGACAGACACGTGCCGGGGGGGCCGGCCGGCAGCAAGGGGAGCTGCGCGAGGCCCGGGGGCGAGGAAGGATGCTGGGAACCCCCTGCCTCTCACTCCCCGACGCGGGGCCCTGCACGGGAGGCTGGACCACGGCTCCGTGGAGCTGCGCGCACCTGGCCAGGACCAGAGGCGGCGGGGCAGGGGACCCTGCGGGAGTGCCGACAGGGAAGGCCTGCAGCCCAGCACCCGCGAGCGCAAGCTGCAGCGCCTGGCGCCCTCCTGACCTGCAGCCGCTTCCCGTCGGCCGTCCAGGTTGCTCACAGACTTCTCTTGTGGCCACTCCTAACCCAGAAGCATCCAGCAGAGGGCATCTGGGGGGATGTGTTCCTGCCCTGCTGAGCTGATACAGGATAAAAGCACCACCACCGCTCCTGGGTCGGCTGGGCACCCACGCACCCCTCTTTACCCACAGTGGATTTGCAAACGAAGATGGCAGCAGAGTCGTGGTTCAGCGTAACACGGTTCAACTATGACTGGTGTGACGGAAACTCCCTGACTCCCCAGAGGGTATGACATCCTCTGCCCACTTTGGGGTGACCTCGTTCTCCTCTGGCCAAGTCACACTCTCCCTTTCGGGAGCCTGCCACTAGAAGATGAATCCAGGGTCCACTGCTGTTAGCACTTCTCTGTTAGATGGTAGGGGACGTGAGAGGGGAAGAAAACGATTCGATTATATGTACACAGATAGATCCCTATCAAAATACGGACAGAAACCTCGTAACGGGGTCAGTCCTCATTTCCACAAGCGGTCCATGGTCCTAGCTGGTATTTATAACTTCCTGCCTGTCCCCTTTGCCTTCAGCAAGCACCCTGGTTGATGGTCCAGTACAGTGGCTCAGCTTTCCTTCCTGAAAGCTCTGGTCTCCAGCAGGACCACCTGTACTGGACGGTTGCAGTGTCCCGTTGACTTGAGTGCTAAGGGCATCCCAGGGATCTCCTGGACCTGGACGTGCTCTTCTCCCCATGTGTGGTCACAGCTTCGTGGTGGGCGGGACCAGTCACCCAGTCACTGCAGTGACCACTAGTTTGTCTGTTGTCTCCACTTCCGGGTCAGTGGAGCCATCACTGTGTCCCTTGGAGGGGACATTCTGCCCCTAGAGAGTAAGACCTGTGGCCAGCAGAGCCAGAATTTCCAGGAATGGAAGCAGAATTTTAGTGAGTGGATGTCTAGGGGTAATAGTGAGTGGAGTCACTACCATTTCACCCCTGGGTTCCCAGACCTGTGCTTGGAGATATTCTGGAAGATCCAACCCCCCAGCCCTGCAGGTGTGACCAATCAAGCTGGGCCTGAAACGGAATATTCCGAAGGGATTGCACTGGTCTGCTGCGTTGGCTGCTTCAGGGCGATGAGGACAAGGCAAGACCGGTGAACTTCATGAGCACAGACCCACTGCTGTCAACTTCAGTTGCTGTAAAATGAGTTCCTTGGTCAGAAGCAAGACTTCAAGCCCACGGATGGCGCTTTCTGCAGCATCGTGGACAGCGGGTTTACTTTATCCCCTTTACTTTATCCCCTCCAGTGAGAATAAAGTGCTGCCCCTTCCCTGGTGCACGTGGTCCAGGGATAACCTGTGAGTAGGCGGCTGGCTGACAGCCCAGGGAACAGTGTCGTGTGCAGGCGGGACACTCAGGAGTGCCGGGGGTCAGATGGACCTTGCCGAGTGGAAGTGCATGTTGCTGAGTGCCATGTGTCACCTCTGCCCCTGACACCAGCTGCCTGTGCAGGAGTCCATTCGGACAAGAAATCTGGGCCAAGAAGCTCGCTGATGTCTATATAGTGGGTCGTGTGGTTACCTGGTGGCGACCTTCTGGCGAGGTTGCCCTTTGCTAAGCATTCACCTGATACGCAGGTGCTCACCTTCTGAGCCCATTTGTGGAGGTCTGTTCACAGCCCCTTCCGCAGACCTCCTTGCTGCCAGCCCCTCTCAAGTCTTGACCGTCCAAGCAAACGCCAGGCATGCTCACGAGCCAGCGTTGAGTGGAGAGGCAGTGCGGGGAGAATAGGGGCACAGGCTTCTGAGCCACTTGGCTTACACCCCTCGCTTACGTCTTCAGGGCCCGATGGAGCCCAGCGGACGCGCGCCTGCTTCGATGCGATGCCGCATGCTCCTCGGTGGGTTGGATGACCCGGAGCCCTTGCGGGGCAGCTCAGGTTGATCGTAGCCTGTCGCTCCACGATCAAGCATTTAGACTCTACTATGGCGGTGGCGGCGCGCCCAAGGCCATTTCTCAAAATGCAGTGGTTCTCATCAGAGGCCGCCAAAGCTGCGCCCTGAAATCCCGCGGGTCGGCACTGAGCTTCACCTGTGAGAGCCTGCCAAAGGCCTGTTTCCAATTTCTAGAGCAGGGTTTGAGCAGAGGAGAAGAAGCACCACGAAGTGGAATAGGAGATTTATTCCAGGGGTTCGACCTCACACGATGGCGGAGCTGTTGAAGGTGTTCCCCGAGCACCTGGTCAGAACGGCCATCGGGAAGGAGAGCTGGAGGAGATAAGGACACGCCGTCGGTGATCCTCTGCTCTCCTCCCCAGCTCTGTGTCTTTCCTAGCTTTCCACAGGGCTCTCGTTACCTCCTAACGAAATCCCGACCCCAGCCCTGACACTGGACCCCTTGACATCCTGTTACAGCCCCCAGGAGGAACCCTGGACTCTGTTGACCGCCCAAGAGACTTGCCACTGAGCGGGTTGTCCTGTGGGCCCAGACTGTTGCTCCCGACTGCTTGGTTTGCTGCTAAGTTGGCTGACTTTCTTCTAACACGATTCCATCAGTCCTGCTCTCTCAGAAGAAGGTGGGCCATGAACTTACTGTCTTTTCCAGCCGTGGATCTCAACCCCTGGGCAGCCAGGGGCACGGTCTACTTTTTCAGTTCAGAATCAGGTTTTGGCTTCATCCTTCATCAGGATGTGGTCTTGGATGAGTCACCTGATCTCTCAGCGTCCTCGTTCCTTTCCTCTGAGATAAGGATACTGCTCTGTGCCCGCCTCTGGGCGGCTAAGAGGACCAGCAAGGCAGGGGTTGTAAGTGCAGAGCTGGCTTCCTCTTTTCACAGCCTTATCCCACAGCAGACAGATACAAGTATAAAATATACTGCCTGACACATAGTGAGCGCTCAATAAATATTTGTTGCATGAATGAAATGAAATTTTCCCATTTCTGACTGATTTAGTCATTAATTCTTTTGTTCATTTGTTCATTCAGTGTTTACTGAATTTGATGTTCTAGAAAGTGAGCTAAGCACTGAGGGGTTCATGGTCCCCCAAGCTGCTGTGAGCACCACCTTTCTGGGATAAAGTAGGACTCGGTCCACCGTCCGTCTGAAATCTCTCAGCGAACCTTGGGCCGTGGAGCAGCACATGGTCTTTCACAGTTTCATACTTCCTTCCCCGGGTACTACATGCCCGCTGTGCTAAACTTAAAAAAACTTTTATTATAAAATATATTTATCAAAAAGTGCATAAAATATGACTTGCCAGAGTTACCTCTTCGGTCATCCTAGTCTCTTGTTTAAAATCTTTCCTTGACTACTTTATCAGGACTTAAAATTCAACCTAAACTGCCGGTCTTTCTATTCCCCCCCCCTTAGTAAATAATTCTTTGTGGGGAAATTAACATGCAAGCATGACCACAGAGTACAAATCAGTCCAGTTTCCAGTGAGTTCTGCTCTGTGCAAGGTCGGCCTTTTCTGCCCCTTCTCCCGTCGTGTGCAACCGGTTGCTTCATCCGTGGTTTCTCCTTATCTGTCGCTCATTCCTCGTTTAGGTGTTCATTCCTCACGTGTGTTATGAAAGCAAATGTGTTCCAGATGTGTCCGGGGGTTGAGGGGAGTGCAGAGATGAATCAGACACGGCCTCCAGGACCTTATGATCCAGCAGGGCTGAAATGAATAAGATCACTCACAGTCACTAGTATTTATTCATCACTTTGAAGATGCCAGCCATCCTTCTGAGGGCTTTGCATTGAATTTCAGTCAATCTAGCTGTTCTCCCTTCTACAAATATTTGTTACTTGCCCTGTGCCAGGTAGTTTATTAAGTGCTGGGACAATCACATCCAACAGGGTGGTCTCCCTTCCTGCAGGGGACTTACAGCCTGATGTGGGACAGGCAGACAAACAGAGGTGACAGTACAGTGAGATAAGTTTTGTGTTGGGTAGTGTGGAAGCAGAGGGGAGGGGCATTTCACCTGGTGTCTTAGCTCAGGCTGCCGTAACAAAATAGCGTAGACTGGGTGGTAAAACAGTAGGCATTTATTTTCTCAGAGTTCCAGAGGCTGGAAGTCCACGATCAGGGCGCTGGCATGGTCAGCTTGTGGTGAGGGCTCTCTTCCTGGCTTATGTACACCCGCCTTCTCCCCGTGTCCTCACACGGCAGGGAGAGAGCGCGGGATCTCCCTCTTTCTTTTCTTCTAGGTGGATTGCGACCTCATTTAACCGTAATTACCTCCTAAAAGTCCTGTCGCCAAATACAGTCACATTGGGGTTTGAGCTTCAACACATGACTTTGGGGGGCACCCAATTCAGTCTATAGCAGTCAGCAGTGCTGGCGATCCAGGGAGGGCTTCAGGGAGGAGGTGCTGTAAGCTAAATCCTGAGTGATGAGAACACGTGTCCAGGCAAAGGCAGGAGACTGAGTGGGATGAGTGCGAAGCCTGGGTGAGAGCAGCGTGTGAGACCCCGAGGTAAGGGAAAGTGGGATCTAGCTGGGAGACTGCAGACAGCCCGGTATTTAAGTGTTGGTGCATGGCAGAGCCAGAAGGAGGTGTGAACCTTTCTGAAAATCCCACGGATGACCTAAAGGAGAGGGGTGGCCTTGGGTTGGATCTCGAACCTTAGGAAGGGTTTGTGCGTGTGGCGATGCCAGGAAGGAAGAGGACATTGCAGACTTGAAAGGACTTTAACATAAAGGTGTGGGTGGGAGTTTTCTTTGGCGAAACCCGCTGCGAGATGGGGGTCATGGTGCCCTGCAAGAACGCAGCAAGGATTCGACAACGTAGGGTCTGCAGGTGCTGGGCCCGTATAGAACAGTCCAGAAGTGGTTTTTATAAATACAGCATTCTTAGTCACTTCAGTTGAAAACTCTTCGTTGAGTTTCCGCCGCCCAAGCCTTAGTTATTTTTTCCCTGTTTTTGCTAACTAACGTTTCCCCAGTTCCCCGAAGGCAGAAGCCTCTTTCTCGTTTATGAATATGATAATGTGCCCTGGAGCCCGTAGGTGGTCCTCAAGATAAGGCTTTTGTAACGAGGTTTTTTACTTTTATTTCTTACTTTTGACAGATTATGACTCAGATGCAATGAGTAGCTCTTACGAATCATACGATGAAGAGGAGGAGGACGGAAAGGGGAAGAAAACGCGGCACCAGTGGCCCTCGGAGGAGGCCTCCATGGACCTGGTAAAGGATGCCAAGATCTGTGCCTTCCTGCTGCGGAAGAAACGCTTCGGGCAGTGGACCAAGTTACTCTGCGTCATCAAAGACACCAAACTACTGGTAAAGCCTTGCGACTTGGTTGCTCTTGTGTAGAGTCGGTGAGATGTGGTCGGCCGTCCAACTGGGCGGAATGTGTACCCAGGCGGGTGGCAGTAACGTCGGCGGGAGGGAGAGGGAGCAGTGGTCAAGGGCGGGCCCGTGATGGGCCGTCAGCGAGCCCTGGCCGAGGCTGCCACGGCTTTAACGCTGTTGGTTTCGCCAGCCCCCCTAAAGCAACCAGCGGGCAAAACCATCCCCATCTCGGGCCAGCGTCTGCGGTTCATGTCAGTGGAAATGCACGCTGCTTTAACTTGCCAGAGGTCGCAGGATGGATTTTCTCATTTGTAGTGAGTCAGTGAATTCCTCAAAGCCAGGTCATCGAAGTGGGCCGGGTAGGCCAGGCGAGGTCTGGGGGAGAGTGCCCAGGAAAGGAAATTCTTTTGGAAAGCTAAAGGCTGACTATTTTTTTTTCTTTTCTTGTAACTCAGAGAGGCAGAATAGAAAGAATAAGTAACAGAGGAACGGAGACAGGAGGACACAGACCCTTTGCTGTAGGCATTAGTCCACCAGGGAACCTAGTAAGGAAGCAAGAGCCTTTGAGACGCACCGTCTGTCCCTCCTCCTTCCTCCCCAGCTTTAGAAACCATGCCTGGTTATTGGCATTGTGAATGTTAAGAGTGTGTTATTGTATTTTGTTTTCCCTTCAAATTAACCTTGGGGAAAAAAATCACTCAAAAGTATATCATTAAAACAGAACAACAACAAAAAAAAAAACAGAACACATGAGAATGTATGATTCTGTAACTCACTTTTCAGTGGAGCAGATAACCCCCTTTTTAAAAAATAGTCTCATCTGTGAATTATGGGAATCTGATTTACTAGATTCTTAGGGCAATGTATGTTTTTTAATTAATGGTTTTGTTAAAAAAAAATTTTTTTTTTAAACAGTGTGAGTACATGTTTTTTCCACATGTGTGGCCTGAATTTCTCCCAAATTTAGAATATGCCAAAAGTGATGATGCCGTGGGGGAATTTTAAAGTAAAGAACGAAAAAAAAAAGATGAAAAAGATTAATATGGTCCGTATTTACAATCTGACATAATGGCTGCAAGAAGTGGATATGTTATATAGACATTTTAAAACTACACAGTCGACTCTCACGGAAAACACGCTGTGGGAAGCTTGTGGTGGAGGGTGGGGTCAGCGGTCATCGGACCCTCTGCCCTGGCCCCGGCTCCACCCACCCCCGCTCTCGTCTCCTCCCTCCCTCCCTCCTCATCTTCTGTTTCTTGCATCACCTATGGGGTTTCCCATCTTCCAAACCAGGATGATAATGCCGACCATTTAGAGGAGTCGTAAATATTTAAGAAGAGATTAATGGAAAACCATGTGAAAGCACCGTCTTTGATGAAATGCAGAATCGAAGTTCCATTACGAAGCATTTTTTCATTCAAAAATGACCTAGGATCCGACGGCCCAAATGACCCCTGTTGATGGTGAAAAAAAAAAAAATTGACAGAACAGAAAGCCATGAACAGAAAACAAAACGCCAGCCTCTTCCCCTAAGTGCTCCCGGCCTGTCTTCGCACAGGCACCACCACGACCAGCTGTTTTGAGTAGCCTTCCAGAAGCTGCTCGTTTCTATGCCCAGGCAGCTCTCTGGTGGACACTATCGTGTGCTCAGACCCCTTCGGTTCCCTCACTTGCGGGGAGGGCTGCCGGCAGACAGCTGCCCAAGATCACGTCCCTTCCCAGGGGGTCTGCATCCCCTGTGATGCCTGAGTGTGCATGCCCTGCCTCGTGGGACCAGCCTGCAGGCGCGGTCCAGCTCCAGAGCTCCCATGGGGTTCGTCAGGGCCGTGTATTTGAACTGCACTGACGCTTACCTTCTTCCTCTGCCCAGTCCTCCTTCTCCTCCTACAGGTATAGCTCTTAAATAAATGCCCCTTAATAAATATCCCGTGTGCTGCTCTGTTTTAGAGCCATCTTCCCTGGGAATCCAACCTGCAGGGAGCTCCAGATGTTACTGTATGGTATTACTGATAACATATCCATTTTGAAGTGTTTAACTTAAGGAAAAATATAAGCTATAAAATTTCCTGGGACTTCCCTGGTGGTGCAGTGGTTAAGAATCCGCCTGCCAATGCAGGAGACACGGGTTCGAGCCCTGGTCCAGGAGGATCCCACGTGCTGTGGAGCAACTAAGCCCGCAAGCCACAACCACTGAGCCTGTGCTCTAGAGCCCGTGAGCCACAACTACTGAAGCCCAAGCGCCACAACTACTGAAGCCCGCGAGCCTAGAGCCCGTGCACCACAACAAGAGAAGCCACCGCAATGAGAAGCCTGCGCACCACAACGAAGAGTAGTCCCCGCTCGCCACAGCTAGAGAAAGCCCGCACGCAACAACGAAGACCCAACACAGCCAAAAATAAATAAATAAATTCATTAATTAAAAAAAAAAAATTCCTTTCCAATTCCTTCTACCGTTAGTTTCCTTTTCACTTTTTTTTTTTTTTTTTTTGCACATACCGAGAATGTGAAAAGTCTGGTAAATGGTAAACATTCATAGCAACCTGAGATTAGTTGTTTTTGGTGTATTTTTTTCTTCCTTTTTAGGCAGGGTGGCCATCAGTTTTACTTCTTAAAAAAGTGGGTATCTTCCATACCTGTGCCATTTAGGAGCCAAGGTCTTAGAACTGTAAAACAGGAAAGGGCTCTAGAAATCATTTCTGAAAAGAAGTATCTGTTCATTCATTCCTTCATCAGTAGATGGATTAGGGTCCTGGGTGCAGGCTCTGCACTCACAAAGTTTGGGGCTGGAGCCCTGGCTCTACAACTGTTCAGGATGCCTGATTTTGGACTAGTTTCCCAACCACCTGAACCTCAATTTCCTAATCTGCAAAATGGACAAACGTGACGATTAAATGAGATGTATGAAATGCCTTATATAAGGTAGACACTCAGTATTTGGTAGCCGCTGTTATTGTTGCTAATTATTTAATAATAATGTAATTCAATAAAATAATAATAAAAACAGCAATAAATCATTTCACAAAAAAGAAAGCAGGCTCAGAAAGCTTAAACAACTTGTGGGAACCCAGATTAAATTAGTAACAGAGCTGGGACCCAGATACCTGAACTCTTAGACCATGTATTGCCATTACGGGGTGTGCTTTTGGTCCCCAGTAATGCAGTGAACCCAAGGCAGGAGGGGAAGCCTTTGGGCAAAGATCTGGTTTGAGAGGTCTAGGTCAAGCGAGAGTGATGGGAGCTCCGTGTCACTGTCACCACAGCACTGAATGCTCTAGGGCGAACGTCAGTGATGTAAACGGAGCAACATGCCTTTTGGACCCTCTACTCAACCAGAAAGCACAGCTTTGCGGACATTTTTGTCCGTTATATGTTGATATGTATACTCTTCATAAAATCATTCACCTGTCTTTCAGAAGGAGGATGGGGTGGGATAGGAGGACACCAAACAACATAGGTTGTGAAGTAAAGTACCCAAGGTCCTGTCTGCCCACATTAGAGCGGCAGCGCCGTTTCAGCAAATCTAATATATTCGTGTTGCTTAATGGGGAAGCTCCACCAGAACATAAGCTCCATCAGAGCAGGGACTTTGTTCGCCACCGAGTCATCTCCTGGGTGCTTGGTAAATTCTGCTGAATTAACGAGCAGGTGTTTCTGCACGCACACGGAGGTGAGGTGTCAGTGTGGAGCGGTGCCCTGTATGTGAGCCCCAGTGTCTGCAGATCACTCTTGCAGTCTCTGAGTATCTCCACCCTTCAGTCGGACCTCCAGGTGCTTCGCCAGTACTCCCGTTTTCATTGTGCCGGAGTTTTATCAGCGTTTCTGCTTTCACTTCCTTACAGCCTAACTTTGACTTCTCCTGTCCAATGCAGTGCTACAAAAGCTCCAAGGACCAGCAGCCCCAGATGGAACTGCCGCTCCAAGGCTGCAACATTACATACATCCCAAAAGACAGCAAAAAGAAGAAGCACGAATTGAAAATTACTCAGCAGGGCACAGACCCCCTTGTTCTCGCTGTCCAGAGTAAGGAGCAGGCCGAGCAGTGGCTGAAGGTAACTTGTTGCTTTTGTTTCCGAGGCATTTTCTTTCCCAAACCTCTTTCTGAGATCTGTTTTATCTAACTTGTGCTTTTTTCCAAGCGTAGGCAAACAATGGATTAACCTGAATAGTTTTGTCTTTGATAGTGGAATATTCTGATTACTTTGAGGTTAATCACTTTAAATTTTGTCTTCAAAAGGCAATATACCCCCTGTTGACAGGCTGCTTCTAGAGCTTTCTCTCTTTTTTTTTAACATCTTTATTGGAATATAATTGCTTTACATTGTTGTGTTAGTTGCTGCTGTGTAACAAAATGAGTCAGCTATATGTATACATATACCCCCATATCCCCTCCCTCTTGCGTCTCCCTCCCACCCTCCCTATCCCACTCCTCTAGGTGGACACAAAGCACCGAGCTGATCTCCCTGTGCTATGCGGCTGCTTCCCACTAGCTATATTTTACATTTGGTAGTGGATATATGTCCGTGCCACTCTCTCACTTCGTCTCAGCTTACCCTTCCTCCTCCCTGTGTCCTCAAGTCCATTCTCTACATCTGCATCTATATTCCTGTCCTGCCCCTAGGTTCTTCAAAACCTTTTTTTTTTTTAGATTCCATATATATGTGTTAGCATACGGTATTTGTTTTTCTCTTTCTGACTTACTTCACTCTGTATGACAGACTCTAGGTCTGTCCACCTCACTACAAATAAATCAATTTTGTTTCTTTTTCTGGCTGAGTAATATTCCATTGTATATATGTGCCACATCTTCTTTATCCATTCATCTGTTGATGGACACTTAGGTTGCTTCCATGTCCTGGCTATTGTAAATAGTGCTGCAATGAACACTGTGGTACATGACTTTTTAAATTACGGTTTTCTCACGGTATATGCCCAGTAGTGGGATTGCTGTGTCATATGATAGTTCTATTTTTAGTTTTTTAAGGAACCTCCATACTGTTCTCCATAGTGGCTGTATCAATTTACATTCCCAGTGCAAGAGGGTTCCCTTTTCTCCACACCCTCTCCAGCATTTATTGTTTGTAGATTTTTTGATGGTGGCCATTCTGGCCAGTGTGAGGTGATACCTCATTGTAGTTTTGATTTGCATTTCTCTAATGATTAGTGATGTTGAGCATCCTTTCATGTGTTTGTTGGCAATCTGTATATCTTCTTTGGAGAAATGTCTACAAAGCTACAGTAATCAAGACAGTATGGTACTGGCACAAAAACAGAAATATAGATCAATGGAACAGGACAGAAAGCCCAGAGATAAACCCATGCACATATGGTCACTTCATCTTTGATAAAGGAGGCAAAAATATACAATAGAGAAAAGACAGCCTCTTCAATAAGTGGTGCTGGGAAAACTGGACAGCTACATGTAAAAGAATGAAGTTAGGGGGCTTCCCTGGTGGTGCAGTGGTTGAGAATCCACCTGCCAATGCAGGGGACATGGGTTCGAGCCCTGGTCCGGGAAGATCCCACATGCCACGGAGCAACTGGGCCCGTCAGCCACAACTACTGAGCCTGCGCGTCTGGAGCCTGTGCTCCGCAACAAGAGAGGCCGCGATAATGAGAGGCCCGCGCACCGCGATGAAGAGTGGCCCCCACTTGCCACAACTAGAGAAATCCCTCGCACAGAAACGAAGACCCAACACAGCCAAAAATAAATAAATAAATAAATAAATAAAAACTAAAAAAGAATGAAGTTAGAACACTCCCTAACACCGTACACAAAAATAAACTCAAAATGGATTAAAGGCCTAAATGTAAGGCCAGACACTATAAAACTCTTAGAGGAAAACACAGGCAGAACACTCTGTGACATAAATCACAGCAAGATCCTTTTTGATTCACCGCCTAGAGAAATGGAAATAAAAACAAAAATAAACAAATGGGACCTAATGAAACTTAAAAGCTTTTGCACAGCAAAGGAAACCATAACCAAGATGAAAAGACAACCCTCAGAATGGGAGAAAATATTTGCAAATGAAGCAACTGACAAAGGGTTAATCTCCAAAGTATACAAGCAGCTCATGCAGCTCAATATCAAAAAAACAAACAACCCAATCCAAAAATAGGCAGAAGACCTAAATAGACATTTCTCCAAGGAGGACAGAGCTTTCTCTTTTACTTTGATTTTCTGGTTTCACTTTATTGTGTCTGGATGTCAATTCTTTTTTATTTATTCTGCTTGGGATTCCCTGGGATTTTTAAATCTGTGGATTGGTATTTTTCTGTTTTGGAAAAAATTTTCAGCCATTTCCCTTAAAATATAACTTTGCCTCATTTCCTCTTCTCCCCCTACTAATTTAAATATATGTTAGACTTTTTCACTGTATTCCACTTTTATCTTCTCTTTGTGTTTTACTACCCTTTTTTTCCCTTTAGTCTGGTTAATTTTTTCTTGTTACTTTCCAGCTCACTATGTCTCTCTTTAGCTGTATCTAATCTGCTGTTGTTTGTTTCTGTTCACTGGATTCTTAATTTTGGTTATGGTAGTTTCCAGTTCTTGAATTTCTAGTTGTTTCTTTTTAGGAATGTTTGTTTGGCTTTTCTCTCCAATAACAAGCACATGACAGACATAATTGTTTTGACAGTGGTTTTGGTTGAGTTTGGACCTGGTTCTGTTATCTGTTGTGCCTTTTCTTGTTCATGTCATTTTGTCTTCTTGCATACCAGGTTATCTAATGATCATGCTGGGCATTATATTTGGAAAAAAATATTATAATAATTTATAATAACAGCTTATTGAAGTATAATTCACATATCATGCAATTCATCCTTTTAACATATGATTCAGTGGTTTTTAGTATATTCATGGAGTTGTGCAACTATCACCGTAATCTAATTTCGGAACATTTTCATGAACCCAAAGAGAAAAGCTGTCCTCACTATGCTAGCAGTCATTTCCCCCACCCCCAGCCCCAGACAACCACTCATCTGCTTTCTGTCCCTACAGATTTGCCAACACACTCATACAACATGTGTCCTTTTGTGACTATCTTCTTTTACTTAGCATAATGTTCTCAAGGTTCATCCATGTTGTATATGTGTTAATATTTCATTCCTTTTTATTGCTTTTTGTGTCATTTCTAAGAAACCATTGTTTAATCCTAGGCCTTAAGATTTACACTTATATTTTCTTGTAATAGCTTTATAGTGTTAGCTCATAGATTTAGTCTGTGATCCATTTTGATGTAGTCTTTGCTTGTAGTGTGAGGTAGGGGTCCAATTTCATTCTTTTTCTTGTGGGTGTCTAGTTGTCCCTATAGAAATAATTTGATTCTCAGCACAGTGCTTTTTTCTATCCAAGAGCATTTGCCTGTGCCACATGCTTGAGGGGGCAGTAGGTCACCAAAATCAGTTTAATTTGATTTCAGAGCTTGAGATTTTCAGAGCCATCCAGGTGACTTGAAGTCAGCCTGCAGTCCATTCAAGGGCAGGCTTATTTTTATTTCAGTCTTACTCCAGCTCCTAATCTTGGGGCCCTAATATTAAGTGTGAGGGTTTTGCCAGGGGCCTCATCCTTGGCGAGCCCTGGACTCCAGCTTTCGGTCCCTATTCCTCCAGAGCTGTCAGAGTGCTACCTGGCTTCTTGGCTACCTCCTCTGGGGGGTATCAAAGGCAGTCCCAGCTGCTGGGCTACTTCTCTGGATTTCCATCTACTTCTGGATCATGGCCAGATGATTCCATACTGTGATAATAGCTCTTTCTTGCTCTTAGGAAGATGCTGTGTATGTTTCATCTTGCTTTCCTCATTGTCTTTATCAGGAGAATTGGTCCAAACCTTCTGGTCCAACATTGCCTGCTAGTACTTGCTTTGAAAAACCGGTTGGGAGCAGGTGGGAAAGCCTGATGAGACATTTTATAACAATGGTTCTTATAACGTGCCAGCGTCCTTTCAACCTTGAGCCTCACTTCCCTCTCATCCCCCAGGAAAGTATAAGGGTCAGACTCTGTGATGACAGCAATGATTGTTTCTGTTGGGGCAGAACACATAGATGTGGCTTTTCTCATCTCTGTAATTTGGGAGGTGGAGCAGAGCATTTTTTTTTTAATGGGAGTCCTGTGATCGGGAGTTTCTGCTGCTGAGCTTGCTCAGCCTTCCAGACACGGAATCTTAGTACGTTACATGTCAACCACTGGTGTTGCCAAAGCACTTTTCCATCATTATTATCTCTTAATCCTCAAAACGGCTGCCTGAAAAAGGTGTTACTATTGGCCATTTCATTTTACAGGTGAGATACCAAGTCCCAGGTAGACGGGATGTCACAGTGATCAACCAGTTGATGGAGCCAGGAGTTGACCTCTGAATTTCCTGGCTTCATTTTCATTTTCATTCTGCTGGGCCATCTTGACAATTTGCCATTTTCTCTTTTTATTCCTCTCTTCTAGGTTCTTAGCACCATTCCTTCAGTAAGGAGGGAAAGAATAAGGAAATAAACGAGGAGCCTTATATATGATTCTGTTTTCTTCACCTGGTCCCACTCTTGGTTACCTGTATCTGGCCTTCTGCATTTTTGTGTTTACCTGTACCCTAGTGGAGAACCCAAGAAAGGACACTCTGAAACCTAAGCTTTCTTCTCTTTTCCATCTGTTCTCACAGTTTGTTGAGTATTTTATGCATACTAAAGAGTAGCTCCCTTGTTAATGGTATTGGTCTAACATGAAGTCATCTAGCGTTCACTGGGTTTTACTGTTTCGTTGGGAAATAACAATGAGCTGACAGTGCAGCTCACAAATAGACAAAGACAAAACTTTTTCAAGATGTCAGGTGCTGATGGAGTGAAATAGTCTTACACCTTATTTCAACAGATGTGAGATACAGATCACAGGCACTCAGCTAATTATAGAATGATGACTCTGTCAATGGGAGCTTAACTGCAAAAAGTTTTTAGCATTTGCTGGTATTGCTGTAAAAAGAAGTAAATACATGGTAAATTATCTTTTTCTAAAGGGTTTAAATTGATTAATTACTCCACTTAATGTTTGTGCTTTACTTCCATTGCATATTGCAATGCAAGAACCTAAGAAGTCTTGATTAGAAATGGAAGTCTGATGACAAAACTAGTTTCAATCAATCAGTTACAGAATTTTAATATTTTAAAATCAGCAGAGACCTGAGATGTTTTAGTTTAGTTTCATCCAGATATTGTCATTAGATTGGCTGCCTTATCAGAATCAACTGGAAATTTAAAAAAAAACAAACCAAAAAACAAAAAAACAATCCTAATCCCTAATGATTACATTCATCTGGGACCTAAGAATTTTTTTTATTTTTACTTTATATATTTTACCCTTTTTGAGATCCAGAAAGCCACAGATGTAATTGAAACATGCCTGCCCTATTAATTCTCTCTCCCTCGATTGTGTCTTTTTATTCTTTTTGAACCATTTATAAGGGCTTTATCATTAGTAAAGATGTTAATCATTAAAAATAAAAATTCTCTCCCTCTTCCAAGGTCACTTGTATCTTGAATTTGGTCTTTATTATTATCTAGGTATACTTTAGAAATACTTTTTACTTACAATGTCTGTACTCATAAACAAGAAATGATATTATTTTTCATGTTTAAAATTTCCATGTAAATGGCTTCAAACTGCACGTGTTCTGCAGCCTGCTTTTTTCACTCACTCATTTGCTTGCACCCTCTCACTGTCACGGGCAGTGTTCAGTGAGCATTCTCGTGCGGGTCACCTGGTCTCGGTGTCCTGGTTTCTCTAGGATGGAGACCGTGTATTGGAATTGCTGGTGTGGATATGTGCACATCTTCGGCATTACTAGAGCCTCATAAGTTGTTCTCCAGGGTTGTTTGTACAGTTGTCCTTCTACCAGCAATGTGTGAGAGCAGACACTCTGTATGTCTCCTTTGAGTTTCTTTGTACCTATGCAGCAAATAGAAATGCAAGTTTCAATACCCCTCCCCCCACCCTCATAAAAAGGGTGCAGAAACAAGGTTCTGCACCTTGTTTTTTTTTTCCTAAATAGAGCATCTTGGAGATTTTTTTTTTCTCCAAGTTAGAGAATAGAGCACTTATTCTCTTTTACAATACATAGCATTTCATTTTATAAATAGAATATACTTTAAAAAAATCTTATCTTCTAGTTGTGGATATTGGGTTGTTGTCATTCTTTTGATGTGACAGGGAGTTTCTATAATGTTAATCCTGTGCCCGCATCATCTCACGGTTTTGCTAGTCTGTAGACTGCATTTCCAAACAGAGGAATTGTTTGCATGAAGGTTATAAGCAATTTTAATTTTGAGATACAGTTGAATCACTTTGTAGGTTTACCAGTTTACTGTCCTGCCAGCAGCCTGTGTTATCAACTTTTGAATTTTTGCCAGCCCGATAAGGGAAAATGATATCTCATCTAGTTTTAATCTGCATTTCTCTCATTATGAATGACATTGAGCATCTTTTTATAGGGTTCAAGAGCCTATGGCTGTATTACTGTTTCTGTGAACTGTCTGTTTATATCCTTTGCCCTTTTTGTAGATATTCTGCTCAGAAATCTATTTTTAAGGAACCTCCCAATGCCCGAGGCCAAGCCAGGTTTGGTAATCACAGCTCTAGCCCAGCCTGCTCATTTCCACTTGGATAAAAGTCCTCATGGAAGAGAGCGTTGGAGAGCAAGTAAGTGTTTCTGCAGGCAGACAGGCTGTTAAGGTAAATGGCATTCCACAGCCATTTCCACTAAAGTTTTATTTGACTCTTATAACTGCTTCTGAAATTCATTATAATAACTGTAAAGGAGCCAGGAAGGAGAAGGTGGTGAGCTAGCACTGTGTAGAAAGACAGTTTCGCTAGAGCTCAGACTGGAGTCCGACGCTGGGTTCTGACCTCTGCCCCGCCAGTCACTCACTGAGTGTCTTAGATGAGCTCCTTGACTTCCCCGTGCCTCAGTTTTCTCATCTATGAAAATGCGAGGGGTTGAAAGTAGTGTCTGCTTTTTAGAGTTGTTGTGAGGCTGCAACCACGTTAAGATATAACGTGTTGGGGCTTCCCTGGTGGCGCAATGGTTGAGAGTCTGCCTGCCGGTGCAGGGGACACGGGTTCGCGCCCTGGTCTGGGAGGATCCCACATGCCGCGGAGCAACTAGGCCCGTGAGCCACAATTACTGAGCCTGCGCATCTGGGGCCTGTGCTCTGCAACAAAAGAGGCCGCGATAGTGAGAGGCCTGTGCACCGCAATGAAGAGTGGCCCCCGCTTGCCATAACTAGAGAAAAGCCCTCGCACAGCAACGAAGACCCAACACAGCCATAAATAAATAAATAAAAATTAAAAAAAAAAGATATAAAGTGTTTAGGAGAACACCTCGCCTGTATGAGCACATATGTAAGTGCAAGCTGCTATTATTGGTGGTGTTAGTAAACATACAAGCTCCTGTTGAAATCTGTTTGGAAATCAAGATGACAGCAGGCTGTTTTTAGGGGCCAGAGCTACGAGTGTTCACATCCCTTCCTCCCACCCTCCTTTGCCCAGACCTGCAAGGAGTCTGGGAAACATCTTCCTGTGTGCCCACAGAGAGGAAACCATGTGCCAGTCATCTGCCATATCCCCTATTGCAAATAAATTAATAAACATCCCAAAACGACTCTTAAAGGTCTATACCAAAGAGGATGTTGAAAGGAAATTGGCTGCACTGTAGACACCACTGTCCTTTTCTAAGGAGAAGCCATGAGAGTCCTAGCGCTGATCTTGGTAAATTGCATCCGTCCTTTTCTTGCTTTTCTCCCCCACTCCCTGCTGGGTAATGTATGGGTTTTACAGCACCTGGTTTCAACCAGTTTTAGAGGAATACAGTTGAAAAGAGTTTTCAGCATGATTTAATGTGCTAGGAGAGTATCGTTGTGGTTTTGCCAGACTTCTCAAGGAGGATCACAAACAAGTTTATTGTATACTTGAGCTCATAGAACCTCATCCTGTGTGTCCTTGAAGAAATGTTGATCTTAGTTCCCCGACCAGGGATCAAACCTGCACCCCCTGCAGTGGAAGAGTCTTAACCACTGGACTGCCAGGGAAGTCCCAAGAAAGGTCTTTCGTATTCTCCCAGGCATCTCCCCTTACTTTGTTCCTTCCTGAAGAAGGACCTCCATGTAGTATCATCATTTCCTTTCACCCTAAAGAAATTATTAAAATAAAATGATTTCTTATAGAGCAGACCTTCTGGAAATAACTCCTTTCCGCTTTTTGTTTGTTTGTTTTTTTCTTCTCCTTTCAGCTTTGACTGGAAATGTCTTTATTTCACCTTAACTTTTGGTGAGAAGTTAGCCATCACTTGTATCAATTGTACCTTTGAATGTGATGTGTCATTTTTTTTTTCGTGGCTCCCTTTAAGATTTGCTTTTTTAATCTTTGGTTTTCAGCAGTTGACTGTGAGGTGTCTGTGTGTGGCTCTATAGGTTTTTATCTTTCTCAGAGTTTTTTTTTGTTCTGTAGGTTGATGTCTTTCATCAGTTTGGGACCGTTTTTGGCTATTGTCTCTTCAAATGTTTTTCTGGCTCATTTTTTCTCTCCTCTCCTTTTAAAATTTGTTGGTACATGTTAGGTCATTTGGAATATCCCATGGATTTTGGTTTCTCTGTTCTGTTTTTCTTCACTCTTCCGTGTGTTTCAGTTTGGGTGGATACTTTAGATTTACCCATCCTCAAATTTACTGGTCCTTTCCTCCTCTGTGTCCAGTGTGCCCTTAAGCCCATCTTATGAATTATTCTTTTGTGACATTCTATTTTTCACTTCTAGCATTTTTCTTTTGCTTTTTTTAAAAAAATAGTTTCCATCTCTCTTCTGAAATTCCCTGTCTCTTCACACATGTCTTAATGCCTTTTTCACGATCTGTTTTGACTTCCTATCATAGTTATTTTAAAGTCTTTTGTAATTCTGATGTTTGGATCATCTCTAGGACTGTTTCTATTGAATTTGTCTCATGAGTTTACATTGTATTCCATCTGCTTTGTGTAAAAGAACAGTAGAGACTGAAGTAATTACTGTTTCCTTCAGAAAAGGGTGTGTCCCTTCTCCCGTCTGCTGCTCATAGGTGGGCTGCCTCCGTCTCACCTGTAGTTGAGGCAGATCTGGACTGGGCTGCAGCTTTACTTTGATTCACTTTGCTCTTGCCTTCACATGGTTTCAGGGCTGGATATGGAATTTTCCATCAGTGTGGCTCAGGTTCTGAGCTGTGGTGGAAGTCTGGAGGTCTCTGTATGCTACAGACACATGGTAGCTTTCTGGACCAGCTTGGTTTTCTTTTTGGCCTGATGCTGGCCAGCTCTTTGGTTTGCTGGGATATTCTCTCTGAATATTTTTTAGAGCTCACCCACCTTGTTTTAGTTGTCAAGGTGAGAGTGGTGGCCTGCGTGCCTTTCTATGTGGCAACCAGAAGTCAAGATACCATGTGCTGCCCTTTTTTCTTCATCAGTCTTGCCAGAAGTTTATCCATCTTATTAGTTCTTTCAAAAAAACCAAATTTTTCCTCTGTTCATTTTTCTCTATAGTACTATTGTTTTCTATTTTATTAAGTTATCCTCTTCTTTCACTTTGTTTTGGCTTAATTTTCTGTAATTATCCCAACTTCTTGAATTGTGTACTTAGATAATTGATTGTTAGCCCTTTCCATATGTGTGTGTGTGTGTGTGTGTGTGTGTGTGTATATGGATTTTAAAGCTATGCATTTCCCTCTAAGTACAGTTTTAGCTGCATCCTCTATTTTGATTTTTTTTGTGTGTGTTTTTATCATTCAGTTTAATGATTTTTTTGTTTTGTTTTTTGGCTGCAGAGGGTCTTTGTTACTGAGCGTGGGCTTTCTCTAGTTGCAGCGAGTGGGGACTACTCTTTGTTGCGGTGTGTGGGCTTCTCATTGCAGTGGCTTCTCTTGTTGCAGAGCATGGGCTCTACGTGCACAGGCTTCAGTAGTTGTGGCACATGGGCTCTAGAGCATAGGCGCAGTAGTTGTGGCACACAGGCTTAGTTGCTCCACGGCACATGGGATCTTCCCAGACCAGGAATCGAATCCATGTCCCCTGCATTGGCAGGAGGATTCTTAACCACTGCACCACCAGGGAAGTCCCCTATCATTCAATTTAAAATATTTCCTAATTTCTGTTGTGATTCCCTTTTTTACTAATGGTTTATTTGGGAATATATTGCTTAGTTTCCAAGTATTCAGTGATTTTTAAAAAAATTATCTGATTGTTTTACATGTCTAGTTTAATTCCACTGTAGTCACAGAACTTCATATGGTTTCACAAAGTAGAAATTTATAGACTTGATTTATTGCTCAACATGTAGTCAGTTTTGGTAAGTGTTCAGTGTCTACTTGTAAGAGATGTGTATTATGCATTTGCTTGGGGTACTCTTCTATATATGGTTGTTAGATCACAGTCATTAATTGTCATGTTCAAATCTTCTATATCCTTACTAATTTATTTATTTGTTTTATCAGTTACTCAAAGGGAGAGATGTGGGAATATCTACCACTTTGATTATGAATTTATCTATGCCTTTTTTATTTCTGTTAGTTTTTGCTTATTATTTTTGAGGCTATGTTATTTGTTGCATACAAAATTTAAATGGTTATATTTACTGGTAGTTAAAACCCGAAAACCCTCTTCCTCTCAGTGTTTCTTGCCTTAAAGAATTACTCTCTGATTAATCTGTAGATTAATTATCTTCCTTAATGGTACCTTTTGATGAACAGGAATTGTTAAATCTGAAATCTGGCGTATCAGTCTTTACCTCTATAGTCAGTACTTTTTGCATCCTGCCAACCGCCCCCCCCCCCAATTTTAGCATATTCCAAGTCACCAAGATAGAACCTGTATTTTCTTCCAGAATTTTACTGGCTCTTTAGGTCTCTGATTCATGCATATTGGTTTTCATGTACAGGATGAGATGTGGGAGTCAAGATTCATTTTCTTCCATATGCATAGTCAGTTATTTTAGTACCATTGAAATGGACTTAATTACCACGATTGGAAATCAGTTGATTGTGTTATGTGTGGGTCCTTTTCTGGGCTCCTTGTTCTGTTTCATTTGTCTGTTTGTATATCCTCATGTCAATGCCACATTGTCTTGATTGCTGCAGCTTTAGAGAGCCTTGAAATCAGCTAGTATGTGGCTTCCAACTTTTTTTTTCTAAATGATTAAAAACTTTGAAATCATAGTTTTATGTGTAAGAAGTCAATGCTGTCATCATGTTTTTTTTATTTCACCTTGTCAAGGCCACATCTTTATGACTGAAGTAGATTCTTCTTCTTAAAGAACTATGTAAAAGAAACAACCCTTCTTTATCTTGATGATAGCGTGTTAGAGTGACAGAAGATTGAATGAAAAGCCTGGAAATCTGGAGTATATTCTGAGAATGCCTTTAACTCATTATGATATTTTTGGTCAGCAAAGTCTTTCCCATTTATCTATCAAGTGGAAATAATACTGATCAGAATGGTCAAAAAGCTAGAATGAAAAAGTTATATAAACACACTCTTAGAACTGTAACAAACAGTTGAAATTTGTGATTTATTAGTATCACGTCTTAGGATTCCTTCTGTGAAAATTCTAACAACTCTCTGACATGAATTGCTTTGTAAAACGGATGCCAAGTCTTTTATTCATATAAACTCCTCTTCTCCCATACTGTCCTAAACCTATTATCCAGGTGTTCAGTATTTCGAAACGTGGCTTCAGTGTAACAATTAAAGACCTTTTCGGTAAGTCACACACACTCCCTCTGTCAGGTATGAGAAGCCTGGGGCTTTTGTTGGGCCAGTACGGGACTTGACAGACACTTCTTCAAGGATCGTTACCAAATTTGTTTCTGTCCTTTTGGTCTGCAACTTCCATTACCAGCAGCTCTTGCCAAAGTTCACTCTCGGTGTGTGTGTGTGTACAGATGCTGAAAACACGAGCCATCTTGTTGGGGCTCACTCGGAAGACAAGAGTCAATATTCCCAGAAATGCAGCGGGTCAGATTTCCTTAAAAAATGTGCAGAGATTGTGTTTCTGGAGATGCAGGCTCAAGTTAAAAGCAAACAAAAATACCACAGAACATAAAACAATTTGTATTTTGAGAGATTTGTGATTCTGAATTTGGATCCAGTTCTCTTAAATACGTATTAAACTTCTCACAGAACATGGCTCTTTCAAAAGAAGTATATTAGTATAAAAACCTCATTTGCAGCTATTTGAGAAATCGGATCATAAACCTTTTATTTACTACTTCTGAATGAACTCTGCAGGGGCAATATGGCAATAAACAGCGATCAGAGAAGAAAGACAGTTTCATGAAGATAACCTGAAATAATCCAACCGTTTGATAAAACCCACGGAAAGAAAGGCTGGTTTCTCTCATTGATCTTTTCAGCAGTGCCTTTCTCTGTACCTGGGATGTAATTACTGTTATTAAATAGTCTCATGTTGCTGGGATACGATGAATAACCCCACCTGGCCCCAGGCATGCTGGGTCTCCTCTGGTCTACCGAATCCACCTCATTCTATTCTCTCCATGAGGAATTTAAGTTCTAGAAGGGAGAAACTAATAGGGAGGAAGAGGTATAGTTGATCTATGTACAGCATTGTAAGCATGTGGATATTTGGGTTGGCTTCATCAGGAAAGGCTTCTCAGAAGGGTGATTGCATTTTGTGAGTTGGCTTTGACAGCTCGGTAACCTCCCCTGGGTTCAGGGCTTCAGAGATTCCTCAGTTCCCCAAACGTTTGTTTGTGGGAAAAACAGGACCTGATATGGGACAGGGGAGAGTGGAGGGGACAGTCCAGTGACCAGGAGAGTGGGAGGAAGTTGGCGAGGCTGGGGTGTGTTGGTGCTGCAGGCATGGCTTTTAGCTGATGCTCTTTTTCTTTCTCTCTCTTTTTTTTTTTTTAAATTAATTAATTAATTTAATTTTTGGCTGTGTTGGGTCTTCGTTGCTGCGCGCGGTCTTTCTCTAGTTGTGGCGAGCGGGGGCTACTCCTCGTTGCTGCACGCGGGCTTCTCATTGCGGTGGCTTCTCTTTGTTGCAGAGCACGGGCTCCAGGTGCGTGGGCCCAGCAGTTGTGGCTCTCGAGCTCTAGAGCGCGGGCTCAGTCAGTAGTTGTGGCGCATGGGCTTAGTTGCTCCGCGGCATGTGGGATCTTCCCGGACAGGGCTCGAACCCGTGTCCCCTGCATTGGCAGGCGGGTTCTTAACCACTGCACCACCAGGGAAGTGCCCTCCCTCTCTTTTATTTTTTAAAACTTCCCCGTCCCTGAGGATTTTAGGAATCTATGCAGAGGACTAGGGAAACTTTGTCACAAGGCTTTACTTTTCTCAAGTGATGGCCTAGTCTCTTTCCTTCTGTTTTTCATTCACACCTTTTTTTTTTTTTTTCTCATAGGGAATTTCAGGTCGAATTTATCTCTTCATTCCCTCCTCTTTTTCTTTCATCAAACTTTTTTTTAGTCGCTGTTATGTGCTAGGCATTGGGAATACCAGCCTAAGTGAGACGGAGCCCCTTCTCTGAAAGTGAGCCTGGCTTGATAGAAGCAGCAGACCTGCGGGTCCAGGATGCCCGTGACCAGGGCCTGAGTGCTGTGCGTGGCCCGTGGAGGGGCAGCTGCGTTGTGTCCCATGCGGGGGGGGGTCCGAGCAGGCTTCCTGGTCACGGGGGACCCAGGCTGCTCACGAAGGATGAGTCCCGTCCAGCCGAGAGGGGAGCACACCTTCTCCAGGAGATACCTGAGATCTGACTGGAGCTTCGTAGATCCTTCCCCCTTTGGAAAAAAGAAAAAGAAAAAGGAAAGGAAAAAGACAACTGTGTTTTGCATAAAAGCTTTTGCCAGAGATAGGTTTCTGCAGGTAGTGTTTTGTGGGGTTTAACCTTCTAGTGTGAAACAAGGACCTCGAGACCCTTAGCAGTGTGTGTACAATTGAACGCATTTTCGTGTATGTACCGCTCTGGTCGCGAGAAGAGAGCGCACGTTGGCGTCCTTGTTGAGCTGTCCCAGTGGGCGTCGCTTTCACACGTTCTGGGCAGAGACGGAGGCTCACAGCCTGGGTGGGTCAGCCGTGCCTCTGGAGCTGGTGGTGGGACTGGGGTTTCAAGCCCAGCTCCCATCAGATGCAGAAGCCCAGGAGTTTTCCATTGCATTATACCCTTTCCCAAGAGGGAAGAAAAAGTCTCATCCTTAGGTCAGATAAAAGTGTGCCTTGTCAACTGAAGGTTTGAGAAACACAGGGGAGGTGAGGGAATAAAGACCTGCTGCAAAAAAAGCAGCAGTGAAATTAGCATGAAACGCAAAACTGAGGGAATCTTTTCCACTCGGAGACATTCAGGAGGCGCAGGTCACCTGGGTTGGGGTCACCTTTGCTTACGTTTTCACACCTCAGACTCAACAAGGAGAAACACACTGCAGCAAGCTCTCTGGGTTTCTTCTTTTCCTTTTTTTCCTGTTTTATTCTCCAACGTGGACCTCACTCCGTTGCTTTTTCGTGAAGCAGCTGAGCGCACGATGGCTGGAAATGCTGTCCCGGCCTCCTGTCAGTTCCTGGCTCCCATCCCAAGCCCAGAGCAAGCCAAGGGGATCTGGATGTGTCTGCTGAGATCATATTGCAAAGTCACTACACAGATAGCTGGGGCTTTGGCATTGCTTTTTTATTTTTTTCTCCGAAGGCACTTGGGTTGAACCCAAATTGCAGCTTAGTTCCAAAAAGAATAGAAGACATTTTGAAAGCTTTGCCTGCTAGCTCTGCATTCACCAGAGTGTAAGTTGCACCAACCCGGGAGCTTGTCTGTCTTGTTTGCTGCATGTCCCCAGTGATCAGAACCACGCCCAGCTCCTTGCAGGAGCTCAGGAAGGACAGAAGGGACAGTGGGTGGCCGCAAGGGTGGCTGTGATTGCCAGTAGTGCCACAAGATGGTCCTGACACCTGCGGGTCTGGGCCAGGATCCCTTTCTGAGCTCTCAGCATAAACCGTACAGGTGCTTGGCAGTGATGACGGTGCTGGTGACAGCGGCCACCATGTCTTCAATGTACACGTGCAGGTGCTGGCTGAGGCATCTTGCATACAGGGTCACGTTTTCTCTTCATTCAGCCGTAAGTACAAGGCAGGTCATGTTGATAACGCCTTCCTTTGCTAGTAAGGACGCTGAGGTCGGAGAGGTGACGCCTCTCGGCCAGTACTGATGTGCTTGCCTCACAAAGCAGTCAGGCGCCTCCTCAGACTCCTGCTGCCGCCTGCGCCAGCCTTCCTGCATCCTCCCCTGCTTCTCTAGAGCCCCGTCCCCCTCCTGTCTCTGCAGAGGCCTTCCTCCACTCAGCTCCTCCCTAGGTGTCCCCTCCGGCCGTGCCCACCCGCTCCCAGTCCCTCCGCCTGCCTCAGAGACACTCCTCTGAACACCATCTGCCTTGCCGTCTCTCCCAGCTCTCTCCCTCCTGCTCCCTCGTCTTGGAGGTGAGCTCTTCTGGTTTGCTTCTGGCTTCCCTGTCCATTGCAGCTCAGACTCTTCCAGATGCTTCTCTCCTTTGGCTCCACCCCATGTCCTGACCGGCTTGAGGTCTTCTCCTGGGTCTCCGTCCTGCTTTGCCTCCCCCTCCCCCCGGCGGCTCATTCCATCCACGGCCAAGAGCATCAGCCTGTTGAGCTCCCGCTGGCCCCTCCCAGCCCATCTCCTGGCCCGTGGTACTCTGGGTCTTCCGTAAGCTCTTCACATCCACCACAGGGCCTTGCACCTTGTCCCCTCTGCCTAGAACCCTTTCCGCCGGTTCTTCACGCGGCTGCATCCTTCTGGTCATTGAGCTCAGCTCTCAGCTCACGTGTCATCCCAGGAAGGCCTCTCTTGATCTAAATCAGCCACCCCTTTTTGTTAAAGACCCTCTTCTATTCTTTGTAGCACCGACTGCTGTCTTACCTCCATTTTTTGGTGATATTCATTGTTTATCGTGGTATCTAACTTCTACTGGAGCGGAAGCCCCATGAGGGCAGGACTCTCACTACACCGTTCCCTTCTGTATCCCAGAACCTCTGTCGGTACCAGGATGGGATAGACATTCGGTGAATGAGGAGTGAAAGAATGAACAAACGAGTGCCTGGCATCCTGGAGCTTAAATCCAGATGCCTCTGACCCCTCGGACTTTCCTACCGCACCTCCTGCCTCTGCTTGGACCCTTGTGTAACCATCTCTGCCCTTGTGCACTCACCACAGGTGGTCAGAGAGATCTACAGCGGCTGCAGCGGGCCAGCAGACTCGGAATGTCCTCCCCCCTCCAGCTCCCCGGTGCACAAGGCAGAACTGGAGAAGGTAAGGGGCATGTTTCTTTCTAGGAATTAACCTTACAGTTAACTCGGGCCTTCCTCAAAGTTTTCATAACACCTCTGATATTTCAGCACTTCTGGTTGAAAAAAGAAAAAAGGAAAAAAATAATGCAGCCCTGCTTCCCCTCTGCCTGCTCTGTACGAAGCTCAGGTTAGCTGTTTTACAGATTGCATGGTTAGTTTTATTCTTCCCAGCTGTAGATGCAGGAATGGCTGTAAAGGGGGCACAGGATTTAAGGTGATCAAGGTCACCTGCTGTTACACAGCAGCATGAGATCCGCAGGCAGCTCTGTGTTCTTCTGGAATACAGCAGGTGCTTCGTCAGTGCACCTTCCCAGAGGTTTATTCCCAACAGATGGGTAACACTTCCTGTCCTTCTCTGCTCTGTACTTGGGCACCGTGAGCACGCAGCAGGTGGGTAGGGCTAGCGCTTCCTGCCAGAGCGCGTGAACCCGGCACTCCTGCTGTCTGTCCCTGATGGAGCTCTGTTTGCCTGTATGTGCAGAGATCTCGTTTCCATGGAGATCCCTGGCTTCCTGCCCCACCGTGTTTTGTCGGTAGCCTCTGTCTCAGGAACTTTCTGAGCTCTCCCTGTTTGGCCCCTGCCCTACCAGTGAATAGATCCTTTTTTGTCTATTCTTGTTTTAGTCAGGGTTCTCCAGAGAAACAGAACCAGTGGGGTGTGTATGTATGTATGTGTACACCAATTTTATGTATATTATAAAATATACATAAAATTTCAATAAAAATAAAATTCTACATATACAATTATATACATACTGAGAGATTTATTATGAGGAATTGGCTCACAAGGTTATGGAGACAGGTGAGTCCAAAATCTGCATTGTGGGGCCTTAGGCTGGAGACCTAGGAGAGCTGATGGCGCAGGTGAAGTCTTCAGGAGGACTGCCCCCCACCACCCCTTGCTTGGGAGGCCCATTTTTTATTTTTTTAATTCAGACCTTCAACTGCTTGGGTGAGACCCACCTACACTATGGAGGGCAATCTGCTTACTCAAAGTTCACCAATTTATTTTTTTATATTTTAAAATTTATTTTATTTATTTATCTATGTATTTAGTTTTGGCTGCGTTGGGTCTTCGTTGCTGCACGCAGGCTTTTCTCTAGTTGCGGTGAGCTGGGGCTACTCTTTGTTGCGGTGCGTGGGCTTCTCATTGCGGTGGCTTCTCTTGTTGCGGAGCACGGGCTCTAGGCACGCGGGCTTCAGTAGCTGTGGCACGCGGGCTCAGTAGTTGTGGCTTGCAGGCTCTAGAGCGCAGGCTCAGTGGTTGGGGCGCATGGGCTTAGTTGCTCCGCGGCATGTGGGATCTTCCCAGACCAGGGGTCGAACCCATGTCCCCTGCATTGGCAGGTGGATTCTTAACCACAGCACCACCAGGGAAGCCCCAAAGTTCACCAGTTTAAATGTTAGTTTCATCCACAGACACCCTCCAAGTTGACATATAAAGTTAACCTCACAACCCTCACCCTGATATTGTGACATAGCAGGCCTATTTCTCTTTTTTCCTGATTACAAAACTAATGCCTGTTCACTGCAGAAAATTTAGAAAGTAAAGAAACAGAAATAGGATGGATAAAGTCACTTAGGAGTCTAGAGCTCCTCTCAAAGCTCTGCATGTTTTTAAACCAGTTTTTTTCTATTCATATGTTTCTTTTACAGTTTGGATAATCTGATGCATAAAATTTCTTATGCTGCTTTTTCCTTTTTTCTTTTCAGTTAACCTTTATACTGTTAGCAGTTTTCCAGGTTTTTGAAAACACATAACATGCAACAAGCATGTTTGCATTTTTATCACCTGAGTAATATCAAATTCATATAACTCTATTATTTATATACACCCCCCCATTAGGCTCTTTTTTTTCTTTTTTGAGTCGTGTAAAATAACCTGACACTTTTGTGTAAATCTTTGCTGCTTCTCTGACTATTACCTGAGAAAAGATTCCTAGAAGCTGGCTTACTAGACCAAAGGATAGAATTTTTAAAGATTTTGATTCATGGGGCTAAGCAAGTTACTTTCCAGAAGTTTGATCCTATTCAAGCTTTGATGCTGGTTCTCATCAGCAGTACGTCAGGGTTGTTCTTTCACCCACTCACACGGGAGCTGGCAGTTCTCTTTTACTATCTTGGTTTCTAAGGTGGTATTGTTAGTGCCTGGCTGGACCTGTTGACCCGGATCCCAGGGGTGCTTCGTGGCCTGAGAGCTGGGCTTTCAGTCTGACTATCACTGGAATACGGCACATACTAGGGTCCCACTAAAGCCGTAATTCTTTTTTTTTTTTTTCTTTTTTTAATTAATTAATTAATTTATTTTTGGCTGTGTTGGGTCTTCGTTTTTGTGTGAGGGCTTTCTCCAGTTGCGGCGAGCGGGGGCCACCCTTCATCGCGGTGCGCGGGCCTCTCACTATGGCGGCCTCTCTTGTTGCGGAGCACAGGCTCCAGACGCGCAGGCTCAGTAGTTGTGGCTCACGGGCCCAGTTGCTCCGCGGCATGTGGGATCTTCCCAGACCAGGGCTCGAACCCGTGTCCCCTGCATTGGCAGGCAGATTCTCAGCCACTGCACCACCAGGGAAGCCCAGCCATAATTCTTTTACTTTGGCTCTTGCCGGTGCCGCTGGGGTTTACTGGCACCTGCCTGCCATCTTGGCCCAGCACTGCCTGGACCCCTTATCACGAGGTGAGCGTGTGTGTCCCTGTGTTCTGGTATCATCCGGATATTTTGATTGTCTCCCCGCTGGCCAGCCTCTGTGGCCCTGGGGTGTAATTGGAGGTTCTGAGGACGGGTGTTCTGGAGCCATTTCCTTCACTGTGACTCCACAGGGTCTCTGGTTGGAATGGAAGGGGTTGTGCTCAGAACTATGTCTCTTCTCCTGATACTAACCTAGAGTCCTAATTATGCTCCTCAAATCCATATATTAGGACTAAAATAATTAAAAGTATCCCTGTGCCCTTTGATGGTTTTGATAGTAACTCATCTCTCTGTGTATATTCTGACTGTATTGTTATGAGCAGATACTTGACACTCGCCCAGTTATTGGTGAATGCTGGGAGGAAATTAAATGAATGGCATAGGATTTATTGCTGGAAGGATAATGTGGCTTGGTAAGGGGGAATATTTTATGTACTCCTAATATTTGGTTGGCCAAAAAGTTAGTTCGGGTTTTTCCGTAACAGCTTATGGAAAAACCCGAACAAATTTTTTGGCCAACCCAATATTTTTTTCAAAATTATTTGCAAGAAAAAGTGATTTGATTGAAACAAGCTTGGTACTATACCGTGTGTTAGTATAACCTCAGGGACTTTTTTCTTTATTCTTTCGATGTTTTTAAAGCTCTTGTAGCAAACCAACCAGGTAGTCTGTGTTATAGTTGAGCCCTGTCTCCAGATTATTAAGAATGTGGCCCACATTTTCTTTCGCTTTTGAGATGACTTTTGATGGATCCATGATGCATCACTTGGTCAGTGTGGCCATTGTAAGAATAACTTAATCTTTTGATCCTCCTCACAGAAACTGTCTTCAGAGAGACCAAGCTCAGATGGGGAGGGTGTTACAGAAAATGGAATTGCTGTGTGTAACGGAAAAGAACAAGGTGAGTTCTGTTCGTGCCAAAAATAGATAAACCAAAAAAAAACCCAAAACAGAAGCACTGCAGCCGGGTCTGTAAACTCTGTATGGAAAATGTCCTCGGTAATTCAGTTATGCAGATGTCATCATTCTGTGTTACACCCGCAGAAATCCAGAGAAACCCCTTTGGTTGATACTACTCCTCCGTGTCTTTCTTTCAGTCCTACCAAACGTTGGCCAGGTTTTCTCCTACTGTTTTGATATGGGCCCTGCGTATATTTTAATTCATGACTTACAGCAGGTTACTTCCTCACCTGATTTATCACTGAGACAAATTTGCATTGGGGGGCTGCCAGCATCTTGCTGGGAGACATGATTTTCAGGGAAAAGAGCTTTGGATGATGAGACCGGGAACCCACGTGCCCATCCCAATGCTGCCTTTGCTGGAGAGTGAGATTGTGAGCAAGTTTTTCCTCTTTGGTGAGCCTCAGTTTCCCCATCCTTAAAATGAGGAGATTTCTGATCTTTTTAAAAAAGATTGTCTGAAAATATCTTTATTTCACCTTCATTAAAAAAAATTCTTTTTTAATTGTGGTAAAATACAGATAACATGAAATTTACTGTCTTAACCATTTTTAAGCCCAGTTCAGCGGCATTAGGTATCTTCACAGTGTTGTGCAGCCGTCACCACCATGGGTCTCTAGAACTTTTCTCATCTTGTAAACTGCAGCTCTGTCCCCATGAAACACTAGCTCCCCATTCTACCCTCCCCCCTGCTCCTGGCAACTGCCATTCTACTTTCTGTCTCTATAATTTTTGATGACTCTAGAGACCTCATATAAATGGAATCCTATAGTATTTGTCTTTTTCGTGACTGGCTAATGTCACGTATTTCACTCGGCATGCTGTCCTCAAGGTTCATCCACATTGTAGCACGTGACAGGATTTCCTTCCTTTTTAAGGCTGAATAATATTCCCTTGTGTGGATGGACCACATTTCGTTCCTTTGTTTATCCGGTCATGCACTGATGGACACTTGGGTTGCTTCCACCTTTTGGCTATGGTGAATAATGTTGCTATGGACATGGGGGTACAAATACTGAATTCTTTTTTTTTTAAAGTCAGCTTTATAAAGGTGTAAATTATATAGAGTCAAATTCACCCTTTTTGGTGTACGGTTCTTTGACAAACACATGCGTGTACCCTTCATCACAATCGAGATGTAGAACATTTCTATCACCCCAAAATGTTCCTTGGCAACCAGTGGCCTGTTTTCTGTCCTGTAAGTGGGATCATACAGGGTGCAACCTTCTGGGTCTGGCTTCTCTCACTCAGTGTATTGCATTTGGGATGCGTCCATGTGGTGGGTCAGTAGTCTGTCCCTTTTCTAGGCTGAGAGGATTCCAGTGTGGATGGACCAGTTAGTTTATCCACTCCCCGACTGAAGAACAGCTGGGCTGCTTCCAGGTCTGAGTGGTTTACAAGTAAAGCCGTCGTAGACATCCACAAACAGGCTTTTGCATGAACACGTTTTCATTTCTCTCGGCTGATACTGCAGAGTGGGACTCTTGTGGTCACAGGCATTCATGTGCCTTCTCACCAGCCTTTTATTGTCATCTTTGTTTTGTTTTGTTCTTTTCTTTTTATTTTAGCCATCTTGATAGGTGTGTAATGCTGTGTAATTGTGACTTTAAAACACATTTCCCTACGACTAACAATGTTGAACATTTTTTAGTGTGCTTTTTTGCCAGCCGTTTATTATCTTTGCATATTCTTATTGGATTTTTTTGTTCATACTGACTTCTGAGAATTCTTTATCTATTCTGAATGCAAGTCCTCTGTCACAGCGGTCCCCAGCCTTTTTGGCACCAGGGATGAGTTTCATGGAAAACAAGTTTTCCACGGACGGGGCCGGGGCGGGGGATGATCCAGGTGGTAACGCGAGTGATGGGGAGCAGCTGTAAATACAGATGAAGCTTCGCTCGCTTGCCCGCCACTCACCTTCTCCTCCACAGCCTGGTTCCTAACAGGCTGCGGACCGGTGCTGGTCCGCGGCCTGGGGGTTGGGGACCCCTGCTCTATCAGATGTCTTTTGCACACATCTTGTCCCAGTCTGTGGCTTGACTTCTAGTTTCCTGCGCAGTGTGTGGGCCCAGAGGAGGGGTGGGGTTAGTGGGTGGTGAGGAAGTTTTCCCTGTGCAAGGCCAGGAGCCTCTGTGCTTCCCAGGTGAGCAGTTCTGCCTGCCCAGCTCAACTGCACTCAGTTGCTGGGGTGGTGCAGGTGTCTTCTGGCTCAGAGAGACTCAGAGGTCTCCTGGCCTTAAACCAAATAGCAATTCCGGCCACTAAGAATCTTGGAGCCTAAACCGTCTGGGCTATTGTGATATTTCAAGGTTCACGCCAGAGGGTCGTGATCTCTGCCTTGGCCCATGTGATTTTCTAACTCGGTTGTATCTTGAGTGTAATTTTAGTTCTTTCCATCGGAAGTTATTCAGTGGAAGGTATCATCTGTGTCTTCACAGGGCACATTATGTGTAATCAAAGACAGGAAAGCTATCTTTAAGTTTTGCCCTGAAACAGAACAACATACAATCTCAGGGTTCCTGCTCAGATGCCAAGGCTCAGCGGGCATTGCTTTGGCTGGTCTCTTTTCTTGTTTGTGATTTCCTCTCCCAGTGCCCCTGCATGAAATTAGGTTCTACAGAATGATATATACGTCTAGATATACAGGTAAGTGAATATGTCTGCATCTGATAGTCTTCTGTTTCCTTTTAACAAGAGCAGCCTTCTGTGCTTTGTAAAGGTGACCTTGGTTCAAACACTTTTTGCCTGGCAATGGTGCTTTGCCTATAGTAGACCCCCAATGAATAGTCACTGAAGGAAGCTAACAGCCTAAATACATTCTGACCGTCTACCTTAGCTTTTATCCTTGCTGCGCTCTCTTGATTAGCTTGTAATTGAGAAATTCTAGTAAAGCTCCCTTGATCCCAGCCATGTCGTGACTCAGACAGATTTCTCTGCTGGTTGCGTGGGAGTAATCCCCAACTCCTGCAGCTTCTCCTAAATGTTAGACTGTCAACTGTACATGGACACCATCCAGATTCTGTGACCAAAGCCACAGGCAATGACTCTAAAACTCTGGTTTCTTCTTTCAAGGTGTCAGGCCCTGGCATGTAATGAGCCAGTATGGTGGGATTTGGGGTGAAGTTAGTAGAGTTCCTACAGATACCGCAGCTGACATGAGCAAAGAGAATTGAGTCCCTAGGGCTGATCTGTGTGGAAGTGACAACTGTCCCCAACTCGCATTGAGCACGTGTACCATTTAATCACAGGTTAACGGGTCTGTTGGTAGACTTAGCAAATCAGTAGTCTGATGATATTCCTCCCACCTGCCTAAATACCAAAAGACCTACACTCCCATTTATGTAGGATAAGAGGGAACCATCTGGGTTTATGACATTTACAGCTTTAAAAATGCTGCGAATTAGCTTTGCTTCAGTGCCTGTCAACACCGCCTCCACCCCAGCGCACCACGTTGACACTGATGGCATTTAAACTCTGCAGCCCTTCTATTGTACAGCTTCAGTGAGTTGAGAGTTCTGAGTTTTTAGGTTTTTCTTCGTAATTCTATTATATGTGCTAAATTCTGACTTTTGTTTATTGAATAGCATCAACATGTTCTCGTGATTTCTTTCTCACGTTCCTACATCCTGTGGCTTTTTCTTCCAAGGACAGCCTCACTTTTGCTTTTGCAAAAAAGCAGTGGACGTTCAAGGAATTAAAAGTCTTTATTATGTCCTTTCTTTGTAGCCAGAGTCCAGCAAGTACTTTCCCAACAGGAGCAAATCCTAGTAAAACTGGAAGTAAATCTAACATCCTGGCTTTCTCACTTGTCACTCTGAGCTGCAGGGAAGGACTGATTCGTGCTCCTGAGCTTTGCAGAAGGTCCCTTCCGGGCACGGACTGTCCTCGCTGAGAGGATCTTCTCTTTTTAAAGCTTATTAGCTTGAGTGGGGTTCTGGTCAAAGACCAACTTCAGGCTCTTTAGAAACAGCTAAGAAGGGTCATCCATTGCTGCTTTCACTGTGGGTTTGGTTGAACTGAAATCAGTGATACAGGTATTCCAACCCCGGACTCCATGTCTGATGGCAGCTGGGGGGCAGGTGTGCCTTCAGACCAAGAGATTAAAGTGGATTCTTGGTGCTTTATTTTACAAGGGGTTGCGTGTGGTGGGAGAGTGTCAGGAGCAGGTGGGAGTGACAGTCCTGTGTTCTGTGTTTCTAATATGACCTGATTTGTTTAAAATAACGTAGAAGTGCTTGTACTAGTCAACTCAGGCTTCCATAACAAGATATCACAGACTGGGTGGCTTAAACAACAGAAGTTTATTTCTCACAGTTCTGGAGGCCAGAAGCCCGAGATCAAGGTGCCGTCAGTGTTGGGTGCTGGTGGGGGCCCCCTTCCTGGCTTGCAGACGGCCACCCCTCACTGTGTCCTCATGTGGCCTTTCCCCATGAGTACACAAATCCTGTCTGATCAGGGCCCCACCCTTAAGACCTCATTTAACCTTCAGTGCTTCCTTAGGGACCCCATCTCCAAATACAGCCACACTATGGGGTTAGGGCTTCAACATGTGAATTCTGGGGAGATGCAAACATTCAGTCCGTAGTGCTGATTACCCTGAAATGTAGTGCGGCTTCTTTTTAAAACTATAATGTAGCACCTCCTGCCTCAGACGTTGTTAACTGTTGTTTCTTTCTGGAGAGGAAATAAGTGTTCAAGCACAGTGCCTGGCCTCACGGGACCTCACTGAGTCCGGGGGGTGGGGTGGGGGGAAGAAGATCTGCAGAGCCCAGATGAGGCAGGCCTGGGCGTGGGCAGATGCGCGCTGGCCTCGTTCCCTGGGCGTGGGGCGGGTGGCAGAGTGGAACTAGAGAAGGGGACGGCTTCCCCGCCCCCCACTGAGAGCAGCTCATGTGGTAGAAAGGAGGGGGGAGGGCGTACGCTTTTAGAGGGTAGGTTTAGGAATGAGGCCCATAGTTTATAATCTCACATCCCTGAATCCTCTTCCTCTGAAATTATCCTGTGTGATGTTCGTGCATGTTCTGTGTCCACAGGGAGAGGGGTGGGGAAGGAATTCTTGACTTTCATTACATTTTCTGAAAGGTCCATGCCACCCTCTGAGTTACAGAGGGGTGAGGGATCCTCCTGGAGAGGACCGAGCAGGGGCTGTTGGGGTTCTCGGGGGTTCAGGTGATGGTGTCTGGCCTTGATGCTGTGGGTCCCTCCAGGGCTCTCCCAGACCATCCACACTGAGCGAGGCCCTTGGTCCCAGCGCCAGGCACAGAACAGCCCTCAAGTGACGGCTCACCTGCCCGGAAGTGCTCTGGTGGGAAGGGTCTTGTCCCTCAGTCCTGGACACATCCTTAGCATCCACTCTGGTTCTGCGCCTGGTCCCCACCCCTGTGATTCTGTCGGAGGTCGTAGACAAAGCCCGCAGGGGCTGGAGAGAGCAGATTGCCGCCACGGGTCAGGCACAGGATAGCAGCCGGCTGCTGGCGCTCAATCGGCTGGGGTCCGGGGACTGTTGTCAGCTGGGCACGTAGGTCCTTGCGCACAGCTGCGGCTTCTCAGGCCCTGTCTCCGCCCGCCGTCGCTTACCAAAATGTGGGTTCAGAGTCGCCAGACTTTCCCGTTTTCCAAGGGAAGCCAGAAGTCATTCATCTTCATGCAAAACATTCATGAGTTTTGTGCATACGGTTTAGCACTGTAGGCCAAACAGAACACATGGGGCTGGAATGCAGGCTGCTGGTCTAAGAGCTCCCGATGGGGCAGAATCCCGTGTGAGTCTGACAGGTCAGTGAGGGGCTGGTGGAGGCTCGCTGAGTCCCCCTGCCCCCTCACCTGCCGGACCCCTCCCTGTGCTGGCCAGGTTGCAGCTGCCCGAGCCTGTCTTGTGTTTCTAGACGTGTCCGGCTCCTTCCAGCGTCACAGGCTCTGTGTTAGCTGATGCTCTTCTTGCCCGGACGGCTCTTCCCTCGGGTTTCTGCACAGATGCTGCCTTGTATTGGTATTTAGCTCCTCTGCTTCCTGACGGCCCGGTCCCTGTACCACGTAACCCTAGTTTAGGTCTACAAAGGCCTTTCCATCATCCGACCTCCCTCAGGGGTGTGTGTGGGTGTGTGCGTGTGCGTGCGAGCACGTGTGTACACGTGTGTGCGTGTGTGTGTGTGTGTGCTCAGCCTGCTGTGGAACACAAGCTTCCTGGGAGCGCCTGTTTTCTGCTGTGTCCTCTTGTATCCAGACGAGTAGCTGATGCACTGCAGGTGCTCAGTAGGTAGAAATTTGGGGAAAGAAAATCGGCCATGAGTCATGCTTTATTTTGATGTTTCTTTTCAGTTAAAGTCTATCGTTGAAACATGCTTTTTTGTCGTCACCTTTCTTCACAGTTAAGAGGAAAAAAAGTTCCAAATCAGAGGCCAAGGGAACTGTGTCTAAAGTCACTGGGAAAAAAATCACCAAGATCATCGGTTTGGGAAAGAAAAAGCCATCGACAGATGAACAGACCTCCTCAGCGGAGGAAGATGTGCCTACTTGTGGTGAGACGGGGGTGCGTGGGGTTGCCAGATCTGCGCCCTCTCCCCGAGCACGCGGAGACCCTCTCCGGGGAGGCCTCTGCGTCATGTTCTTCTGAGTCTCACTGATGGGGCTCTTTTGCATTGGTCTTGTGATCAGTTAAATTGTGGAGAATGGATTATATTTTACTGCTTATTAATGAAGGCCTTGCAGGGGTTTGACATGATCTCTGAAGTTCTTTCAAAACAAAAAACAAATTCTCTCTTTGATCCCATGAGGTTCTTCCAAATCCCTTTTTTTTTTTTTTTTAACTTTATTTTTTGTTGTATATTTATTTATTTATTTATTTATTTATTTATTTGGTTGTGCCGGGTCTTAGTTGCGGCTCGAGGGCTCCTTAGTTGCGGCTCGAGGGCTCCTTAGTTGTGGCTCGAGGGCTCCTTAGTTGCGGCATGGGAACTCTTGGTCGCGGCATGCACGCGGGATCTAGTTCCCGGACCAGGGATCGAAGCCGGACCCCCTGCCTTGGGAGCCCGGAGTCTTCACCAGCGGACCGCCAGGGAAGACCCCAAATTCCTTTTAAGCGTCTTTAAAGGGAAACGTACGCGTGGGCGGTTGGCCAGTGGAGGGGGGTGTGTAAGGCGTGTAAGAGCGTTTACAGGGTCCCTGGCAGCCCCTTCCCTTGGCCTGATGTCACACGACTCAGCTTTCTGGGGCTGCTCCACTTCTCAAGCTTCCGCCTCCAGTCCCGTCGGGCCGGCTGACCCCCCCTCACGGGTCTTCGTCCAGTAAGTGTTCTCTGGGCAGCTGCTGGCGGCGGGGCTGCGCCAGCGGGGCGGGGGGCGGGGGGTGTGATGACCAGTTGGCTCCTGCGATCCCGCTGCATCCACTCTAGCGCCCGGAGGGCGGCCCGAGGCAGGGGTCACAGACACAAACGTGTGGTGACTGACCCTGATCACGAACCCGGCGGGGATACGAGAGGAGCAGCGGGAGAGTCTGGCGGGGGTGGGACTTACCCGGAGGCACCGCAGGGACCACCCCCCTGGAGAAGTGAGACCGAACATGCGCAGTGTTTCCTAGGCAACCGCGTTTACGAGATCCGTGCGGCCCCTTTAAGGAGAAACGCTTTAGAGGCTGAAAGATGGATATTTCCCCTTTAAGAAAAATAAGAGAGGGCTGTACTTTCCCTTGCGGCCCTGTGGGCGCATCACACGTCAGTCCCGCGATGCCTTTTGTGTGTGCTCGCTGTTCACCTCTCTCGCTCTCTTTTTTCCCTTCTCTCACTGAGCATCTCTTCCGTCCACGGTTCTGGGTTACTGAGGACGCCAAAAGGTAACAGCATTTAGATGCCGCCCGTTAGTGCCTAAGTTGGGCCGCCCACGCAAAAATGCGTTTATTCAGCCGATATCACGTCCCAGGGTGTGGCTTGTGCTGAAAGGGCGGCGTGAGCCCAGAGCTGTGCGGGTGGGCAGGAAGGGTCGATCGTGGAGCGCAGCGCAGGTAGACTTGGGGTGGGGGGGGGGGCCTCCGAGGGGAGGGCAGGGGGGACTCGCAGCCCCTCACAGGCGTGATCCTAGGAAGTCGTGACAGACTTTTGGTGGCACGGTAACCCCCCCGGGGTGCTGTGCAGAAGTGCGTGTGGAGCGGAAGATGGCTGGGCGGGCAGTGGTCGAGGCCTCTCGGGGTTGAGGTACCATCCCAGGGAGGCCCCCAGGAAGCGGCCGCCTGTGGGTTCAGCGGGGAGGGGAGGTGGTGACCCCAAATGCAGGCCAGCCGTCTGGGAGCCCCCGTGCACGCAGAGGTCGTGAACTTGCCCCTGGTCCGACGGCGTCGGGTCACAGAAGCACGCTGACTGATGCCCTTTCCGTGGAGAAGAAGCGCCCTGCAGCAGCTGAGCCAGCGGGACAGAGCCCTGGCGGGAGGGCAGGTGCGGGGCAGCTGTGGACGCCAGCGGCCTGGGGCCCTCTGCCTTTCCTGGAGCGGCTCACAGCACTGGGTGATCTGCGGTTGTTTCCCTCTGGCATTAGCCCTGGAGACGAGATGGGAGTTAGGGGTTAGAAATGGAAAGAGGGAATTACCCAACAAAAAGGGAACTCCTTTTTTAGGTTTTTTTTTTTTTCTTAAAACTGCCCTAGGTCAGCGAAGGAAATAGAGGTTCTTTCATGAAAAACAATTAAACATTCATATGGAAGGCAACTTAGCAACTGTGGTCCAGACCCCTCCTTTTACAGTGAGGACACCGAACTCGGGAAGGTCGTGGGACTTGCCCTGAGTCACACGGCCAGGCCCGCTGGCCAACCCTGTCGCTGTCCTGCAGCACAGGTCTTCCCTGTCCCCCGTCCCCCAGGGCTCGCCACCCTCGTGACTCCTCATAAACAGCCGTGTGGGCACTTGGCCTGAAGGTGCAGTGGAATTGCTCAGAGAGCAGGCCTGGTGCAGCCGCGGCCCCGCACCATCACCTGAGGGTTTCCGCCCGGCTCTCGGTGGACATCTTTCGCCTCCGCTCAGAGAACATCCTCTGTCCACAAGGTTTTAAAATTGTCCTCTAGTTCTTTGCTGGGCCAGGCGACGGGGTGGGGGGTGCCTCTGGAGAAGTCGATGGGGAGAATGACTGTCTTCAGTTAGGTTAGGGCAGCTGCCAAGTCTCAGGCAGGAAACGTAGCTGGATGAAGGCCCAAGACCCCCATCCTGCCCAGCGTGCCAAGCGGACGGGGCACAGACGAGATCGTCCCCAGGGCAACTGGGAGCTGAGTCCAAATCCCAGCTCTTCTGGGAGATGCAGCCCGGTCAGCTGGGGCTCTGGGTGTGCAGGAGAAATGCCGGCAGGTAGGAGAGGGTTCTCTGCAGATTTCCCGCAGGCGGGGTGGGAAGAGGCGCCCGCACCAGCCCCCCGCTCCACCTGTCCTGCCTGGCTCTCACCCCTTTCTCGGGCCCTCAGCCAGCGGTTGCTGCGCTTAGCCCCAGCTGGGTCCGCTCCCCAAACAGCCACTTGGACTCTTAAGATGATCCGAGACTTGCACACAAACCCCTAAGCAAAGATGGGTCCTTTATTTTCCCATCTCCAGTGCTCAGGAGTTCCGGAAGTATTGTCACTGTATAAAGGCATCAGGAGATGCCTTTCACGTTTTTCTCTCTTCCCCAGCCCGTTTCTGTCTGTTGTTTGGACTCATCCACAAGCCTCTTGACTATCCACCTTCTTCTCCTCTGGATCCCTGCAGGCCACCCCGTGGGAGTTTTGAAACCTTGGACTAATCGTATTATCCTGTGCTCAGTCAGTTCAGGGCCTCTAACAATCTTGTCTCACTGAATTTTCCAGCTTTTTCCTCTCATTACTGGATTAAGATGCAGGTCGAATTCACCCACCAGTTGTGTTCCCAGCACCGAGCACACAGCCTGGTGGATAATAGCAGCTCAGTAAACACTTGTTAATTGAATGAATTAACTTAAGCAAGTCGCACACTTCTCTGAGCCTCAGGTTCCCCACCTATGAAATAGGCTTATACTTAAACTACTTTCTTTTCCTTAGAATTGAGGATAAAATCATGAAACAGTAAGCTCATTGCCTACTTCATAATTTATGCTCAGTAAATGGTCGCTATTATTATTCATTTGTTCACCTGAAAAAAACCTAAGCATACCAGACATAGTCAAGCCGACATGAGGGCAATGCCAGAGGAGTGGCATTGATAATATCGATAATAGAAATACAGAAGCTGAGTGAAAGGAGTGGTCCCCAGGTGCTAGGATGGAGGGCTTCCCGAGGCAGGGTAACCTGGGCTAGTTGGAAGGACCTTCTGGTTATTTCTGGGGCCCCTTCTGGTTCTAATGGTCCGTGACTTTGTGAAGTTTTCAGCAGTAGGATTTTTGGTGGATGTGCAGGAAAGTTATGCCTCTCACTTTCTATCGTAATCCACCCGACAAAAGGTCAGCTGACGTTTAATCAAGGGGGAGGGACGCGTTCTTGACGTCAGTCACCACGTCAAGGGTGTCTCGGGTTCTTTGGGTGCCCGCTGGAGGGCGCGTGCCTCTGGTGGAAGGGAGGGTTTCGGCGTCACGGAGCGGGGATCAGCTCTTGGCAGCCCCTTTCCTCTCAGCCGATCACAGTCTGAGGCTGGCTAAGATGAGACGAGCAATTCGGTGAAAGTCCTCACAAAAGTGTGACCAGAGCACAGGAGACGCTGCCCTTCCCGTGCTAGAGAAGAAGTTAGGGGACGCGGGCCCCCCTTCGGTCAGGCAGCCCTGCCTGCTCGTCTGCAGCTGCTGGACCAGAGGCGCCAGGTCCCCGCGCAGCTGACCGCGGAGGCGTTCACATCTGTCCCCTCCTCCTGTGGTTGTGTGTGTTTGGTCAGCCGCAGGCCGTCCTCATGAAACTTCACACGCACTTATCACCAAGCTTTTGCAAAAGGCCTTGCAGTTCTTTCTTTAGAATTCGGAGCAAAGATAACCTCAGAACATCAAACCGAGATTCCCAGATGGTTACGATACCGTAACATCTCACCATAACATGATAGGTGGGAAGAGACAAACAAAAAATCAAATGATAGTGGAATCCCTTATTAGCAGGGCGCTGACCTGACCCAGGCGAGCCTGTGAAGGGGCCCGGCTGCTCTTTGGCGCCACCTGGTGGTGGGTGTCTGCTCAGGCTGATCGTCTCGGGGCTGATGGGGTCCTGTGTCGGCAGGGATTCCATCACAGCCTAGCCGTGTCGTGGCGGGGAGAAAGAATATTAGGGGACATGGGACCTGCCCTCTGACTCCAGGGTACTTCGGTGAGCCGCCTGCCATGTCCCTGCGTGGTCCCTCCCTCATCCGGGGTCCCTACCCAGAAAGTAGGAATTTCGGCCACCTCTTTGGAGAAGGCGGTGAGCCTGCCAGGGGAGGCCAAATGCCAGATGTGGGCTTGTTTCCGTGGCGTTTGCTGTTTACAGAAACAGGCCTGTTACCCACCGTGATTCTCATTTTGCTTTTCCCTTTTGGGCAACTGTAACTCATTATGAGGAAGGCGTTAAAATATGGTAATTTCCTTTGAAGTCATGCTCTAACTAAAGTGTGGATCTGTCCAATGTAATCATTCCTTTTGTGACTCACATGTCAAGAAACCCATGGCATTTGGTGACCCGGTCAGGGAAGAAAACCTGATGAGCGCCTTCCCCTCTTCAGGAGATGCGTCATTCGTGTGACTGGCCGAGCCATACTCAGAAACTGCGGCCCCTCTGCACTGGGGACAGGTGCACCCACGTGGTGAATTCTAA
This sequence comes from Balaenoptera acutorostrata, assembly GCF_949987535.1. NCBI lineage: Eukaryota > Metazoa > Chordata > Mammalia > Artiodactyla > Balaenopteridae > Balaenoptera > Balaenoptera acutorostrata. The sequence continues at coordinate 140,657,544 of NC_080068.1, read as the reverse complement.
GATCCAGAAGTCCTGTGGAAGTTGAGAGGAATCCCTTCACTGTTCCTGAGAAGGCAGATGTGCTTAAATTCCTCAATAAACATTTTGGCATCTCCTTCCCCATTGTGACCCCTGCCATCTTCTGCAACAAGGACAGGCCCCTACAGTAGCTTCCGAGGTTTTCTGTGACCAGGTCGCTAGACGTCTCAGGTCTTAGTTCACCACGCCCCCCGCTTCTCCAGGCCTGAAGGGATCCCCCCACCCCTTAAGGCCCAGGTGAGGACCCGCCCCAGAGCACACGTAAGCCTCCACTCTGCCAGCCCCAGTGGTCACGTCCATCAGTGCCCTGGGCCTTAGTGCTTCCTTCTACAAACTGTTCACTCGCCTGTCGACCTTGTGTGCCCAAGAAGACTAAGTTAGTTGAAAACCATCCCATGCTTCCATTTATTTCTTCTTAATCATACGCCATCCTACTGTCCATAGGCCACGTGTGTCCATTCATGCTCGGAACATACTTACGATGGATCCGGTTGCCAGCTATTTCATAAAAATCCAAAGATGTGGGCCTTCAGCCTGATTAATGACTTATGGACGGAGATATTAAATAGTTCTAATAGCTGTTGCTCAGATGTTCAGCTATTATATTTGACTATATGTTTTAAGTAGAGCTTAAAAAAAAAGAATAAGTTGTATCAGAACTATGTCATTTACAAATAGTATTTTCCAGAACGAAAATAGCAGCTCTTTCTCTTCCATCTTTAACTGTCAAAAGAGCTTCAGGTCGGTGTTCGCTGGGTAGCCGTGAATAAGAAGGAAGAAGATCAGGGTGTGAGCTTTCTCTGTTTCTTTCTGGACTCTGCTTCTCCAGCCTGTCTTCGCCTCCCTCCAATCCCTTCTAATTGTGCAAAATACAAGGAGCTTCAGGTCCCAGGCACTTGAGCTGATAGGCTTGCTTCTCCATTTTCTCTAATTTTACAAGTATGGCAACGTGTGTCCCAAATTGAAGTTTTAGTCCCAGGTACCCTTTAGGATATATTGGCAGAACTGATTTACATTCAGCTGAACGTACATTTAAGTATTATAAGCATTTTCCTAATGAATTCATTGAGCTATTATGTATAGTAATGTCTATACATAAAAGAGAAAGCATCATTCTGGGCCCTCTAACACCCCTATTTGGGGTTTTGTTTTCGTTTGGTTTTTGCCTTTATAGTATTTATCCATTGCTAATAAAGTGTGTAAGGTGTAGCACAGAAAAGAAGCAAAAGGCATCGTCCAAATCCCTTTTGGAAAGACATTTTAAAAAATCAGGATCAGAAAGGATTTTATTTATTTATTTATTTATTTTTTGAGCTGCACGTGTGTGCACGTGTGTGTGTGTATGTGTGTGTATGAATTGAAAGAGCAACCGAATGACTTAAGGAATCCTTGTTTCCCTTCTTCCTTGTTGACCTGGACTCTATATGCTATTCCACTCACTTCCTCATCTTACTAGCATTATGGACTGGTCAGAAGTCACAGCCACCCTGTGAAATCTGTTTGTCATGCCTTGTTATTTCCAGAAAAATGCACCGTATGTTTGTGACAAGTGAAAATGATCAGTTTCTTGTCTTTGAGGCGATTTCCTTTTTTTAAAAATGAGGACAGTTCTTCTTGTAATTCCATCGCATTCCATCTGTAATGCACTGAGGATGTGGTGCAGCCTCAGAGGCATGGATGACGAAATTCCACATGCATCAGACTCAGGCCTTTAGACCTCAGCGGTCAGACAGAATCCTCCAGTCAGAGGGCACTGAGGAAGGGCATCTCTGGCCCCCAGGCAGGAATCTCATCCCGAGGATTTGCTGTCATTTGCTGGAATACTTCCAGTGGTGGGGAACTTATCACCTCCCAGGGCTGCCTGTTTTGTGGAAAGCTTTCATTTTCAGATAGATTTATTCCTCATGTTAAGCCAAACTCTGCCTGTCTTGTCACTTTTGCCCTGGTGGTGTCATTTGCAGCTACTCGGAATGAACCCGAACCCTTTCCTGGGTGAGGTCCCTTTAGCTATTTGAGGACGGCAGTGTGTCCTCATAGCCCGTCTCCTGCCAACCACTGACGGCTCAGTGACCTCTCGTACCCCGGGCAAGCTCCGGGTTCCCGTAGACGGTCCTCAGCACGCATCACACAGTGCATTCGGGCTCCTGGGTGGTCTGTCCTGTCTCAGCCCCCAGAGCTGATGGAGGTCAGTCATCTCGCAGTGGCGGCTCTCGTTGCTCCCAGGAGCCTGCACTTGCAGACGTGCTGTGTGCGGGGTTCGTTCCGTCTTCACGGCCTCCTGGTGCGCATCCTTCCTGGGGAGGCTGACCGGCCTGCTCTCGTTGCAGGCTACCTGAACGTGCTCTCCAACAGCCGCTGGCGGGAGCGCTGGTGCCGCGTCAAGGAAAATAAGCTCATCCTCCACAAGGACAGGGCCGACCTGAAGACCCACATCGTCTCCATCCCGCTCCGCGGCTGCGAGGTCATCCCGGGGCTGGACTCCAAACACCCCCTGACGTTCCGGCTGCTTCGCAACGGCCAGGAGGTGGCCGTGTTGGAGGTGGGAGCCATGGGGCATTCGCTCGCGGTGGTTTGCCTTCTAGGGTCCGGCCTGGACGCCCCGTCAACTCCTCACACCCGGCTGATGGCAGCTTTGGTTCTGTCCCGTCCCACGTGTCCTGCTTTTCTTCTCCGAGGGGCCCCCGCCGTGTGGACGGCTCAGCCAGTTCTCTGCACGGTGTCCACGGCAGACTGCCTGCCAGGTCACCTCCTTGTCTGATACCCTCTCTGTTCGTGTTTGCGTGGAAGTTCAGTACACAATTCCAGGCAGTAGATTGCTTTCTAAGAGTGGCCACAAAACAACTTGTTTTAAAATTTGCAGTAAAACTTCTCCCCTAACTGTGGTCTGCCTCTGAATTGGTGGCATTTCCTTCAAGCTGTCCTTTGGAATGTTCTGGGCTTCTTCACAGATGGAGCAGGTGTTTTCTGACTACCAGTTGCCTATCGACAGTGGCCAGAGAGCCAGATTACAAAAGAACAAAAAGAACGCCTTTGGTTTTTAAGAACCATTGGCTTTGCATGCATTTTATCGTTTGGCTGCTTTTTCAGACCTCCTTATTCACGAAAGCAGAGAAAGGCAATTAAAACTAATTTCTTAGCTACACACTTAAAACTTTCGTTTTTGAAATTTAAAATTTTTGTTTATCGTCTATTATTAATTTATTTCTACCCAATATTAATTCAGACCTTTTTTCCTTTGTCTTTTTTTTTTTCACTTAGCATTATCATGATTAAGATACAAAGACACACACATGTATATCCACGCATACACAAATATCAGAGTGTAGAATTTCCGGAGTACATGTAAGTATATTTATGCTATACAGTTGATAGAAATGAGGATATTTTGGGTTTGGTGGCATGGCTGATGTGTGTTCTAAATTAATCAGATGCAGAGCCTAATCTAAATGACTGCAGTGTTACTGACCAGTGAAGGAAAGGGCATGGGCTTGTGACCAAGATCAAAGGGGCCCCATTAGCCAACCTGGAAGGTCTTGGTAGGAGTTAGGAGTTAGTTTCAGAGACTGCTTTTTTTTGGTGGGTACAAAAAGAGATTAACAACGTAGTTCTTTCTCACACACGGCTCCTTGCCCGATGGTTTGGATGGTTCGAGATAACAGGTCGAAGGACCGAGCCTGCCCTAGTGGCTGACTTCCCAGAAGGGAGGCCAGGCCTGGCTGGGATCAGGGTATCTGGGCCCCAGTCCTAGTTCTGTTGCAGACTTTGATCACAACCCAATCTCTTTTTCTCTCTCGGCTTCTTTATTTGTCTGTGAAACAGAGCATTGGGCTAGAGTCGGTGTGCTTTGTAAGCATTTATGAGGGCTGAAAGCTGTAGGGTGGATGAGAGAGGAAAAAAGCCAAAAACGTAAATGAGGAAACTGTACTCTTGATGCAAACAACTCGGGTGTCACGTGAGAGCTCTGGCAGCAGATCTGAGAGAGGCTGCGAGGACAGGAAGACACACGCTGGATTCGGGGGTGAAAAGTGAGACGTTGGCCTGGACAGTGGGTGGTGACAGGAGCCCCCGTGGGGAGGGGCAGGGGCAGGGCGGAGCTGGGTGAGAAGGACCCTGTCCTGTCTTTGCTTCCAGCCCTGTAGGTGCAGCCTCACGTCCCCCAAACATGGTGGTTGTGTTTCATCGCCTTTCCCTATTCCAGTTATTGAATCAAATGCACACACACACACGTAACCACACTCAGCGTTCCAACATAAGCAAAGAGTTTGCCTGAATCAGGAAATGCAGTGATCTGACCAGTAAAGTTGTATTCTGTACTTTTTCTAAGACCATTTTATCTTAACTTTTGAGATAATTTCAGAATTACAGAAAAGTTGTGAAATTAGTACAAATAATTCCATATACCCTTCACCCATATCACCCAAATACTAACATTTTACCATGTTTGATATCTCTTGCATGGTCTTTTCCCCTCTCTCTCCCTCTCTCTCTTTCTCTCTCTCTGTCTCTGTGTAAATTTTTTCAGAACCTTTTACAGATGTGTTACCCCTTTATCCCTAAACACTTCAGTGTGAATTTGCTCAAAGTGAGGGTATTTCTTTACTAAAACCACTGTATAATTATCAAAATCAGGAAATTCACACTCATGCAATACAATTATCTGACTTACAGATTTTAATCAGATTTTCCCAGTTATCCCAATAATGTCCCTTGTCAGCAGAAGGAAACCCCAGGTGGTGTGTTTCATTCAGCTGCAGTCTCTTTGGCTTTCTCTGTCTGGTTTCATGACATTGATACTTGGGACGGGTACAGACCATTACTGTGTAGACGGTCCCTCAGTTTGGGCATATCTGCCATTTCCTTGAAATTCGAATCTGGGGTAGGCATGCTTGGTGGGGCACGTGGAAGCAGTGGTGTGTTTGTCACTGCATCACTTAAGCAGGTACGCCCGTCAGTTTGTCCCACGACTGGTGACGTTAACTTTGATCTCTCAGGTGGGATGTCTGCACGGCTTCCCCACTGCAAAGTTACTGTGTTTCCCATTTGTCTTTAATAAGCTTCATGCGGGAAGATTCTTTGAGACTCTTTCAATATCCTATCACTCACAATTTCACCCACTAATTCTTAGCGTCCATGAATGACTCTTGCCTGATACAAGAGTTATTAAAATGACAGCTGCTAAATGGGGACTTTCTAATTCCATTATTCCTTCCATTATTCCCTATTAGTTAGTATCTACTTTAAGGAAGATTTCCCTTTCTCTCAATTAATTACTCATTCATTTATATATGTATGTATATCAGCAGGGGTTCATAGATTATTGTTTTAATCAGTGATTATAATCCTTTATTGTCATGATTTATCCTGGTCAAATGAACAGAGTTGGTCAGCAGAAAGCCCTTTGAGCCATGTGGCCTTTGCTCTGTCCCTGTAATAAAGACACCACAATCCGTGGTCCCCTTCATTCTTTGAGCTCTTTCCTCATGTTATGATGCAACAAGATGTTCCAGGCTCATCTTGTACTTTTCTCTGCCCCAGACCTCTTGGAATCAGCCATGTTCCGAAGAGCTCTTAGTGAACAACTCCTAGTGGATAATGGTATTTAGAAACCAGGATCTGGGTAGAAGGTGTGCTCAGAGCTACTGGGGTGTCATTGTGCCTAGGCCTTTTCAGTAGTCATAGGAAATAGTGTGTATGTGTATGTTTGTACATACATATATTCAGGCATGTTTCTATGTTATACATTTTACACACATGTATATGCATATATACATGTATACACCTGCATGTATACCTATTTATATACTAAAAGCCACAAGATCGTAACTAATACTTCTAATTTTAGTCCAACACCACAGAGTTATTATTTTTTTTTTTTTTTAAATTTTTTTTATAGCTACTTTATTTATTTATTTATTTATTTTTGGCTGTGTTGGGTCTTCGGTTCGTGCGAGGGCTTTCTCTAGTTGCGGCAAGTGGGGGCCACTCTTCATCGCGGTGTGGGGACCGCTCTTCATCGCGGTGCGCGGGCCTTTCACTATTGCGGCCCCTCCCGTTGCGGGGCACAGGCTCCAGACGCGCAGGCTCAGTAGTTGTGGCTCACGGGCCCAGCTGCTCCGTGGCATGTGGGATCTTCCCAGACCAGGGCTCGAACCCGTGTCCCCTGCATTAGCAGGCAGATTCTCAACCACTGCGCCACCAGGGAAGCCCGAGTTATTATTTTTTAAAAGTCTACGAGGAAATTTCTTAAACAATGAAGAAAACAGTTAACAGTGTAATGGTATCAACCACATCTTAGATATTATGTTAACATACTTTTAAAAATGCTTAGATGAAATAGTTATAGATACATGGATATAGATTCAGCCGTAGATACATTCTTGGCATAGATTTCATTTGGGGGAGGACAAAAGACCAGTGAAGAGAACATATTTGTGATTTTTTTATTATCCAAGCACTCAAATCAATTCATTTCAATTTAGCAAACATTGATTACATTCTTACTCTCCGTAAGGCATGTAATTGGAATCCATTCACTTTGTCCATGGCCGCATATGATACTGTTGCTTGTACAGTATCAGTAGCCAATTCTCTCAGCACACAAAACACAACTTCTTCCTCGTCAATGGCTCTTCCTCCCGAGAGCTTTTTGTGCCTGCCATGGGGTATGTATGATTGCTTGTATTCTGATCAGTGTTCAACTCATCAAGGTTATAACGATGAAACCCAGTTTTCTTTAAGTCTTGAAGCTAAACTTACAGATCTTTCTTTATGTAAAAAATTTGTAATTTTTGCAAAAAGCTAAATATTTATTTTTTCTTTGACATTCAGTTAACTCACACATTTGATAGCTCAATTTCCCCTAAACTTTAAATATGACTTACATAGTTGATTAGCCAGTAGTATTTAGACATTTGAAATACCATTATGAATGTAATGTAATTAATTTTCTAAATCACATAAGAAGGACGGCTTAAAATTTTAATGAACCAAATCTTAAAGATATATTTCAGACTTGCACATTAGGCAGATGACATCCGGGGAGCATTTCAAACATCTTAAAAAATAACATGCACAAAGCAGCCCAACGATTATAAACATTACACCTATATAAATACAACTAATATGAAAGTGAAAGTAGGTTAATTTTCTGTACCATCTAATCAGGGAAATAAAATTGCCATTTCAGGCCCATTTAGGAGACCACAGCAAGGGCTACTGGCCACCAGAGTTGGTGACCTACAGGGGCCGTGGCCTGGTGTGGTTTCCAGGTTAAGCAGCTGTGGTTGGAGGGGCTCCTGCTCCCCAGATTTTGTTGCCAAGTTAAGGAGCCTTTCTAAACAGCTTCTTTTAGCTGAGATTTAAATAATCCCATTAATTTCCATGTCTTCCACCCTAGTGCCTTTCCCCAAAATAATTGGGAGGCATCTTAGGACCTCGGGTTTTTATTTCCTTGGGAATAACCGTTGTGCAGCGTCCGCATTAAGGCTTGGAGTGAACGCGGTGTTAATCCCGTGGCTCAGGCAGTGGCTACCTCCTTGTTGTCTACATCCTCAGGTGCTTCGTGTTCCACCGCCTTTCCTGTTAGGTTGTCTCTTTTTTGACATTTTAATGAAAATGTTAAAGCTCTTTACTGTTACTTAAGTAAAATGCGCTTTCTCCCCCCTTCACCTCAACAGGCATCTTCTTCTGAAGACATGGGCAGGTGGATTGGGATTTTGCTGGCTGAGACGGGGTCCTCCACAGACCCTGGGGCCCTGCACTACGATTACATAGACGTGGAGATGTCGGCGAATGTCATTCAGACGGCCAAGCAGACCTTCTGGTAAGATTCACTGCCGTGCGAAACGGCGCTGAAATTGAACAACTTTATTTTTTCCCTAATTTTCTTTTCCTTTCATGTACGTGTATAGCCTTCAAGGGAGGAAAAAAAAAAAAACAGCTGAAGACTCTCCTTTTTGTATAATATTAACCCAAATTTTGCTGAAATGTTTGTCATTTCAACCATCTGTGTTTTCTATTAGAACAGGGGTTGGCAAACTTTTTCTGCAAAAGGCAGGATAGTAATATTTTTGGCTTTGTGGACCAAATGTTCCCTGTTAAAGCTACTCAGTTCCACCACTGCAGTCACACACGTAAGTGAATGGACATGGCTGTGTGCCAATAAAACTTTATTTGCAGACACAGGCAGTGGGCCAGATTTGACCCATGGGCTGTAGTTTGCTGACCCCTGTATTAGGGGAACAGTTTTATAAAGCACAAATAATTCGACATATTGCTGTAGTGATGACTGAGTTTTCAAAGCCATCAATCATATACTTTTAAAACTTAAATGTGATTTTTTTTTAAAGTGCTGTTATGTACAAAAACGTTCTTTTAAACCATGAATACTTCCTTAACATAATGATGGCAAAGAAAATTATAACAGCAGTCCTCAGAGTATGGTCCACAGACCCCTGGGGGTATTCAAGACCCTTTCAGGCAGTCCCAAAGGTCAAAACTATTCTCATAATAATGCTAAGAAATTATTTTTCTTCTTCGCTGTAGTGACATTTGCATCGATGGTGCAAAAGCAACAGCAGGGTGGGGGGGGGTAGATTGGCAGGTGTTAGGACCATCAGTGGTCACTCCACACTGTGCTGTGACCATTGCCACTACCACTCGCTTGTAGCAAAAGGAAATGCCGTGTTCACTTAAGATGTCTGTGATGGGGACTTCCCTGGCGGTCCAGTGGTTAAGACTCCACGCTTTCACTGCAGCGGGTACGGGTTTGATCCCTGGCCAGGAAACTAAGATCCCGTAAGCTGTGCAGCACGGCCAGAAGGAAAAAAAAAAAAAAAGATGTCTGTGATGAAGCAGTACAATTATTACTTTTTCTGTGAAGGGCCGGATAGTAGATATTTTTATTAAATCTCTCAAGTATGTGTCTTTTTAACATTTACAAAGTGGGCAGGACACACAAAGCACTTACATTGACTGGACTGTCGTGTTGTCTTGAGGAAACGCTCTTGTAAGACTGAGTTGCTAACTCAACTAGCTGCTCCCTAATCCCACCACCATTTTTTCACTTTTACTTGAAAGAACAATTAACAGGTGAACTGTGGTTATTCAGACGTAGGTATTTGCAGATACTTTTTCAGAAATGAACCGAGTGAGCCTCTCACCTCGAGGTTGGCAGTGTTTGTTGCCTGCAGTGGAGTTGAGCTTGCACTCAGAAATGAGAATTTGGGGAGATTTGTATCTGCCACTGTGAGCTGACAGCTTCCCAGTACTCAGACTTTTCTGATAAGATTGGTGGTGATTTTGAGTGTGGTTTTTTTGATACAGTATAGTGAAGTGTGTGCATTTGACAGGTACGCATAAGTCATGCACGGGTAAAAGGTCCCTCCCACGAGCAAGAGAAACTAATGGGTTTTCATGTAAAAGAGGACTAAAAGTTCATTGATACAGTTTGAGATTCTACATGGCAATTAATCATTAAGAAATTACCACTTGTCGAGTTTTGGTGTAGCATCAAAGAATATCTACCATGACCTGGAAAAGCTATTAAAATACACCTCACTTTTACAACTGGATATCTGCGGGAGGCTAGATTTTCTTCATATGCTTCAACCAAAACAACTTGTTGCAACCAGTTGAATGTTGAAGCACGTGTGAGAATCCAGCTGTCTTCTCTTAAGCCAAACATTGAATAGATTTACAAACATGTATAACCACCACTTTTCTCACTCACTTTTTTTTATTTTGGAAAATATAGTTAATTTTTATAGAAATATGTTGAAATATGGTGGATTTATTCCCATTATTTTTAAATGAATAAAAATGAATACATTTCTGAGTTTCAATTTCAAATACAGTCAACACTGATCGCAAACACCCACATAAACCAAAGCTCTTTGGGAGTCTTCAGTAACTTCGAAGGATGTAAAGACTAAAACACTTGAGGATTGCTGGTTTGTAGGAACGGATCTGTGAAATTAAGAAGTGGCTGGTCCCTATTTCATGCTGTCCACTGTCTAAAGCAGGGGTCGGTCATACTTTTCTGTGAAGGGCAAGATGGTGAACATCTTCAGCTTTGCAGACCACATGTTCCCCACTGTGACGACTCCTCTCTGTCGCCACGTTCAGCTCCACATGGCCGGGCAAAAGCAACAGGACAGTCCTGAAACCAGCAGACGTGGCCATGCTCGGCAGGAGTTTGCTGATCCCTGGTATAAAGCGGTGCCCGTGGGATTGCGAGGGGACACACTGGGCCAGGAGGAAGGAAATCGGGTTCTGGTCCTGCTGCAGTAGTTACTAAATGGAAAGTCTGGGCAAGTCATTCCTAACCTGTTAGTGTTCCAACTTCCTTGTGTAGAAAACAGAGAGTTTAGGCGACATGATGTCTGAAACGTCTAGCTCCCATAGCTCTGATCCCTTGATGCCCACTTCTGTTTCCCTCATCTTTAGAGAGTCTGGATTGGGGCCGAGGAGAGGCAGATTGAAACAGAGCAGGTGATGGAGTTACTTATCAACAGGTGATGATAAACATTCTATCAACTTCCTACCCTTTGAGTGGGAAGAAGATAAACTCAAATGTTTGCGCTGTTATTTGCCTGTTTAATAAGAACAACGCCATCTAGTTTTTCCACCCAAGAGGTGTTTATGGGAGATTGGAGCATTCTTTCTTTGTATCTTGAATGGGGTTGTAGAATGAATGTTTATTTAATGATTGCCTGGGACATTCTGGGGCTGAGTAAAATGAAGATAACTTTTGCCCATATTAGGAGTCAAGCCACCATGTTACACCCAATTAAGGTAAATAGCCTTGACAAAATGAATTAATCTTGTACAACTTAGCCGGGAAATCTCCAGTAATGCTGGAGAATTTCTGAAGTACAAACTACTTATTCTCACTACTGTTCTTTTGTGTGAAAACCAGGGTGACATAGTCAAGTGCTGACTGTTCATCCTCGTTATTTTTTCCATAATAACATTCTATCTAATCAGCAAGGTGTAGGTAAATCACAATGAAACTCCTAATCGTGCAGTAAATAAAGCACATTTAAAGTAGCTTTTTAAGAAATGTAATATCCTTAAGTCCAGTTTTGCAAAATCTACACACCTAGAGTCACATAAAAGAAAGGAGCTTATGGTTGTTAACTGTACTATTTTGGACCTTATTAGTTTCCAAAAAGCCTCTCCTAAGTCCACATGTAACTTCAGTGATAATAAGCAAACTGATAACCACATTTAAGGGAAACCCTGACTAAAAATATTTCCCCTAGAACACAAATGAGTGTGGAATATTCATCTAAACCAAATGTGGGAAGGTCACATTTTCGAGAAAGGAATGTAGATTGCAATTCTGAAAACTGATTTATTAAAAATATGCATGTAATGCGTTTGTGGCTGCAGGAGTCTTTGCTACCCCATTAAAACCTTTATAGGAAAAACCTTTATAGGAGACGTCACTTAGCAATAAAGTTTATTTTTATTTATTAGTTTTCTGCCAAACCTTCTGTAAAAATTGAGAGAAGAGATTTAACAAGGAAACAGCGTTCAAAATATAAAATATGGTAGCTTGCCAATGTGATAAATAATCTGAGGTTGAATTAATTTTTGCCTTTATGTAAATTGGCAGCCAGTTAATGAATCTTCTCAGGGTTATTAGGGGAATTTTTTGTACACTGGATTATGTCTGAGGGAGAAAGGTCAATGGTATATTTTGGGAAGAGGACAGTAAAAGAAATAATAGTCATGTAAAGTCTCCCAGAAAAAGTGGTCTATTTAAGAGTACTAATAATGGTAAACATTTGAAACATACTTTCCTGCGGCCTATTTTTAAATGAGATGTATATAGATGATATGATACAGGGCACATGTTCTGAAATTTTCTTCTGGAACTCTTTTCAAGTCATGCTGGGTTGGAGCCCCATAAGAAAGCTATGACAACATTGATGGTGATAAAAGTGGTAGATCAGTGTGGACACAGAGAAGGGAGCAGGCAAACGGACAGGAAGCTTTCACCTTGAGTCACCCTCTCATCTGAATCCCTGGGAGGTTTTATTCTAAAATACATTTCCTGAAAACATGAATGAACCTTGAAGGTATTAACGCTAAGTGAAATAAGCCAGACACAAGGGGACACATACTGGATGATCCACTTAGGCGAGGTACCAGAGTAGGCAAATCCATAGAGGCAGGAAGTGGGGTGCTGGGTGCTGGGTGCCAGCGCTGGGGGTGGGGGAGACAGCGCTTCAGCTTTTTGGGAAGATGGCAAGTTTTGGAGATGGGTGGTGGTGATGGCTGTACAACAGTGTGAATGTACTGAGCACCCCAGACCTGTACACTTAAAAGTGGTTAAGATGGTAGGGACTTCCCTGGTGGTCCAGTGGCTAAGACTCTGCTCTCCCAATGCAGGGGGCCGGGGTTCGATCCCTGGTCGGGGAACTAGATCCCATGTGCCGCAACTAAGACCCGGTGCAGCCAAATAAATAAATAAATACTTAAAGAAACGTTAAGATGGTGACGTTTCTGTTATGTATATTTTACCTATACTTTTTTTTTTTTTTTTCTGTCTTATGCTTTTGGTTTAACAAGTGGCATATGGCCTCTTATCTCATTTCCACTTTCCTATTTGGCTAAACATCCTACTGTGGGAAGAGTGCCAGGCCAGAAGGTGAGGGGCCTCTTACTCGGTCTTGGATCCACTCGCTGTTTCGGGCCCAGAAACTTGGTTTGGGGGCCCAGGTCCCTCTCTGTGAGACGAGGGGCAGCCTAGCTTGTGGCCGAGGTCTCTTCCAGCTGGGACAGGACATCCTGTGTGTCTGTGACCTCCCCTTACGTTCCGTGGGTCAGAAGCAGCCTGCTGGTGTCCGTTCCAAGTGAGTGAGCCTCTGTCCTGCCCCCTCATGGTCCACGCTCCTTCCTGGCATCTGTGTCCCAGTGTGAGTGCCAGGCTGGGCGCCAGAAACCAGAGACACAGATCAGGCAGGAGACAGTCCCTGGGCAAGGGGTCCGTCTGCCAGGATGTGGCACAGATCCGGGTATCAGTGCCCATGGGCAGTGGAGCGTCCTGGGACCACAGGCATGGGGAGGGCGTGGTCATCCCATGTCCTGCCTCTCACATGACCAAACCCTCACCCCCAAAATACCCTCAAACGGGATGTTTAAACCAGAAAACTTCCAATATGTATCTAAAAACAAGGAGAATCTTTCTTTCTTGTATTCTTTCTTTTCTATACGTTTTCTTTTCCTAAATATATGTTAATATATTTTAAGTATAGAATAATGATATACATTTTTGTATCAGAAGAAAGCAAGAAGAGTTATTTTGTAAATTAAAGAGAATACCGTGTCCAGGGTGGGACTCGCCATGCGTGCTGTGTTGTCCCAGCAGAGGGACACCTGTGCCGCCTTCCTGCAGCCAGGGCTGGGTGAGTGGAAACTGCAGCTTGAGCCCAGGGGGGGCTGACTCTTCACAGCCCCTTCCTCTCATTCTCTTCAGAACCAGAAATCCCCATGTAGTTTTGTTGCAAGACCTCTTGTCAGAGAGGCAGTTCTCACCTCCCCTCTTACTGCCCTCACTTTTTCTCATTTGCTCTCTTTTTTATTCATCTAGTTACCATAGAAATGTAAGATCCCAAGAAGAAGCAAAATTGGAAAAAAAAACACACTTTTTTTCATTTCAGGCTGTTTTAGTTTTCCCAATTAGGAGAAAGATGTTATCTAGATGTTGAGGTTTTTCGCTTATAATATCATGAGCAAACCATTCACGCATTCCTTCCGTCATTCATTCCCGTGTTCGTTCATTCGTGCAGCTCGTACTTGCCAAGCACCTTTTGAGTGCTGGATGAACAACATTGGCAAAGGCCGTGTCCTCCTGAAGCTCATGTTCCGGTGAGGAAAGCCAGACAGCAGACACACGATTGTGCAACATGTTAGGTGGTGATTAGTGGTAGGAAGGAGTATAGGGGACAGGACAGGGACGCAGAGGTGGGAGGTTGCGGTGACCGGGAGGTTCCCACTGAGACTGAAAGAAGGAGGGGTCTTAGAGAAGCGCTGTGGGCAGACGGGGTGCCCTTGGCCAGCGAGCAAGAGCTACCAGGAGCCTGGGGTGAAGGCAGCGGACACGGCGCTCGGAGCCTCGCAGGCCGTGCAGCACTGGATTGTTCTCGGAGCCCCCGGGGCTTTGAGCAGAGCCGTGACACGCGGGACGGAGGTGGCCACTGTCAGAGGCTCCCAGAAGTTCAGGGCCGTGCAGGGCAGAGGGGGAGGTGGGTAGTGACGCTGAACGAACACTGAGAACTCAAGAAATGCTGTGGGACAGACGTTCTGAAACGCTTACAGAACAGGTCCGTGGACTTTTCCTGACAAAAGCCAGAGAGCAAATACTGATACTTCAGTTTTGCAGGCCAGATGGTCTCTGCCTTTGAGAATTAACAAGCTCATGAAAGAGGCATGTGAAAAAAAAAAAGCCACAGACGATTCGTCAACGAGGAGTCCAGGTAAAGAAAGGTGTTCCAGTAAAGCTTGGGTGACAGAAGCAGGCTGCTAATACAAATGGTGGTTATTTGCTGAGTGCCGGGTGTTTGCGGGCCTTGCTCTGGGAACCCGGCCGGGTCATCATGGGTCCGGGCCGCAGTCCTCCGGGCAGGTGGTGTCCTGTCCTGCAGGTGAGGAGTCTGGCCCGTGGCTGTAGGAACACCCGACTCTGCCTGGGTCCTGTGCTAACACTTCTGTACCCTGCGGCCTCGGACAGAGCCCGAGCATCCATCAGAGCTCCTGGAAGCCTTGGTGATCAATTGGAGGGTTGTAACTCGTTTCCTCTCTTTCAGTTTCATGAACAGGCGCGTTCTGTCCACTAACCCGTATGTAGGGGGCACTGCCAACGGCTACGCACACCCCAGCGGGACGGCGCTGCACTACGACGACGTTCCCTGCATCAGCGGCTCGGTGAGTGCGCCGCGTGCAGAGCGAGGTCAGCTGTGCGGGAAGGCGGGGGTCTGCGGGTCTCTGTGACTTACACCCCTGCTTTCTGTCCAAACGAGAGAAAGCTTTCTCACGCTCTGAGGCAAGATGAAAACTCCACCCCATCTCTCTCCTTTTTGACACCCTGTTCATCTTAATCCGCATCTGAACACGCAGGTAATCGGACACCAGTAGACAGTTTGTCATTCCTGTCAATGCCATTAAACACCGTCAGAAATCACCATCGGAAAGGAGATGCCGCAGAGTAACGACCGTACTGCCAGCTCCAGACACGGTCCTGCATCCTCCGGGTGGGGTGCACTTGTAGCTGGGGCCCCTGTCTGGTGGAGAAGGAGGAGGGGAGCAGGGAGGAGGAGGCAGCCCGCCTGGCAGGGCGCGTTCAAGCGCAGATTAACGTGAAAGGGGCTCACGTTAGGACGTGGGTGTCAGGGCGCGGGCCCACATTGAAATCCCGTCCCAGCTGCAAAGCCCATGGGATGGTGTCCCCTCTGAGTCCGGAGTGGTCTGGGGTGGCTGGGACATGGGTCCTGACCCACAGCAAGAACACGTTAGGCCCTGTCGGTCTCCTCCTTGCCCCTCCCCGGTCCCACCACCACCTTCGCCTCGGGGTCTGCAGGGCTGGAGGGGCTCTGGTGCCCACTGTGGTCATGGCCGTCCGCCCTGCAGAGAGTCCCGTGGGATCCACACACTCGGGGAAAGCCCGCGGTGGCCCGACAGGAGCCGGTCCCAGTCCGGTCTCTGCGCCCCTGCGTCCTGGCCGCTGTGCCCTTTCCAAGGGGGCCCGGCTCTCGGCCTCTGCTTGCTGGTCTTGGTGGAACCTGCCCTCACCGTAGACCCGACTGCCACCTCATCCTCGTAGGATACTCTGAGCCTTGATCTCAGCGCCAGCTTTTTTGGAAAGATAAAACACGCAAACCTGTCTCTGAATCTTCCTGCCGGAAGGCCCCCTCGTGTACCTTTCCCCAGAGGGTTTTCTCCCCATGTACGTGGTTTAGAGAAACCGTGGACCTACACAAACGCTGGTCTAGTTCCCCCATCCCTTCATTCCCGTTAATACTACACAGGTTCAGGCACCCCCAGGAATGAGCTTTCTTTAGGTCACGCACAGCTTAAGCTGGTTTAGAAATGAAAAGCTGCCCTTCTCCAAGGCTCTGCACTTAGGAATCGTTTCTGTGTATACATCGCTGGGCGGGCGACATAGGAGATTAAGACAGAACATCCAGTGCCCAGTGTTTGTGGCTCGCTTGTTAAGGGCTTCCTTGACATTCAGGCCTCTCTTTAAACTGTTGTTCTACTTGCTGGGCTCTGTGACCGGGCCCTTTGTTTTGCGAGAGCCTGCACTTCTCAGTTTTATAAGGTTCATACTTTTGAGTCAATACCTGACATTTTAGCAATGTTTCAACTTCAGTAATTCTTACCCATTCAGCGTTCCCCCTGAGGCCTAGATGAAAGTGAATCTCAAAAAGGATCTTCTGACAGGCACACACACACTTTTAATCTAGAAGTTCTCTGGAGTTTGTTTTCTAAGTCTTCCATGTGACTTAATCCTTTGGTATTTTAGGAAAATGATGGTCTGGTCTAGACCATTTTAATAACCCTGGACAAATATATGCGAGGTTGTCATTATGAAACTCACATCCATGTTTATCTACATGTACCATTATTTTTAGGTTGTAGATGGGTCCCCGGCATCACAAAAATAGACACACTGAAGTGATTGCAAAGGAATGAAAAACACTCTTACTGTGAAATTTTAAACCTTTTCTATTTTTATAACAAAAGGCTGTAATTATATCCTGGCAGAAAGGAACTCTGCAAGAAGGATATAAAAATAGAGTCAGATAAGTATAGTATATGAATTAATATTTTCTCTTTTTAAAAAAAAATGAAAGCAATTCCTTTAAAACTTAAAAGAATCTGGCTGTGGTTGTAAGTTTGGGTTTTAATTTATACTTTAATGTCCATGTTCTAAAGTGGCTTGTAGCTATTTTAATCCTTTGTAAAAAGGTTTTCCACTAAAGTAATGCCATTCTATCATTTATACTTTGAAACATCCTATTTTCTATGATTATTCGATTTCTTTCTTTTAACAGCCTGTGTTTTTGGTTACTGCACTTTCTTCAGGCATAACCAAGTGTGGAACAGGGGTGGTGCTGACAGTCGCCCATAGAACTTAAATCCCCGATGCCCGCATAGCAGGCTTGGAAGGGTCCAGAGGTGTTCTGGCATCGAGCCCCTCATGCTATCCTGGAGTAGCCTGAGGTTCAGACCCCAAGCAGTGTGTAGTTATGAGCACAGCCCTAATCCAGCTCTGCCTCTTACAGCTGTGCGACCTCTCTGCCTCAGTTTCCCCCTACTTCATAAGATTCCTATGGGAATTATGTGAGTCGTTTTTACTGTGAAATAAGAAAAGGTGCTTTGGGGACTTCCCTGGTGGTCCAGTGGTTAAGAATCCGCCTTCCAATGCAGGGGATGCGGGTTTGATCCCTGGTCGGGGAACTAAGGTCCCACGTGCCACAGGGCAACTAAGCCCGCGCGCTGCAACTACTGAGCCCACATGTCACAACTAGAGAGCCCGTGTGCCGCAACTAGAGAGAAGCCTACGCGCCGCAATGAAGAGCCTGTGTGCCACAACTAAGACCCAACACAGCCAAAAAAATAATAATAGTAATAAAATACAGATAATAATATCTGTCAGTATTTAAAAAAAAAAAGAGATAAAGTGCTTTGCTGGGATCTTAACATGTTTTCTCAGTAGAATCAGAGCCCCCGGTCTCCGGACGGACCCCAGTCCAGCATCCCTTTCGTCACATCCCATTGCTTCAGCTTTCTGGGTCAGGAGGACTTCCGAAATCCAGTTCTTTAAAGAAGTGTCAAATATATATATATATATATATATATTTTTTTTTTTGGCCTGCTTTAACAAACAAAACAAAAAAAATTATCATTAGCCAATGGCCCTGGGAACGACTTAAGGAAAAAAGAATCCTTAAGTCCCCAAAGGTAGAAAAGTTCTTCTGAATCAGTCCACCTAGTTGAGTGTGTGTGTTTTACTGGGGGTACGTGCACGTGTTTTGGGGTGCTTGCTGATAACATCTCAATGTGCTTTGCTTCCTATGGCCGAGGCTCTAACGACGCGCTGTGTGTGTTACAGTGGGGACCCGACGGTGGCTTTCCCGCTCCCCGTGGCCGAGGCCTGGGAGAAGAGGCGCTCTATGATAACGCGGTCCTGTACGATAACTTGCCGTCTCCGAAAATCTTTGCTCGCTACCCTCCTGCTGACAGGAAGGCCGCTAGGCCACCTCCTGACAAGCTGTCCTGTAACCACTACAAACACCCTGCCTCTTCCGGTCCGCCGTCCTCCCCGTCTGTCACTAACACCTCTTCTCTGGGGAGGGCATCTCTCGGGCTCAGCTCACAGGTACAGCACCTCCTTCTGTCTTCTAGAATCGCCTTAAGTCACGGCCCTCCCTCAGGGCTTTGCAGTGAGAGCTCTCACCACCAGCTTGTGGTCAGTGAGCCCCATCAAGGGTTAAAGCGCAGTTTTTTCCCTCAACTAGAACGTAATCTGCAAATACACAGCGTTTGGCCACCCAGGAACAGATTAAATACAGTAAGTCCCCTACATACGAACCTTCAAGTTGTGAACCTTTCAAAGATGCGAACATGCCCCTGTATGCCAGCTGTTGTACTGGGCTACTGTACTTTTCAAGGTACTGTACTGTAAGATGAAAAATGTTTTCTTTATTTTTCGTGTTTTTTTTTATGTGTTTTTTGTGTGAGTATAAACCTATTCTATAAACCTATACAGGTATTACTAACCTATTATATAAACCTATACAAGTATTATAAACCTATTACAGTACAGTACTATATAGCCAATGGTGTTAGTTGCGTACGCAGGCTAACTTTACAAACAGACTGGACTTATGAACACGCTCTTGGAACAGAACTCATTCGTATGTAGGGGACTTACTGTACACGTAACTAGTTCATGGTTTAACGTTCTGTATTTCTTTGCCTGTGCCTGGCTCTCTTTCCATTCTTGGGAAGTTCCCCAGTGAATTTTGTGAATTACGGCAATTAAAGGCAAAGATGTTAAAGAGGGCAGGGACAGTGGGACAGTAAAAGTCTTCAGAAGATTTTTGAGCTGCAAGTTCCTTTCCTGTGTTTCTGTAACACATAAGTGAGGAATGGTGGGCTTCACGTGGCAATTGCTTTTCGATCTTTAAACATTAAAAAGGATTATTCCGAGAACTACAGTATTTTCCCGTGATGTACTCCCTAAAAGTGTACTCCCTAAAACCAAGTAGATAATAATGATTTTGGATTATAATTGAATGGTCAGTAACCTTGATATTGAACTATTGTCCATCTCACACACCTCGTATTTGTGGCAAACGGTAACATTTCAGTGTAAATATAATTTTGTGTTTTCATGCGTGTCAACCTAAGATTTTTTTATGCTTTGAGTAAAGATCTAAGCACCACATGGAAGAATATTCTACAAACATAAAGCAGAGGGGCACATTTTAAATTTTTTTCTTTTCCTTCCATTTTTGGAGTAATCTTAAGAAAACGATGAATGCCAAGTAAGATTCTAGAATTTCAGAGAGTTACAGCAGTTCTTCGAAACCAATTCTTTTCATCAAAGTCACGTGAGAAGATTTTTGTTTGTTTTTTATTTATAACAACTGTTAGAGATTCTCATTCACTGAACTGAGGGGCCCAGGCCGATGCATGGTCAGACATGGGAGCCATTGGCTTCTAGTTTTTTTGAGTATTTAGTAAAAAGTCTGGTAGGTCATGTGCTTCACCCACTAAGTGAATGTGTCTCTGGCGATGTATTTATCTGTCTTTTTATTGGTATTAGAGTTCCCTTGGGTAAAAATTATGGGACAAAATATACTATCTTGTACATTTGGATTGTCCCCAGATTAGTTTGGAATCAGTCATTCGATACGTGGTTCATGTATGTTTGTATTTTGTTCATTTTTATTTTAAGTAGGAAACACATTTGCAAGCCGTTTACCTTTAGCTTTTGTGTCCTCATTTGGCCGTTTGAATGGGGGACCTACTATTTAATGGAGAGAGCTCACACTCCCTACACACCTACCATATGTGTGCTGTAGGTGTGTGTGCTGTGTCAGTTAACCTTCTGAGGAACCGTGTGGGAGACATCAGTATGTTTATATTTTTAAACGAACACACGGAGGCTCAGAAAGCGTTAATGATGTGCTCAGCGTCTCCTATGACGGAGCGGGAATTTGAAGCTTCCAAAACCCAGGCCCACGACAGTAAGAAACGTGGTGCAGCAGAGGAGCTCGGGCTTGGACGTGTACAGTCAGCCTTTGCCGTTCGGCTGGACTTAACGACCCAACCAAGGTACACGTGCATCACTTAAGCAAAATGCAACACGGGTCGGCTTGCAGCCATCAAAGAAGTTAGGGGTATGTTGAATTTTTTTAAAAAACCTGTGGTTAGTTAAAATTTAGTTCATACTGTTTCTATATTTTGCCTCTTTCGCTTCCTTCCTCAGACCCCGTCAGTGAATCAAAAGGTAGTTATTTATCCAATTAGGACATCAGTATAGAAACCCTGGAAGCTGAACTCTTAAGTGCATGGTCATGCTACTTCCCCGAAGAGCATTCCACCAAAATTAAAGCTGTTTATCTTTGGAAACACAGACTTTTAGTAATCTCAACCAAATGCTCTCAGATACCCACTGTCTGGGCCAGTGTCTTGATCGGCGTGTGTGAGCTCCTGGTGACACACCAGTCGAAATAGGTGACTTTTGGTGCGTTCCAGCTGAAGACATCCTAGTGTACCTCGTTTGCTTTGAACCTCGGTGCTAGAACCTTCTTAGCTGCTCTGGAGAAGTCACAGCAGTGCAGTGTTGGGAAAGCAGATTGGTTTTCTACTGCCCGCATTTTTGTCTGCCCATGCTACGTTCTACTTGAAGAACTAGGGACGGAAACAATTTACTGCAAAAACCCCAAGGTTTTTGTCTGTTTGGTTTTAATTCTCTCATTTGTTTATTTCAACAGTTGAAGGGTAAAAAGCCGCCCCCCGTGGCGTCCAACGGGGTTACGGGAAAAGGCAAGACTCTGAGCAGTCAGCAAAAAAAAGCTGATTCAGCGGCTGGCGTGAAGCGGACGCCTTCCAGTAAGTTGATCCTTCGATTTCCCACGTTCTAGCTTCGGGTGCAGCGTGCAGAGTTGGGGCTGCCTAGCCGCCTTCCTCCCTCACCTGACCAGGTGGAGAATGCCAGGTCGGGGGGCCAGCCGGAGAGATGGTACCATTTGCACCCGCATCCTTCCTCGTTTGCTGGATTGAGGAATGGCCACGATTTTTAACCCAGCTTTTATTCTCTAACTGTTGCATATACAAGGAAGGACAAAGCTGGCTGAACTGTAGAATTGGCTACGCGTATTTCCGGGTGAGGCAGTTTGTGGGTGCAGCTGGCAGTGCTGCTGTGAGCGGCCCTGGACGGTGGGTGGGGACACCTCGGTTTGTGTCCTTGATCTGCTGAGTGAGGGAGTGACTTGGGTTGAGTCACAGAGACTCTCTGAAGCCAGCCTCTGTGTGTTAGAGGTGTAGACAGGTGGCTGCTGTGGTTTCTGTGGCTGAAATAATTGGGGCAACTCGTGTACCTCAGAGCACGGGAGACTATCAGGATCTGTAAGGACTTCTTGCCCCCGCTGTGCCTCCCAGCCTTCAGCCAGCTGTGATTTCCCTCCTCCCGTGTCACTCTCCTGGCCGCTGGATCGGGGCGGTGCTGTACTCTACCCCACTGGGCAGATGCAGACGTAAGCTCAGAGAGGTGGCCTGGCCCCCCCGAGGTCCCACCGCTGGCAAATGACAGAACCAGCGTGAGGACCAAGTTTTCAGGTTCCATGCCTGGCAGGGGCTGGACCGGGCAGAGGAGCGGCGAGGAAGCGCGCTCAGCTTCCTTCCCCATCTGCAGATACATGACTCTAGGGGTACTGTTATCGCACGTGTTTGCATTTGCTTCAGCCCTGGCTGTGTGGGGTGGATTCCTCCTCAGCCAGCCAGCCCGGCAGTGTCTGTTCATTCCGGCACTCTGCTTGCTGCGGGGACTGCAAAGGTAAGATAGAGCACAGGCCGGGCCCGAGCACAGGCTCTTACCAGGCTCAGAAGCTCCTCAGCGGCTGTGGGCCTGTCGGGGACGGTTCCCAGGAGAGGAAGATGGGAGTTAGCCTCGAGCGCACGCGAGTTTGATGTGAACACCTGGGAAGCCGTGTCGACACTTTCTGAACCTGGTTCAGCATAGCTGGTGGACCAGGCTCCCTCCAGGTAGTAACCCTACACCAGGTGACAGGTCACCTAACTGCTGAGCTCCCTGTGTGCACCACGATTGGATTTCAGAGTCAGCACATGGGGCGGGTGAGAGGTGGCTTTGTCCTTAGCCTCACGGGGACATGGACGAGCCCACCATTGTTCCCCCGGGGCTCCTGCTTCTGCCCCGAGGAAGCGTGTGCTTTCTTTTTGTTTTTACATCTTTATTGGAGTATAATTGCTCTACAATGGTGTGTTAGTTTCTGCTTTATAACAAAGTGAATCAGCTATACATATACACATATTCCCATATCTCCTCCCTCTTGCGTCTCCCTCCCTCCCACCCTCCCTATCCCACCCCTCTAGGTGGTCACAAAGCACCGAGCTGATCTCCCTGTGCTATGCGGCTGCTTCCCACTAGCTATCTATTTTACATTTGGTAGTGTGTATATGTCCATGCCACTCTCACTTCATCCCAGCTTAACCTTCCCCCTCCCCGTGTCCTCAAGTCCATTCTCTACGTCTGCGTCTTTATTCCTGTCCTGCCCCTAGGTTCTTCAGAACCATTTTTTTTTTAGATTCCATATATATGTGTTAGCATACAGTATTTGTTTTTCTCTTTCTGACTTACTTCACTCTGTATGACACACTCTAGGTCCATCCACCTCACTACAAATAACTCAATTTCATTTCTTTTTATGGCTGAGTAATATTCCATTGTATATATGCACCACATCTTCTTTATCCATTCATCTGTCGATGGACACTTAGGTTGCTTCCATGTCCTGGCTATTGTGAATAGAGCTGCAGTGAACATTTTGGTACATGACTTTTTTTGAATTATGGTTTTCTCAGGGTGTATGCCCAGTAGTGGGATTGCTGGGTCGTATGGTAGTTCTATTTTTAGTTTTTTAAAGAACCTCCATACTGTTCTCCATAGTGGCTGTATCAATTTACATTCCCACCAACAGTGCAAGAGGGTTCCCTTTTCTCCACACCCTCTCCAGCATTTATTGTTTGTAGATTTTTTGATGATGGCCATTCTGACTGGTGTGAGGTGATACCTCATTGTAGTTTTGATTTGCATTTCTCTAATGATTAATGATGTTGAGCATTCTTTCATGTGTTTGTTGGCAATCTGTATATCTTCTTTGGAGAAATGTCTATTTAGGTCTTCTGCCCATTTTTGGATTGGGTTGTTTGTTTTTTTGATATTGAGCTGCATGAGCTGCTTGTAAATTTTGAAGATTAGTCCTTTGTCAGTTGCTTCATTTGCGAATATTTTCTCCCATTCTGAGGGTTGTCTTTTGGTCTTGCTTTCTTGACATCAGCTCACCTGCGCTTCCCTTCTCCTCAGACACACATTCAAGCAGCCAGTTGGGCCAAACCCTCCTCCTCATCATTCGTTTACTGTGCTCCTTTTTTCACCTTATTTTTCTGGCAAATCTTATTTCCCTCATGCAGTTGGGTGTATTTATATTTACTTAAAATTTGAGTGTTGTCCACTTGGGGAGGGGCAGGTGAGGGGAGGGAGTAACGTGTCTGAAAAGCTTTGTTATGTGAGACCTGAACCGCAGGAAATCTCTGTCTGCATAACATCCCTCTCTCTCTCAGCACCTGTGCTTATTTTATTTCTTAGATGATGCATTCCTTTATTTTATGAGGGCTTCTGTAGGGAATTTTTATTAACTTTGGTGACATCCAATGACGAAAAAAGGGAAAAATAATTGTGCTCTGTGTTTTTTGCTGAATTCAGGCAGTTGCATTATAGCCTGGATGGGGTTTATTGCATGGGGACCAAATGATGTGGAAGGTGGTAAGGGATTGCATACAGGTTTGTCGGGGAAACATCCTAGATCAGAAATGAGTGGACAGAGTTTGGACTGTGCTCTGTTTATAGAACATGTGGTTACCCAAGCCACTAAGAGCAGTGCTTTTGTTGCAAGTTGTTGATTTGGTCATCCTCATGCTGCGATCCTTTTAATATCATTCTGTGTGTGGGGTTGGTTGGTTTTTAGAGAGGGGAAGATGGAGCGGGGAGTGATGACTTTGTACCTGCCTTCATAAATGCAGTTTTCGTGCAGTCACGATGACTTGCCGCGTAAGAATCGGTGAATTCAGTGTTTAGGACGGGCGCTAGAAATCGTTAGCAATGGCTCACCATTGTCTGGCAGAGTGGACGGGGTTCCGGGGGCTCCGTTATCGCTGACAGGGATGAGAGCCGCCAGGGAGTGTCCACCACGGCCCAGGCATCACATGATTCTCTTAGGTGGGTTTTAGTACATGTATCGAATTTTTTTTTTTAACCCCACAAGTTAGGCCTTAGCACTTCTGCTTTATAGAGGGTGAAGCTGAGCCTTCGGGGCATTAATTGCTTGTCCACAATCATCGTCTCTTCCCTGGTCAGCTGCCTTTATTATTAACCATTACACCGCTCTCCATGGCTTCTCCCCAGAAGTCGTTTCTAGTCTAATAAGGGAGTCAGACATGCAGATAAACCAGCATGATATATCATGGCATGTGAGCTCACAGGTACAGGAGGTGCAGGTGGCCTTGGGTCGTCATCAGGTTTGAGCCATTAGCTGTCAGGAGTCACTGGGAGACCACAGAAGCTGCAGAATTGTGAACCCTTATTACTATTGAAAGGCCAGAATAATTCGAGGACAAGAGCGTTGGGTCAGGATTTTAACGCACTATTAACTAGTAGTGTGATGTTGGCCAAATCTCTAAATTTTCCTTAAGGCTGGTTTCCTCTTCATTCATTTATCCACTCACTTTATTTAATGAGCATTTACATAGTGCCCATTCTGTGCTTGCTCAGACTTCTGTATAAGTATTACTTTAATCCTCATAACAACCCTGTGAAGTACCTGCTCTTATTACCCCCATTGCACAGATGAGGAAATTGAGACACGGAGAGACGAAGTGCCTTGTTGAAGGTCACACAGCTCAGGTGGCAAGCTGGGATTCCCACCTAGGCGGTCGGGCTCCAGATACTGCCCTGGGTGCCCCTTCATTTTCTAATTGGCTCAGTCACTCACTCAGCAGATATTTATCGTGCACTCTGTCCACGCCAGGTACCCACCCCAGTGGAGGTGGGGATAGCGCCGTCAGGTCAGCAAAAGAGTTGGACAGCACGGTCGTAAGGATCAGACGTGACAGTGTAATGGAAGTGTTTTGAAAAATACAGAGAACTACACACATCGAGAGATTATTTCTGATGTCGGGAGACCCCCTCTTTTCAGATTACAGAGTGTTTTGTTCACTCTCGACCTTGCTGAAGATTATATGTTGCATGCCTCAAAGAGAGGCGTTAAAGGAATTTCCTAACGTTCTGTTTTCCTTTTAAAAATTTGTTTCAAAGAATATTGGATAATCTGAACTGGTCACTTTTCTGTTTGGCTCAAACCTGTCCTGTTGTCTTTCTTGTTGAATTAGCAAAATGACTAGCTTTGAGTTTATTTCACTGAGTAGGCTGATTAAACGGGCTTTATGAATTACCCTATCAGCTACTTGGTTAAACCTAATTTCCTGTTGACGCTTTTTTTTTTTTTTCAAGACGCTGACCAGTACAAATACGGCAAGAACCGGGTGGAAGCGGATGCCAAGCGACTGCAGGCCAAAGAGGAGGAGCTGCTGAAGAGGCGGGAAGGCCTGCGGGAGAGGCTGGCCCAGCTGCGGAAGGAGAGGAAGGGCCTGAGGGCCGCCATCGAAGTCAACACTGGTACGAGCGGCCTGCTTCTGCTGGCGCTGGGGTCTAGGCTTCTCCTCTTACGCCCTCGGGGTCTGCGCCTCGCGAGGATCTCCTCTTAGTAAGGCCGTGTCATCCCACGCCGTGCTTCTTGCAGTTCGGAAGCCTGGGTGCTAAGCCCAGGGCGGGGGCCACAGTGTGGAATAATGGACCAGGCCGGGCCTGGACCTCAACTTGCTGGCTGAGGTCGGGTAGGTGCCGGGGAGCCATCCCAGCCTTGGGGGCTGCCGGCAGAGGTCGTGGGGAGCGCAAGCCTCCGGGCTCAGGAGTTATGGTCACTGTGTGTGAGGGGTGGTGTCTCAGCCGGAGGACGGGTGATACTCAGAAGCCCAGCTGACAGCTCTTCGCGTGGGTAGAAGGAGTCCTCCGTTCCCTGAGGAGGGACTGGGGAGGGCCAGACCGCGATGGGTTCGTGGAAGGGACCAGGGGAGTGGGAACAGCCCCAGGGAGGAAAGAAGAGGGAGACGCGGGTGAGGACCACAGCCGTGTCTGTGGATCGGCCCGTCTGTCCTCGTTGGCAGGAGCTGGGCGTGTGGTTCCTGGTTCCGGCGCTGGGGCTGCTGAAATGTATGTCTCCTCAGCTCAAGACTGAGTCTGGTCCTGGGGCAAGGCCGACCCTCTAGATTTTTGGCCTCGGGGGGTGACGAGGAGGAATGTAGAGACCAGGGTGATCCCGAGAGGAAGAACCTGCTTTCCAGCGGCTTCTGTGCCGGAGGAATTGGCGTGTATACAGCAGTTAGGCGTCAGGTCCAGCCTTTCCTGACTTGGTGCCTATATGGTTTTTAAGAAAGAAAGTGCTTTCAGAGTTTAAAGGACGGGAGGCTGGGTGTGGGCTGAGCCGGTTCGAGACAGCCTGTAGGAGGGGCAGGAGGTGGCATCTCCCATGAGGCCCCCCCGGGGGATCAGGAGCTCCGTCAGAGAACTGGACGGGAGCCTCCAGGTCAGCAGGACAGGAGTAGAATTTCTTCCCGCTGTTGTTTCCAGTTTGTAAGACAGTGAAGATGCAGAGAGATGAGACCAGCTTTGGGCCTTGAAAAAGAGATTGTCACGTGCTACCAGGCGGTCGGCCAGGGCCAGGGTCGGTTAACCCTCGGGATCACTTTCCTTATCTGTCCGGTGGGCAAATTGCCTGCCTTCCTGTGCCCCTGTAGCACATTTCGAATAAGATGAATAAAGCGAATGTGCTATGTGCTATGGAGACGCAAGCTGTACTGTATTCTACCATAGGGGCAAGTGAGATGACTCAGAGTAGAGAAACATATTCGGACTTTTCAAGTCAGTGGCACCTTTGGAAACCACCTGGTCCAAGTTCCTCATTTTAAAATGAGTGTATTCATATATACAATGGAATATTACTCAGCCATAAAAAAGAAATGAAATTGAGTTATTTGTAGTGAGGTGGATGGACCTAGAGTCTGTCATACAGAGTGAAGTAAGTCAGAAAGAGAAAAACAAATACCGTATGCTAACACATATATACGGAATCTAAAAAAAAATGGTTCTGAAGAACCTAGGGGCAGGACAGGAATAAAGACGCAGACGTAGAGAATGGACTTGAGGACACGGGGAGGGGGAAGGGTAAGCTGGGGCAAAGTGAGAGCGTGGCATGGACATATATACACTACCAAACGTAAAATAGATAGCTAGTGGGAAGTAGCTGCATAGCACAGGGAGGTCAGCTTGGTGCTCTGTGACCACCTAGAGGGGTGGGATAGGGAGGGTGGGAGGGAGACGCAAGAAGGAGGAGATATGAGGATATATGTATAGCTGATTCACTTTGTTATAAAGCAGAAACTAACACACCATTGTAAAGCAATAATACTCCAATAAAGATGTTAAAAGAAAATTAAAAAAATAAAATGAGTGTATTGGGGCCCAGACCCCAAACTCCTGGCATTTGTGAGAATCAGGGTCCCGTGCTTCCTGGTCCGTATTCTTCCATCTGCGGCAAAAGAGAGCAGTTAGGAAGGGACCCTGCTCCTTTCAGGAAGGGCTGGATTTGAGTTCTGTGGGAAGGACCCTCGGCAGGGGAGCGCACCCCCCAGACTGTGCTGAGCTCCTTTCAGGGGCATCGAGTGTCCGTCCTGTGTTACCTGGAAATCTCTGCCTTTGGCTGGAGCAATAGCGTTTCTCCGGGATTTCAGGCAGGAAGACGCAGGTGATCCTGGAGGAGAAGCTGAAGAAGCTGGAGGAGGAGTGCAAACTGAAGGAGACGGAGCGCGTCAACCTGGAGCTGGAGCTGACCGAGGTCAAGGAGAGCCTCAGGAAAGCCCTGGCCGGCGGGATCACCCTGGGGCTGGCCATCGAGCCCCGGTCGGGGACGTCGAGCCCGCAGGTAACGCCTGCCGCTCCCCGGGAGAGGGCCGGGGGTCGCTTTCTCAGGTCGCCTCTCCTCCGTTGTCCCCAGCATCAGCACCGCAAAGACGCGGCCCCCGTGTCCATTTCAAACACTCTCCTTGGCTGTGGTCTAAGTTCACAGACGTGGAATTTTCTTATGTCTTTCACTGAACTTTTTCAAAGGCGGTGGAAACACTGAGTCTGTTTTCTTTCCCCCCTTGTGCAAAATCTGAGTACAATGAGTGCAGTTCTTTTTATCTCTTCTGAGCCATGTCCCCATTGGATGCCAGTTCATTAGATAGAAACTTTTGTTCGGTGTGGCAGATTTTTATAACATGTCTAGCATGTCTGTCCTGAGAATGATGCCAGGTGCTGGGGACACGGAAGTGAGCGAAACCGTCTGTAACCTCGGGATCTAACAGAACGAACAAATTAGACGCGAATTAGCACCTCGAGTGATTTGCTGCTCACTGTCATTGGAGAACTTGCTCTTTTCCACAAGCTGTTCCGTCGAGGCAGACGTGATGGCTTCTGTTTTCCAGATGAGGAGCTGGAGGCCCAGAGAGCTTGCCTAAGAGCACAGCCCTGGGCCAGCTCCTCCCGCGTACTGGGGCTGGGGGGGACCCACGGGCAAGGTTTCTGGGTTACGGGTGTGTGGCACCACCGAGGTCCTGTCGCCCACCCTCACCGCCCCCCCAGGCAGTAGTCACCTCATTCTCCCACTGTCTGCAGAGACCATCTCAAAACTTCTCCAGTCGCCGGTCCCTCTCCAGCGACCGCCCCTCACTTTCAGAGGATTCCCCCCATCACGCCCAGACCGCTTGGCAGAGCAAATTCCAGCAGCAAAGTGTGGGCTTCCACCACCAAAACCATGACATCAACCGAGCCGCCCGTCCTTTGGGGCACAGCATGGCAGGGAGTTTAGGAAAGCAGGCTCTGTGAGCAAAGAGGCCAGGGCTCGAGATGACTTCCCTTCTGTAGGCCTCGATTTTCCATCTGTGAAATGGGGATGGTGCTGTCGCCTCCCGCGTGGGCTCGTGTGTGCGAAAGCTCTGGGCGTGGTGCCTGGCCTACGAAAGTGTCCATCCACTTGGTGTGTGTTCACCAGCTCGTGGATATGTATTCACTCCTTCAACAAATTAGATACCTGTGTGCTGTGCCCCATCTGTGTGCCGGAAACGGTTCCAGGCGCAGCAGTGGACCTCGTAGATGAGAATCTCTCTTTCCGTGGAGCTCGTATTATAGCAAGGGAGGACCGCTAGACCAGGGAAATGCGCTCACATCAGGCACTGAAAGGTGCGGGGGGAGCAGTCCAGCAGGGGAGGGGCTTTTCAGCGTCCGGCCGAACCGGGGACCGAGGGGGTAATGAGGTGGCCGGTTCTACCCGAAGAGTGGTGGCAGGGCTGTGAGTGCTGGCCTATGCGGGGCAGGGGTCTGTCCCAGGGGCCCCCGGGGATCCGTGTCGGGGGCAGACTGGAGGCGGGAAAGCCTCCTGACCTCCCAGGAGGGGCCTGAGGATTCGCTGGCGTCGCTGTCCGTGGTCCCGTTGGATGGAGGTGCGGCTCCAGACCCACCCCCTGCCGACCCCGCAGGCACCCGCCACGCCCTCTCTGCCGACCCTGCGGGCACCCGCCACGCCCTCCCTGCTGTCTAGTCACCTCTCCTCCCTCCTCGCTTCCTTCAGAGCATCCACAGAGTCCGTAGTGTGTCCCATCTTACATAACAGATTCCGCCCCAGCCCCACGTCCCCTGCAGACACTGTCCTGTGTGCCCAGGTGCCCACTCATCCACCTGCGGCGGTTCGGCTGCCCTGGCGCTGCCTTCCCTGACGTGACCTCCGCCCTCACCTCCCCAGGTCTGGGCGTCCCCGGGCACCGCTCACTGCTGTCTGTGTCTGGGGTGACCGCGCGTTCTCTGGGGCTCTCCCTCCCTCTTGAGGGTGTCCCCCTCGGCCCCTTCTGGTCAGCTCTCCTTCCTTTTGCCCTGTCTGCTTGAGGGTGCAGCCCCGGCTTGATAAAGCTCCTGCTCTCAGGCCACGGGGCTACTGCTCCCTTCGGAGGGCCCATCCTCGGACCTCGTGCCACTCTCTGGCTGGCGAGCGGCTCTCTGCCTTCTCCCCACCCTGACCACGTCCTTGGGCCAGCAGCTCATTAGTCGTCCTAGGGGAGCGCCATGGGCCGCCCTCCTCGGAGCCCAGCTTAGCCTCCCAGGGATGGGCGGCGTGGTCCTCTCCTTCCCACCAGCCACGGCACCCACACCCCTCAGCCAGTGTGGCGTTTGCAGGCATTTCCAAGTGAGCGAGCACGTGGGGAAAGCTGGCTGCTGGGGACCCGCGGTTAGTCGCCCCCAGAGGGGTTCTAAGCAGCCCATTTGAATGATCATTAAAACACCGTTCTCCTCAAACAACATTCTGTGTCATCTAACCGGTATTTTAAGTGACATGTTAACACAGCCAGAGCAGGGAGAGGTCAGTCCGCGGAGACCTCCTTTGGGGTGGAAGTACAGCAAATTGTCGACTTTTTCCCCAAAGAGCAGCTTGTAATCTCACGTGGAGACTTGGCGACTGCAGATTCACTTTGTTCCATCTTAAGGCTTGCTTTGACCTGCGGAGACCGTGCTGTAAACAGCCGGGAATCCTCGGTATTGATGTGTTTGGTTGCCGCAGGGAGCCCCACCCTGGGGAACTGGATCCCGTGAGCTTGTGCGCCCCCATCCTGGTCACCGGTGGTTTCTGCTCCCGGTGCTGTAGCCTAGGAGCTCCTTGAAATCAGAAAGGTCTTAACAGGCGTTCACGAGGCTGCCCCGCAGGGCTGGGAGAGCCCGCGCTGAGTGCGGGGCAAAGCGTCCTTCAGAGCCTCAGTCTTTCCATCTGTAAAATGCATATTTTAAAGGTGCTTTTAGAATGGGGCTCTGTGAGGTGCTGCTTATTACTGTTGTTACCGTTTTTGCCTATTTCCAGAACTTGTTTTATTCTTTAAAATAAGCCATTTTCCTAGGGGAAAATACTGATGACGTGGAAACCGTACCTCACCCATCGTCTTCTCTTTCCATTAACAGTCTCCAGTTTTTAGGCACCGGACTCTGGAGAACTCGCCCATGTCCAGCTGTGAGACCAGTGATGCAGAGGGCCCAGTGCCCGTGAACAGTGCGGCCGTCCTGAAGAAGAGCCAGCCGGCCCCCGCCAGCTCCCCCTGCCGGGGACATGTGCTTCGGAAGGCCAAGGTGAGCTCCCGCTCCTCCTGCTTGCGGGGGAACGCCAGCACCGATGGGGAGCAGGCATCCCGGGGCAGGTGGGGCACGCCAGCACTGGCACAGGCAAGGTGTGGTGAGGCACTTCAGCCTCAGGGTTGGTGGGTGGGGTGCAGGAGCTCAGTGTGGCCTCCTGTTCCAGTTCTGCAGCTTCTATATTAGATGCCATTTCACGAGTATCTACCCAGTTTTTTCTAAAGTCAGACCCTCCTATAGGAATCTTCCTTTTCAAAGGTAAAAAAGACCAGAACTTGTCTCTAGGCCTGGACCATCTATTTTCAGGAAAACCAGCAGTTCTGGTTCTGTGTCCTGGCTTCTCCTGACCTGTTCTTTCACTGGTGAAGTAGAGATTGGCCAGTGACCGCTGGGGTCCTTTAAAAAATCAAAAGTCGAGGCATAGACTCTTCTGCATACCCTCTTTTCCCCAGCCCCGCCGCAGCCTGTGATCCTGTACCCGAGGGGCCATTCTGTCCTACCTTCCAGTCTTCTGATGGGATTGGCCACTAATGATTTTTGATGCTAAGCTTAAAAAATCTCAGAAAATTTAAAAAAACTATAGTTTATCAAAGCAAACACTTCCTGATGGCTGAACTGAAAGTGTGTGGTATGAAAAAGTCCCATTTTGTAGTCAGGCTAACGCATCCAGATGAGTTTAATTTGTTGTGACGAACGTGGAGGCCAGACATCTTCCCTGCACTGTCTCTGGGACCCTCTCTTGCCGTCGTTACCTTTGTTCTTTGGCAGCTTTGGAACCCATTCCAAATTGGCTAGCAATCTGTTGTTTTCTGAAAAGCGGATGTGGTGTCAGATAAGAATGTGAGAGTTAACCTCTGGCTGCCGTGTTCACGGAGGGTCCCTGCCGACGGTGGTTATAAACAGCATCCTGGAATATCTGTCTTCGTAGCACGTGCGTTTGACTGAGCCTGTGTGTTGGTAAATTCGGGGAAAAGAAGAATTGCTGTGCATCATTTGTTACTTTCCTTGGCATGCGTCAAGTGTTCTTCGTTTGCAGAGGAGTACATCTTGCCTGAAAGATGTTTAGAATAGAGCTGTCCCGTAAAGTCCCCCTAATTATTTGCAGAAGGGAAATGCAGTAAAAATATTTCATTTATTTCTTTACTGTCAAAGAAATCAGTTTCCAGTTCTGTAAGTCCAGCCTCTGAAAGGGCTACATTTTCCATGCCTGCTCTCACCGTCCCGAGGCCCAGTACTCTGCACTTCCTGCCCCCTTTTCACGATAAATGTAAAATGTGTGGTTTTGGCCGGTTCAGATGCACAGCTGGCCGTTCAGACCGGCCCACATCCTCCCTGAAGGAATGGGATCGAGCAGGGGTTTCCCAGGATTCCTGAGAATAGTGGCAGGGGACCCACGGCTGGAGGGCGGGGTGGTGGCCTGGCCTCTTGCCTCTGGGAGCGTCCGTCCGCCTGTAGGTGCATCACACCCGTGGCCTCCTCTCGCACCCTGGCCTTTTTCTGAGGACCTTTCTGAGTCTGACTCGTCTGGGCTCGGGAACCGTTATCCCAGGCTGTATTCCTAGAATAATTTCCAGTTCCTGATGAGGGGTGCTCTGAGCGTGAGAGAGCGCGCTCCTGAAAGTCAGAGGGTTTCAAGTCACCTGTCACGGGGTTTCCCAGCTGAGAAGGGAGCTGAAGGGCCCCGACGTCCAGCTCCAGGCCCAGCATTCTCCCCGCAGCCTGGGAACTCCGGGTGCCGAGGGACGTCCCGGGAGCCGGGGCGTGTTGGCTGCAGTGCTTTCAGAGCTGACACACGTGCCCCAGGTCCCAGCGTACCAGGACTGGGCCACCCCGAGCACGGGCCGCCCGCCTGCGTGCAGCCTTTTCAGTGACACACACGGCGGCCTTGGGTCCTCCCCACGTCCCCCTGGCTGGGCGTGTCCGTGGAGCTCCCTGCTTGGTGGCCAGCGTGACCTGTGCTTGGTCACACGATTACACGCGTTATCGTGCGCGTGAGGCTTTGGCAGCGTGTGCGGGCACATACACACGACTCCTCTCCAAGCCGGCGCCGCCCCGGAGGCTGGCGGCTGAGGAGGGAGGCTTGCCGGGGCGCTGGGTGCCCTGCCGCCCGGAGCATTGCCTTTGCGCGGAGCCGCCGGACGTCCTCTCTGGGGAGCCCGGGATTGGGGGTGGGGCTGTGGGAGAGGCCGCGAGGTCGTCCACGCCTCTGTGGGACTGGCGCCTGCACGTGCTCACGAGGTGCAGGCGGCTCAGTTTTGGTTTTGTTTCTGCCACGTTGGCTAACGCCATGCTTTTAACCATTGATGAAGCTTGTACGTTCGACACTAGAAAAAAGGTGAGAAATTCCTAATTTGATACAATATGAGAAGGTGTGCAGTGTCCTCACGGCCCAGTTAATGACCCCCTGGGGATACAGCAGGAGTCAGGCACTTGCATCAGACCAGCACTGCCGCACTCGGTGCCCCCAGGGCAGGCGGGAGAGCGCCGCTTGGCGCCAGGCCCCGTGTGGGGGCCGCCACGCCGCGCACACGTTCTCTAGATTTGCCCAGAGTCCTTAGTGGGACGCAGGCCGATCTCGGTTTGGGCCGTGCGCTGATTCTCAGCCTGTTGCCGGGGGGCCTCGGCGCTGTTTCCACGGCAGCTGCGCCCTTACCCTCTGGGGCACAGGTGTGGATGGGACGCAGCCTGACGTGTCTCAGCCCCGCCTGTGCCCTTTTGATCTGTACACGCTTCCTCTTGCCTCGCTTGGCAGGAGTGGGAGCTGAAGAACGGGACATAGAGCTCGCGGACGCCCAGCTCACACAGCGTCGTCCCATCGCGTGACCGCAGGGAGCTGGCCCGGGGGCTCCAGCAGCAGGACTCGGGGTTTGCGGCCGGACCAGGACCCAGGACCTGGGTGCCAGGACCCAGACCTGCCCTCTGTATCCTCTCTACTGTATAATGGTTCCCTTTAAAGAGATTTACTTGTAACACTTTGGCTTCCAACTTCATTTGTTTAAAGTCAGAAAAGGGACGGAAGGTATTGTGAGAGCCTCCCCTGGCGGATGGAGAAGCTGTATCTTCCCACCCAGGTAAATGATTGTTTTCACCAGTCTCGGCACTCCCACCCCAGACTGAAGATGAACGGCCAGCGGGCCCTGGACGTGCTCCGCGCCCCCGGCGGGGGTGTGAGTGCGAGGCGTGGGCATTGGGCTGCCCGCCCCTCGGCCAGGAGGATCCGGGGATGTCGCTGCAGCGCCAACAGCAGGAAGTCGCACCCCGAGTCTCTGCGTCCCTCTCCCCACATGCCCGGCCCCCTCATCACTAGGGGTAATGGCGCGACAGAATTGTGCTGTGAAGCATTTTTTACCATTTTCAAAAAAATTTTCTGGACAGATGCTTCTGTCACCAGGACATGAAAAGCTGCCACTCTTCTTTAAACTTTAAAAAATTTTCTTTTTCTCCTGTGTCACGCTTAGCTCCAAGGGTTTTTCGGAGATTCTGTATCATATTGTGTTATTTGTACTG
Organism: Balaenoptera acutorostrata; assembly: GCF_949987535.1. Lineage (NCBI taxonomy): Eukaryota > Metazoa > Chordata > Mammalia > Artiodactyla > Balaenopteridae > Balaenoptera > Balaenoptera acutorostrata. Next base: position 140,622,437 of record NC_080068.1, on the reverse strand, counting down.
CTTTTGAAAGTCAGCAGAGTGTTTTTGATATTTCACGCATATGTGTCCTTTCCGGCTTTTGCCAGCATCCAAACCCCTTCTACCCCTTCAGAGCCGGCGGGTGGTCCTCAGAGACCTGGTCGGCCTTGGGGTGATGGTTACACTCATTCCCAAGGGGCGCATATGCCCTTTGAAAGGCAGCAGGTTCTGGGAACTGTGCAGCTTTAGGGCAAAAGAAGGACCCCTGAGAGCTTCTCTCCCAGCCCCACCCCTGTGACCCGCCAGGGGACTTGGTTTACTGTTTCCCTCGGGCGCGGCCGCCAGCCAGGGCCTCTCTGAGTTTCCCCGTTTGCCTCCAGAGGGATGTTTCTCGAAGCCTTCAGACACTAAGGCGTGAAGGGGACAGGCCAGTTCACAGGTAGAGGTAATGTGGGTCCAGGAACCAGGCCGGCTCTCCTCTGTCTGCAGAGGGACCTCTCAGGAATTCTCCCTGTGCAGCCACTGCCCAGAAAGTATATCTGTCACCGCGGAGCCCTCTGCAGACTGACCAATGGGACCGCACCACACGCGGGGATGGGCTCTTTCTGCCTGCAGCTGGTGCAGGCCTGCCGTCCTCTGCTTCTCATCAGACACGGGCGCAGGAAGCAAGAAAACAGGGCGCCTGCGAGCACATCCCGGGGCGGCCACGGCTTCCGCAGGCCTTGCCGGTCAGGGTTGGAGTGGCCCTCGAGGCCAGCACGGGCCCCGTTTGGGTTCACTGACCAGAGCCGGAGTGCGGTCTCGGCGGCTAAGAAAGTTCTGCCACAGGACCTGCAGGCTGTTTAGCTGGGGTCCACCTGAAACCTGGATTTGTTGCAAAGCCGTCTGCCAGGTCCGTGGGCTGCCTGCTGGCAGCCTCACGCGCAAGCTCCTTCTCCGCTGTTTACAGGACGAGGGGGTCGTGTCTTACCTGCATGTAGCACGTTGGGCCCCCCAACCCTGACCCCGGGAAATCCAAGTAGGAAGCGGGGAGCCAGGGGCCTCCCCAAGCCTCAGGCCCATCTTCCCAGCCCTGCTGGGGAGGAGGAGCCCCCCTCCCCATGTTCTTCCATCAGCGTAGGGAGCTGGCATCATAGGAAGCTAATTTTCTGTAAAGGGGAAAAGTGTGATCTTCGCTGCCTTCCGGTCAAATGAATGTTCTCCAAATAAGGCTCTCAGGCTATTCTGGTTGGCAGCCAACTTGGCCCACGACAGCAGCCAGATTTGGATTGTTGCTCAGAAGGGAAGACGTGACCTTAGCCCGGGAGCAGGTGGGCACAGGTGGGTGGGCCGTTAGCAGAGGTCACCGCAAATGTCACCTCGACCATCGCTGTGGGTCACGCCCAAGGACACAGCCAACTGCTGCCAGAGCCAGGATTTGGACCCTGGCCTTAAGACTCCTGGTGTACATATTTTGTGCTTAAAAACACCAGGTTTTTAAATTCACTTTCACAGCCATAAGCCTTTTAAAGAGGACGGTGGATTCACTCCTGTTACGTCCCCCGGAGCCATTTAAAACGGCCCTGCGGAAGCCAAGGCCGCCAGCATCGGGCTCCTTTGATGCCCTCGAGGTGTTCCCCTCGATGTCTTTAGATTTGATCAGAAAGTTAGTTTAAAGCATTTGCTTCAAAATAAGTTATTTATTTGTATATGTTCAATAAATATAGTTTTTAATTTATATCTGTACATATTAGACACACTGTGGACATCCTGCCAGCATCCGGACAGTGGCCTCATTACCCCCCTAGATGTGCCCCAGGGACCTGCCCCCCTTATGTCAGGGCAGCCGGGAGACAGCGGTGACAGAGCCGGGCTGCGGGGGTGGCCCGGGGTGCAGGTCACCATCCCCTGGGAGAAGTGGATTCTTGAGAAATGTCCCCCTTCCTCAGACAGACAGTCATGGTCGCAGAGTGCTGGCCAAACTGTAACAGGATCCTAACCGAAATGACACACACGTGGTGGCCCGACCGGGGGCTGGCGTGACGCTGCCACCCTCTGCGGGCCACGGGGCCCTTCCCTTACAACGGGGGCCACCATCAACCTCAGGCTTCTGCTTCCGGCTTTGGTAAGGGGTCATCAACTTCAAAGTCCTCTCCATTTTTATATTTTTATAATGTTTTTCATTCACTCACCAACCTTTTGCACAGAGATACATCGATGGTGAGAGGGCGTGCTGTGTCACCCCCGACGTGGGCTCAGGTGGAGGTGACCACCCCCTGCCCAGAGGCTGCAGACGGTCGGCCAGGGCCGGGGAGCCAGCAGCCCTCCCGCCCGGCCCCGGGACGGTCCTCTGCGGGGACCCGGTGGGTCTGGGGAGGCTCCCAGCTGCAGGGCCTCCGCACAGCGGTCTGCCCGGGGCTCTTCTCTTGGCCGCATGTGTAGGGCTAGTCGTGGCCCCTCGGTTCAGGCACCTTGGCGTTGTCCAGCTTGACCGTCCGCCTTATTCATCTCCCTGGTCCCTGAGTCATTTTGGGCTCCTTCTGAACACCTGAGACGATTCTGATAGGTTGCAATGTGCCACCTTTGAAAAGCCTGTCTCAAAAACCGTGTGTCCTGGGCCCTGAAGACCGCCCCCAGGGAGGAGTTTCAGATTTCCTGTTAATCGTGACAACAGTTTGGAATTTGTGTACAGGTTTCCAAGGGGACAGCTTTGCAGCTGGGGTAGGCCCGATGGCCTTGGGCAGAACTCCTTTGTTGGCGGTCCCATTTATTCTTTCCAGAAGAGTGACTCTATCAGCACGCTATTTTGAAGGAAATGTAAGTTTTGCCTACGGACCTACTTCACCAGGCAACGTTCTCTGGTTATTCACCACGAGACAGGAACCTTCCCAGGCTGGGCACGGGGGTGGGCGCTCGGGCAGGACCTCTCCCGCCAGAGCAATCAGGCGTCTGCGGGGGCTGCATCCCAGCCCGGCCCCTGCACAGCCCAGCGGACGCCTTTTCCGGGAGCAGGCGGCCTGCCCGTCTCCACCGCGGCTCACGTAAAGGTCACGGCAACACCTCAGTGTTAAACTATTGCCTTCCTCTTTTTTTTCTAAATTAAGTTCTTTAAATAATTTCAGATCGTGGCATAGTTTTAAAGAGGGTAATTCTATTGTTCTTATTGTCATTACTGTCTTCTTATTATCGCCACGATGGGCTGGGTTGATACTGTGAAATAAACTAAAAATAAATAACATTTTCATGTCCCCCCCACGCACACGGTGCAGCATCACAGAAAGCCTCTCGGTGACCCCCAAGCCATAGCGGGATAGCGTGTCATTCGTGAAGATGAGGGAGCTTCACGCCCAGGGAATTGTTGGCCTCACATGCACCCTCTTGCTCAGCTTTTGTGAAATAATTCACTTATGTCCTTCCAGAAAAGCCCAGCTTGACAGCATACAAGTATTACCAGGTATTTCTGTTAGTTGACATGGAAGAAATTTTCGAGATGGGATCATCAGACCATAATTCTTAGGGACCAAAGGTGTTTTTAATAAGATAATCTTTGTATTTGATTTTTTTAACAAGAAAGGAAATATTAACTTTAAACTTTAGCATCAACTTTTAAATTATAGAGATTCAGCATTAATTGACCATGGCTATAAGTTGTAAAATGTTTTCATATTAAGAATGTAATTATTTCCTTATTGTATTTTTTAAAAACTAAAGTCATATTTAAAATTCTCTTTGAAAGAAACAGGCAAGAAACAGGAAAGATTTTTTTAATTAAATATGTTGGCAGTGTCCATTTTAAATAACTGTAAATATATTTTCACTGTGTTTCGCAATGTATTTAATTCATAAAGTAAAAAATTTTATCAGAAGAAACTTGCATTGGAAATATTCGTTTTCAGTCCATTTGCCCGGATTTTGTAATAGCCTCACTTGAATTTTCTGCTTTACTAATGGATTTTTCTGCAGTTTTACACGGTGTAGCCCGCAGACTGGCGCCCTCGGGCGTGCCTCATTTGTGTATTGCTAATAAACTCGCTGTTCCAACTCGGCCTCTGCGTCTTGACCAACTAGGTTTGTGGGCAGACAGAAGGACCTTTGGATGAACGGAGGCTTTTTGCTGACAAGGCATTTTGCTTGCCAAGTAGGGAGGGGTGTAAGAGAGATCAAGGTGGGGCAAGTGTTTTATTTCTTTGGCAAGAATCCTCTTTCATGAAAGAAACGTTGTGTATTTTATTTTATTTATTTATTTAATTTTTGCCTACACTGTGCAGCATGTGGGATCTTAGTTCCCTGACCGGGGATCGAGTTCGTGCCCCTGCATTGGGAGCACAGAGTCTGAACCACTGGACCGCCAGGGAAGTCCCAAACATAGTGTTTTTTAAAAAGTTGCTTTTAGTCCAAGGACCCGAATATCTGGGTCAAGGAGCGTCTGTGCTCCTGCTGAGTGCAGCTCTATGCCCCGGTGCCCAAAACAGGACCAGATGGGATGTGACTCTGTTCTCAGGACATTCACTCCAGCCAGGGACACAGACGTGTCAACAGGTAACTCTGAGTGTGGGACTGGAGAGTTCTGGAACCACAGGAGAAAGAGCGGCTGCCTTTCAGGCGGTTGGCGGTGGGGTTTGCGGGTATGGGTTTTTGAGCTGGGTCGTGCTGTTTAAATAGGAGTTCAGCAGGGAGAGAAGCAGGGGAGGCGCAGCAGGAGCCCAGGGTGGAGGGTGAGAACATGAGCCGCAGTGGAAGCCGGCTCTAGAAGAGCGGGCTGGATCAGCTGGAGGCCTCCTGTCTGCAGATGGTGGGGGACTCAGGAGTGCATGCAAGGCCTCTCTTGGGGGTGGTGGTTGGCCATGTTTCTGGTTTTAGACCACTGCCAGCGGGACGGGAGTGAGTCCCACTGAGACCCAGACAGGCATATGTGGCCGCACTGGCCGGGAGCAGAAAGGCCGCCGCGGATGCACAGCCCACCCGAGGGCTGATGGAGATACAGACGGAGGAGCCCCGAGGAGCTGGCCCTGCCGCCAGCCAATCTGTCACCCGACGTAGGATACAGGGGAGCAGAGCTTGGCCAGAGCGGCCAGGATAAGGTGTCATCTTGGGTCCTGCAGGACACCTATGTCAACAAACGGGAGGCCAGGTCTGATAGCGGGAGGCGTGGCCTGTGTCTGTGTGTGACTTGGGGACGTCAAGGTGACACATTACCCACCCGGACTCACCTTTCAGCGGTCGAGGGCCAGGTGAGTGGGTGGTGCCTCCTTCGCCCCCATTCTCCTCTCCCCGGGGATGGGGTGGGCATTGGCTGGTCGTGTCCCAGATAATGAGGGGCCTCTTCCATTGCCAGAGTGAGACAACCGCCCTGAGTCGGAGGTGAGGTCAGTCCTCCAGCCCACCTTAGATGACAGGAAAGTCACTGTCTGCGTGCTCTCAGCTTGCCTCGGTGCCCTACGAGCGGTGCTCAAAGGCGGTCCTCTGCCCCAGCATTCGCTGTCCAATGACGGGTCATTCGTCTCAGCGAGGGGCCTGGTTGAGCTTCATTAGACCTGTTTTTTTTTTTTTTTTTAAATTTCTAGTTTGCCTTTATTCCTGGAGGATATTATTATCAGGGGTCCCAAGTGAACAACACTTTAAGTCTTTTTTTTTTTAATTTTTATTTATTTATTTATGGCTGTGTTGGGTCTTCGTTTCTGTGCGAGGGCTTCCTCTAGTTGCGGCGAGCAGGGGCCACTCTTCATCGCGGTGCGCGGGCCTCTCACTATCGCGGCCTCTCTTGTTGCGGAGCACAGGCTCCAGACGCGCAGGCTCAGTAGTTGTGGCTCACGGGCCCAGTTGCTCCGCGGCATGTGGGATCCTCCCAGACCAGGGCTCGAACCCGTGTCCCCTGCATTGGCAGGCAGACTCTCAACCACTGCGCCACCAGGGAAGCCCTAGACCTGTTTTTAATTGATGCTCCCCCTTGGGCTTGAACATGGGTCACGTCCCGGTGGGCTGCCAAAGGAAAAGGAAGTGCCTCTTTAATTTCTTTTAAAACTTAGCAAAAGGACACCAGAGCTCTCGGTTTTGCTTTTTAAAAGCATGGAGATGACTCGGGGATATCACGCAAGTTATAATTTTGGAAGCAGGCAACACAAAGCCTCGCCGGCATAAGTCAGGAGTCCAGCTCTTTAATGGGAAGCAGGGAAAACATTAGCTGATGTCTGTGATCCAGAGATTTTATGATGGAAACTTCATCAATTTTATGCCACTGTTTAAAATGGCTGGCTTTTCACACAAAGGGACCAATTAGTCAGAAAACAGGGCAGGAAACATAGCAGGGATGAAGTGGGTCAGTTATACTCACCTCCCCACCTGGGGGGCTACTTTGAGCTGATCCTGGACACTGAGAAGTTGGTCTGTCCTGGAACCACCCCCAGGGGTGGGCGGGCAGTGCAGCAGAGCTGAGAGCTAGCCGCTTCCTTCCTCAGGGAGGCTGGCCTCTGGCTGGGGGCGGGGGTTCTGCCCGTGTGCTGAGCGTCTCTTCTTTTTCTGATGCTTTGACACCTGGGACCTTGCTGACCAGGGAGGGACAGCCCTTCCCAGGGCCACCCAGTTGCTGGAGACGTCAAGCACTTGCCTGCAAACAGGCCTTTCATATGTGAACCAACCAATGCAGAGCCCACACCCCAGCCAACTCCTTTATGAGGTTCACACATGCTGCACCACTATCCCCTGCCCTAATCACCCCCGGGCCAGGTGCCTGACAGCTGGGACAGCCCCTGGTCCCAGAGCTTACTGAAATTATTCAGACCAGCCCATCCTAAACCTGTTTGCCCTGCCTCACCCATTCCTTCCTGTGAAAACCACAGTAAAGGCTCTTGTTCCCATTTTCCCCCCTCCCTCCGCCTCCTGACCTGCCCTGGTGCTTCCCCATGTGGCCCTGTGTGACCTGGCGTGGCCTGTTGTGGTGTGGCCTTATGGGGAACGGGGAGTGTGACAAACTCTCCTGTTCAATGGCAGTCATCTGCTGATCTGTCGGCCCTCCCTCCATACTGCGGGATAATAAAGCCTATGGTTTAATACCCCCTGGTCCTGTGGAAAGGGCATGGGCTGAGATTCATGCGTATCAAGTGATGGGAGATGACCCATCCGTGAAATATCCTGCAACACCTGTAAGACTCTGAGCTGAAATCCTTTTCTCTGTGGGTTATCTTTCCAGCAGGATAAACACTGCCATTTTCTTCAGCTAATCATTCATTCATTTATTCATTCGGGGACTACTTATTGAACACCTACTGTGCCTGGGGCACTGGAGACACAAAACTGTGAACAAAACTGTCAGCACCGGTTCCTCACTGCTGCTGGTAATCGACACGCACCTGGCACAGGTGACCTGGCTAATAAACACGTAATTATAAACTGTGAAAAGCCATGAAGAGTGGCACCCGGCTTCTGGTGGTGACAGACTCGAGCCGTGGACAGCCCTCCATGGGACACAAGGAGAAGAAGTCTCCCCGGGGCGTTATCGTGCTCATTCCCACCCCTCTGCATCAGGGGCCTCGCGGGTCCCAGGAACACTCCTGCACCAGTGCTGGGAGAAGGTCCCTGGCACAGGGGGTGTTCTTCAAAAGCTCCGTGGTGGCTGCTTTTTGCAAATCCGAGCTGAGAGTAGGAGCTCTCACCCCTGAACTCTGGTCCCTGGATTCCGTGGGATTAAGAAGATTCTGGAGGAGGAGGGCCCAGGTGATGTCAGGGTGACTCACTGATCGTGGTGTCCCTAGGATTGGGATCCACGGACATGCCACTAAGTTCCCAAATTGATCGCTACAGAGCAACCTGCCAACACACTCTGGACCTGGTGATTCAAGACCAACTTGAGTCACCACGACAGTTGGGACCGTTAACACCTCCCAGACCTGGATGGTCACACACCTGGAGCCCCGGGAGTCCAGGGGAGGTTGCACCCCCTTGAAGCCTGATGCCGAACTGGATCTGTAATGTGCATCCCCTCCTAACCCTCCCCACGGGTGCGCACGTCAAGGGAGACTGCGCTGGGGGGTTGGGGGAGAGCCCGCACGCTCTGGGGGGGGGGGGGTGATGGACACCGGCTCCCGTCCGAGACAGGTTCCTGGGGATCCCCAGTTCCATTGAGGCCCTCCGGCCAGAGCAGAGTTTGCGGGGGTCGGGTTCTTGGTGGAGCTTTGGCCCCTGCCTGGGCCACAGGGGGTCTGGTGTGATGATTCCCCTGGTTCCTGAAAGTGTGGGTGGAATACAGCCTGGGCCATGGGAAGAATCCCCTCTTGGTTTCCAGACACAGTCGGTTCCTGTGGTAGGAAGCCCCCCCAAAGTCCTCTTCCTCCTAAAACAGGGAACAAAGCAATCTTTCGACCCTAGAGGAACTGCAGACAGTCCTGCCATCCGGGACCTGAAGGTCACAGGGTGGTGACTCCGCCCACATCCCCATCCAATTGTCCATTTTCCGTGTGAGCGGCGGTGGTGAGCGCATTGCAGCTGCTGATGCAGATGTGGCACCTTTTACGGGAATACGCACAGCTCCCGGTGCCTGGGATGCAGCTGACCTTTTTTGTTCCGTGCCTGTTGGTGAAGTTGCGCCCACCTGGAGGGAATCAGCGCGTCTCACAGGTCTAGGCAAACGCTCCAGCTCTTTCTAAGCGGCCAGGGAGGCTGGCATCTCCTTCTCCAGAACCTCAGCAACATCAATCACGCTGATTGGGTCTGGTGAGGAGAAAACGGCAAGTTCTCTCCAAGCCTTCGTGGGACACAGATGACCAGCGGCTCTGGGCATTGCACACCTGGAGGATTTCGGAAAGGGAGCTAGAGGCTTGTGCAGCTATGAGAAGGGCTGGTGGCAAGCAAGTCAGGAATCACTTTTGATTCCCTAAGTCATTGGTGCTAAAGAAGGCAGCTCTCGAGAACCAGAAGCTGCTGCAAATCTCAGGAACCTCTTGGAAATTCTCAGCAACTGCCCGAATCTATGGCAGCAAAGCAAATGTTCCCAATCTCGTGTCCACCCGTACATCTACCTGTATCCAACTCCTGGGATAACGGGGCCCCAGTCCGTCCAAATCCACACACGTGCCTCTTGTCGGGCAGATGCCACCTCTGTCCCAGCTTCTCAGGAGACCTTCCAAGGGGATGTTAGTGATGCTGGGTGGGTGACAGACAGTGCGGCACGTGGAACGGTGGAACAAGTAAAGGCAGCAATGCATCACCTCGTGGGCCATTCCTGTCACGACGCCAAAACAGAAAGCGCAGGAGCCAATCGAAGCACCCACATCTCACCCTGCAGCTGTCCTAAGTCTCACACCAAACCTTGGGTCTCAGGCAAGTGCACAGGGACCTTTGAGCTTCTTGCTCTCTTTCGTTTGCACATTTATTACGATGAATATTGTCACGTGGTACTGATGCCACCGCTGTCCCCTTCTGCCTCCTAAATTGCCCACGAGGGGGGTGCTTGCTTTTGAACCACCCCTTGGTTGATAAAAGGGTGTCTCTGAGGTTTTTTTCCTTTGGAAGGCGCACAAATGACACATTTTTGAACACTTCAAATCTACGTGTGCCCTACTTCCTTTACAACTGAGTAAAACCCAGGCAGAGCTGAGTCGTCACAACCTTCCCAACATCTCCCGGCCTCTGGAACAGTAGAGAAGCCTCAGCCCTACTCATTCCCCCTGGTAAGTATGCTGTTTATTCTGTTTAGGACTTTTTTAATCTTTATGGTTCAAATTCTGAAATTCTTACAGGATGGACTTTGGCCCAGTACTACATAGGCCTTTTGATCTGCGGGCTCAGAATTTTTCCAGCTCCGCTTGTGTGCCCTGATTCCCAAGGAAGCCTGTGTTTCATGGAGACCTCCTTCCCTCTGTCTCTTACAAGGCTTGTATTTACTCTATTTCTCATTCCCTTGTTATTTTTAGAGATTCGTAATCCGTTCTCTTCCAGTGGTGACATGTCTTCCGCTTTCTGCTCTTTATTATCTTTAATGCAAATAAATGCTAATTCCGCTCCTGCCTTTTCACTTTCCTTCTCACTCCAGTGACTCCGCTCCTACTCAGCCTGTGAACTTCTACTCTCTGGTTTCAAAGAGGGCACATTTTCTGGCATTCATATCGAGACACGACGCATACAATTTTGAGCTGTGGTTGTGTTTCTCTTCAGTTACTTATCCTTGAATGAGGAATGCTCCCTCCAGGCCAAGTGTTTTCTGGTTCACGAGCTGTGTCCTGTCTCCTCCTCGCTGCATTCTTAGCTGCTGGTGGAATCCTTCTTTTCCACGTTAATCTCAAAGGCAGCATGATGTGCAGCCCAGACAAATTGTGGGTATCTAGCAGGGCATCGCTGTGTGTGCACCTCTGGAATTGACCCCGTGGTCTGGGGTTAAGACTGCAGCCGAGCGTTTACATCGGCATCATCATCAGCCCTCTGTGGTGGTTTCTTGTCCCGAATGCAGGGATACGTGGTGACCCTATCTCTGGCTTGGGGTGAGGGTTGGGGAGCATGTAGCTCAAGATTAAGACAGTGAGCTACAGGGATTCCTCCAGGATGACCATGTGACCTGACCAGAGCCTCTAGACTTTATGAGAGGAAGATGTCCAGGCTGGAGCTGCTGCAGCCATTTTGTGACCTGAGGACACCTACGTGGCTCTGTATCTGAGCGGTGGACTGTGGCCTGGAGAAACAGAGCCATGCCAAAGATCTCCATGTAACACTGTGACGCAAATCTTCAGTGGGGCCTCTGCACTGCTGACAATTTTAACAACTTCCTTAGCCGGTCCACTTTCTCACTCTCCCGATAAAATTTCACACCTTTGGGACTTCCCTGGTGGTGCAATGGTTAAGAATCTGCCTGCCAGTGCAGGGGACACGGGTTCGAGCCCTGGTCCGGGAAGATCCCACATGCCGTGGAGCAACTAAGCCCATGCGCCACAACTACTGAGCCTGCGCCCTAGAGCCCGTGAGCAACAACTACTGAGCCCACACGCCACAACTACTGAAGCCTGTGCGTCTAGAGCCCATGCCACTCACTACAACTAGAGAAAGCCCGCATGCAGCAACGAAGACCCAACGCAACCAAAAATAATTGATTAATTAATTAATTTAAAAAAATTTCACACCTTCTCCTGTTTCCCTGGCCCCTTTCCCTCTTCTCCCTTTCAGGGATGACCTTTCCTGTAACTTCCCTGAGAACACAGAGCAGCTGGAAGAGAAGGTCCCACCCCACGTGCTTCTAAGCCCTCCGGTTCCCCAGGGTCAGGGGTCCCCGCTCCCACGCGACCTGGCCCCTCAGCTCGTGCTTGGGCTCTGTCCCGCTCACCCCTCGAGGACTTGCTGCTGGGCATTCCCTCCTCCCCCTCCTGCACCTTCTGTCTCTCCACGTCTATTAGCTCATTCTCGCCCACATGCCCCCTTGGCTGCTGCCCCAATTCTCTGCCCTTGAGTCGCCAGATAATTCCAGAAAGCATTATTACGTGCACTGGCTGTCCAGTTCCTCACCTCCCGTGATTCCCTCGACTGGCCCCCAGGAGGAGGGGTCTGTCCTCACGCCTGCCTGTGCTCTGTCCTCACGACTTGCCCGCTTGGCAGCCCCGGCCCTGCTGACCCAGCCCTCCTCTGAAGCACCCTTCACGTCCCGACACGGGGTCCTCCCTCTGCCTGCAGAAGTGCCGTGGTCGGCGGAGGGCCTGGGCTGCCCAGGGATGTCCGCCTGAGTCCCAACTCCAGATTGCTTTGCGCCTCGCTGCCCTCGACTCTGGGACACCCATCTGGTGGGCTTGCTGTCAGCGCGGTTTATGGGCCCGTGCGTGGAAGTTGCCCACATCGGACTTGATACACGGCGGGGACTAAGTGGGAGCTGCCGTCACCACTGCGGTCACCTTGGCTTGTGGCTCTGCTGCCGGCACGGCCCCTCCCGCGCCTCCGCAGGCAGGTACTGCTGGGCCGTTGGCAGGGCTGAGCACCGGGGCCGTAATCTGTGAGCTGCAAATGATGAGAACGGTGCTGCGTCCCAGCGTGGAGCCGGGGAGAGTTTTGGAACAAAGTGCCATCTGCCCAGCCCGGTACTGTCGGAGATTAACAACCTAATTATAGCATCATGCAAATGCCAGTGGGTTATGAGCACAGGCTATTAAAACACCTGGGCTGGTGCACTTAGTGCCTGCAACGGGCAAGTCTGAGCTCGATGGGCTGCCAAAGCCCCCGGGCCTCGCAGGCCCCGGCTGTGGAGATGAGGCAACAATGGGCCACGCACAGCCGGGAGAGGCTGGGAGTGGCTGGGCCAGCCCCTGGGCATCGCTTCCCGGTGGAAACGGCAGCACATGGTGATCGTTCTAGCAGGCTGGGGCTGGCGAGGTGTTTTCACGTCTAATGGAATCGGGATGAGCAGGGGCTGGGCTGCAGTGGCCAGAGCCCCGCCCCGGCCTGACCCTCACCACATAAGCCGGGTGGGCGCATCTGGCCGCTCTCCTTGGAGCTGAGCTCGGGGGACGTGGGTTTCTCCTCCGGCTGGTCCTGCTGAGTGGACAGCAGCTGCTGCACAGAGTCTGCTCACCCCCCAGGGCCACCCCTGTCTCCTTAGGACCAAGGGTGCTGCCGCGGGCACAGCTGGTCCTCATGAAGCGGGGGGACCATGCCCCTCGGAGGCCCAGGGTCGGCTGGGGGTCCCAGAGGTGCTGGGAAGGCCTGGCCGAGGGTGGGCCTGGGGAGGGGATTTGGGGAGGATGGAAGAAGCCGGATGCCTTGTTGTCGGGAAGTGGGGCCACACGGTGACTGGGCAGGTCCGTGACCTGGTCTGAAAGGAGGGGCTCGGGGCCTGAGCCGTGATGGTGAAGGAGCCGCCCCCGCGCGCTCAGTGGGACGGCGCGAGGTCATCGAGGTCATCGCCGGCTGGTCTGTGTGCAGATGTGATCACAGCTGGCTCTCAGCTCTGTCGCAGAGGCCTGGTCTGCTGCCGGTGACCCTGTCTGTGTCGGACGGGGGAAGGCCCAGCACACGGTGTGCGCCCGGCGGGGCCAGAGGTCAGGGGCCACCGTGCTCTCTCTCAACTCAGTGGGGTCCTTCTCGAAAGGGTCCTGACCCTGACTTTACACAAATCCCCACCAGAATGGGTGTTGGCCTTGACACCAGACTTGGCGCCTTTCGGGGGAAGCGTCACCGTGTGCCGGGGCGTCTTCTGCAGGGGTCCCTGGGCCGTGCCACACAGGAAGCAGGTGACCACCTCCCCTTGGGGATCCGCCGTGGGCAGGGGGTGCTCCTCCGGCCCACAGAGTCGCCTGCTGGCCTTGCAGCTGCTCCCTGGCTGGAAGGAGGCCCCCAGGTCCTTGGAGGGGGACCCTCTGTTATTGACGACACGAAACTGGTTGGGTTTCCGTTTTAGCGACAGAGCTGGAGGGAGGAGCCCAGCAGATATTTGAGGAAGTATTTCTGCTCCTCTGATTCCAGTTTGTCAAGGGCATTGCATGTTTCCATCTGTTCCTTCGAGATTCGTTGCTACCTGATGACTCTGGACGCCAAACTTGGGTGTCTTGGGTGAAAACCAGCTTCAGTCTGCCTGGGATTTGGGGTGTCCCTGGAGCTTTAGAGCAATGCCTCTTATTTGGGCTAAAAATAACTTCCCCCTCCGAGCGCCTCAGTCTCCTCTGTGAACAGGGCACACTCATACCTGCCCCGCTCACGGGAAGCTCAAGCGTGATCACAGCGCCTGCACTTTGTAGCCGGCCATGTGGGCACGTTTGTGTCCTCGACGTCCCACCACGAAGCTGTCACTGACTGCGACGCGGGGCGTCCTGAGAGCCAAGGCCCCTACGTGGTTCCCTGGCCCCAGTCTGGTCCATCGTTCAGGAAAGTGTTCCAGACGGATCGACATGGGGACAGCAAACGTCTTATCACACCCACCAGCCTCTGCCAGGGAGAAGACCCCCGACAGAGCCGCCACGCACGGAAGTGGGAATCAAGATCATCCACCAGAGGGGGAAGGATCGCTCCCTGTCCCCCACTGCCCCGAGGCCTGGCAGCTATGACAGGAGAGGAAAAGGCCAGTTTCTGAAGCTCTCCAGACGCACCGTGGGCGCCAGCTCCCGGGTTCTGTCTCTGTCTCTCCACGCACACCACACAGACACACACACACCACACACACACCTAGGCGCACGCACACCTAGACACACACACACACACACACACACGCCCCTAGACGCACACACACCACACACACACCTAGACACACATACACCACACACACCACACACACGCCTAGACACACACACACACCTAGACACACACACACCCCTAGACACACACCACACACACACCTAGACACACATACACCACACACACCACACACACACCTAGACACACACACACCACACACACGCCTAGACACACACACACCACACACACCACACACACGCCTAGACACACACACACCACACACACGCCTAGACACACACCACACACACACTACACACACGCCTAGACACACACACACACCTAGACACACACACACACACCACACAACACATCACACACAGACACCACACAGACACACACACACCACACACACACCTAGACACACACACACCCCTAGACACACACCACACACACACTACACACACGCCTAGACACACACACACCCCTAGACACACACCACACACACACTACACACACGCCTAGACACACACACACACCTAGACACACACACACACAACACACAACACATCACACACAGACACCACACACACAGACACACACACCACACACACCACACACACATACCACACACACATAGACACACATCACACACACCCCCATACACACACACAAACCACACATCTCACACACACACACCTAGACACACACCACACACACACCACACACACGCCTAGACACACACCACACACACACTACACACACGCCTAGACACACACACACACCACATAACACATCACACACAGACACCACACACATACCACACACACCACACACACATAGACACACACCACACACACCCCCATACACACACACAAACCACACATCTCACACACACACACCTAGACACACACACACACACACACCACACATCACACACACGCACGTACACGCTCCACCCTGGCCTCGGCACAGCACCCCCACCCTGGATGGTCCCACGCACCCCCTCCTTCTCGTCCTGCTGGCCCCACTCAAACATGGCCGCTATGGAAAGACTGGTTGGGGTCACTGCCCCTGGCCCTCACCTCCCTGTTGGACCCTGTGGTCATTGTCAGCTTCCCCGCCGGCCCGGGGCCTCCTTCAGGCCCAGGGACTTCGTCTCGCGCACTCGCGGCCCCGGCCCAGGGCCTGGCACTGGTTTGCAGGGGCAGGAGATCTGGCAGGAAGATTTTGAGGATGTTGATACTGAACTCCACATACTGTGATCCAGAGAAGGAGGGGGGCATCTGTATTTGTGTGAGTCTAAGTGTGTCTGTGTGAGTGTGAGTCTGCGTGTGCACGGGGGTGGTGAGCTGCCCACGTCCGGCCTTCTCCTGTCTGCTCCTGGCTCCTCTGCCTCCTCGAAGACAAGCAGACAGCATTTCAGGGACCAGGGGCTTCCGTCCGGCTGGGGTGCACCTGCCAGGCTCTCAACCCCTGGCCTCTGCGCCTCACCTGGCAAACGGGCTGTGCTCCAGGGCCCCTCAGCCGGCCATGAGGGGAGAAGTGAGGTGACACGGGTGTGAGGGTGTGGTGACATCACTGCTTTGGGGCGGCACGTCCCGATCCCGTGATGGAGACGGTCAGTGTCACGGCACCTGCCCCCCAAAGTGCGGGAATTCCTCCCGGCCCCTCCCAGTGTCCCTGACACCGAAATTCTAGGGCCCTGGGTGAATGTTTAGGGAAATGTTGACACAGCTTCATAATAAGGCAAACGCTGATCGTATTCATTTAATCTTTGTTAAAAGCATCACAAATGATTTATTGTTTTTTAAAAAGGAAAAATAAGAAAGAATCGATCGCATCTCTGTTATGTGCATATACGAAGTATGGGCTCAACCCGGTTGAATGAAACGTTAGCTGCCCAAGCCCAGCCTGTTATTTCCAGGTGCCTGTGTGTACCTGTACACCAAATACACAGAACCTCAAATGTAGAACCAGATAAATCCATAGACCTATGTGTTGATCGATATGATTATGAGGATGGGAAAGTATCAGGTTATAGGTGCCGACTTATTCCCAGGTTCTTGGGTCCACGCACCCAAAATGCTCTTAATAGAAATAATGACATAAAATACATGAAAAACACAAATAGCGAAAGCGAAAACCCTACCCCAACAGAGAGAATGAAGCTGAGGGTCAAGGAAGGGCAAAGGGGTCGTCACCCGCAGGCACTGCTGAGCTGGGGGCTGTGTCCTTGCTGACCTTGACCTTGGACCTGGACAGTGCTGACTCATGTCTGACCCTGGTTCTGACACTCACAGGACGGGCCGGGTGCGGGTGGACAGCGAGACACAGGGTTCCTAAGCAGTCTTTGGCGACCTCGGGCAGGCTGCGGGGAGGCAGAAGTCCCGGAGAGCCCAGCCTCTCCCACACAGCCCCCCAGCTCCAGCCTGGGGTCCGCTGCCCCAGCCCTTCCCCGAGGAGGGTCTTGAGGATGGCTTGCAGGGCGAGCTCTGCGGGGCTGGGCCAGGAGCTCCAGGCGGTGGGCCGGCAGTGTGGGGAGAGGGACGCCATCGTCGCCTGCCCTGTGACCTGCAGTGACCCCTTCTGAGTTGGTTTCGGGTGGTCTGAGTCCCCGTTTGTGACACAAGGAGCTGGACTCCAGGGGTCCCCCACTCCACAAGGATTCAGGACCCCCCACGTGTTCTGGGCGTGAGAATGCATCCCTGGCTTCCCTCCCGCGGGCCACGTTTCTTTTCTGGGCAAGTGGGCTAATGCCCCCCAGGCTGCATTCCGGACTTCCCACGGCCAGGGAGTTCCTAGCCTGGGCTCTGGTGTCCCCACCTCTGAGGGGAAGGCCCCGGCCGCCTGAGAGCCCAGCCTGGTGTGGGGGGAGGGGGAGGAGGGAGAGGATGGGGAGGGGATACTGATTTCCAGTTTCAAGGCAAAAGGTGAAAATCTGCCCCCATATATCCCTAGTGTCCCTGATTCTAGGCGTCTGTGAGTGAGTGGAATCACACTGCACGGGCAGCAAGGGGCTGGCTCCTGGGCACCTCTGCTGCCGTCTTGCTGTGTGACCTTGGGAAAGTCACTCCTTCTCTGGGCCTCAGTTTCTCCATCTTCAAAACGAGGAGCACACTACTTGGCGGCCCTTCGGGCTCTGCCAGTCGAAACCCCTCCTGGTTCCCGGTTTCTACGTGCGTCCCTCAAGCTATGAGGAAGCACAGAACACTCTGGGCATCTAGAGGCCGTTCCCACCGCGGCCACTAAGACGGGATCCCACAGGCGGGAACCCCGTGCGAGGGCGCCGCCTGCTGGCTTCCTTCGGAAGTGCAGGCGCTGGATCCCTAGGACCCTGTGGGGGGCTGGGGCGAGGGGGGGGCAGGGGGGAAGCCAGGGAGAGCCTTGGCCTTGTGGGCCCCAGGAGAGAAGGCTGCCAGAAGGGGCAGAGAAGCATCCCTGGGCATTCTGGAAAAGGGGTTCCCAAGAATGGGGCTACTGCCTGGCAATAAAAATAGGAAGTTGAACACCCCCCCTCCCCCCACAAAATGCAAACAGCTACCTAGAGAGGTATTTACATTATCTGCAGTTTAAAAAGAGGAAGGACAGCGGGAGGTGTGGAAGGCGGTATTGGGAGGGCCTACCACTGGCTTTCTGGATTCTGGAGGGGGCGGTGGACACCCCTGCAGAGGGACGGCCCTGTGGGTGGGAGCTGCTTTCCCGGAGGTTATGAGGAAGGAAGCAGGGCTCCGCTGTCCCTCTGCTGGGACGGGAGCCCGCGGCACAGGTGATGGGGCGGGTCTGCGGTGCTGAGAGCCCGGCCTCTCCCAGCCTCAGGGGGACCAGCCTCGGCCCCGAGAAGTCAGGCCCGGCTGCGGTGACCAGCCGTGGGCAGCCAGGGCGGCCGTGTGAGGTCCAGAGAAGTGCCCAGAGTCTGGGGGGGGGGGGCAGGCGGCGCAGCGGGCGGCACGTGGCCTGGTGTCCGGGGGGGCGGGAGCTGGCGGGTCTCCTGGGCGGCCGTGGGCTGGGCAGAGGCGCATCTGTCGCCTTGCGTGGACACAGCTGGAGGAGGAGGCTTTTCCGAGGTCTCTGAGGGGACGCCGGTCCCAGCCCCGTGCCGGTGGCACGTGTGGTCCTGTGCCCTCCACGGGGGATGAAGCGGCAGAGAGGAGAGAGCTCTGGGCGCGGCCTCCAGCGGCATCAGCCCACCAGGTAGCTGTGCATCTCTCGGGAGTTGACGCTCAGGACCACGCCGGAGTGATTCCCTGGAGGCACAGAGACGCCAGGCGTGAGCACACGCCCGGCCGAGGGGCAGAGAGAGGACGGAGGGCCGTGCGGGACACGGTGTGGCCTCGACCGGCGTGCAGCCCTGCGGGTTGTGCCTGGACGCGGGCGCGGAGGGGTGGGCGTCTCTAGGTTTCCTGGGGGGGTGACTGAGGGTGGGCTCTCCTGGCACCGGCACAAACAGTGGACCCAGGGGGCCTCCGGGGGAGAGGCCATGCCCGCCACCGTGCACCACACCCACTGCCTTGCAGTGGCCGGCCCGGCGTCGGCGGCAGGGGGAGGTAGGAGGGGCTCTGTGCCCCCCGGGCAGGGGGGCACTGCAGGGCGGCGAGGCAAGGCCCCAGGAGGCAGCAGGAGAGAGAAGGGCACAGTGACGGTCAGAAGGGCAGGGGTCTGCCGCGGTCCTGGGCGGGGCTGCGTTCTGAGCCTGGGGGCCGGAGGCGTGGCCGGTGGAAGGAGCTGGCACTGGCGGCCCAGAGCCCCCCAGCTCCCGGGCACGGGGGGAGGAAGTGGCCCAGAGCTTCCGGCGGGGCCGCCGGGGGGCATGGGGTGGTGAGCCCCGCGTGCTGGGGGAGACCTCATCAAGGCGTGTCACCTCACGGTCTCGGTTTTGTCATCTGTAACTTGGGGACGATAATATGGCCTCCCCTAAAGGATGGTAGGGGGGTCCAGAAGGGACTGCCCCTGAGGATTTGGGCAGGGCCTGCGGCACACTAAGTGCTCCATTGAAAGAATCCCTTATTATTACGCTATCGCTGCTCTTCGGGGCTTGGCGGCAAAGAGTTGCGGAGGCAGGAGGGCCGCCCTCTCACCTCCCTGGGACGCCCACTCCTCTGCCCGAGCTTGGGAAGCCCGGGTTCACCGGGAGCCTCTGCCACCACCTTTCACGTGGGGTGCGACACCTCCTGATGAAGATGGGGGTGACCACCCGGGAGGCCGCGTGGGGCCCCGACACTCTCCAGCCACCGCGGCCCTGGGCTGAGGGGTCTTGGGGCGCACGGGGGAGCTGGCCCTGAGCCTGGGCTGCAGCGCCGGGGAGGGGCACAGAATCGGCTGCGCCTCTTATCGGCTAAGTGACTTGGGAGTCTGAGTGGCTGCTGTGAACCTCAGCTGTCCCATCTGTCAAATGGACACACGGCCAGGGCCTGCCTCCCAGGCTGGCTGCGAGACCGTGTCAGGAAGCACTGGGCCTGGTGAGGAGCAAGTGCCCAGGAAATGGGAGCTGTTGTCACGGTCCCGGGAGGCTGCGGACCATGGCTCTGAGAGGAGCCCGGCTGGGCTGGTGGCCCTGGGAGACTGTGGGGCTGCGAGGTCGGGGAGCTGGCGGAGGGGGTCAGCTCCTGACCACTCCAGGGAGAAAGGAGGCACGCGGGCTTTGGGGTCCGGCCGGCCTGCGTCTGGATCCCAGGTCAGCCACTGGTCCGCTGTGTTGCCTGGGCGAGCAACGTCACCTCTCTGAGCCTCACCTCCAATCATTTAAAAGGTGAGGACAGCGATTCCACCTACCACAGCTCCGGGGACACAGTGGACACGGGTGGGAGGGGATAAAGGGGCGGTGACAACACAACCCACGACGGTGACACGTTTCTGGTGTGTCCTCCTGGCTGCTTGTCTGGGGGCCTCACAGCAACCCAGGGGTGGGGCGGTAGCCGTGTAGGGGGTGCAGAGAGCAGCTGGTAAGGGTGGGGAGAGCCAGCGGGGGGCGGGGGCAGGTGGCGAGGGAAGGGGAGGGGGTTTTCGGGGCAGACGTTACCTAGAGTCTGTGAGTGGAGCTCATCATCTATAAACTCCTCACCCGGGATGGCGCTCTGCACGTCCTGGCTGTGGCTCACGGGGCTCGTCATTTCCTGCTCCTTCTCGTTGTGCATCTGGGCGTACACGGTCCTGCCGGGGCGTTTCCTGCGGGACGGAGGTGGGGACTCAGGGCTCTGCCCAGGATTCTTGTCCCCAGAAGCCCCCAGCGGAGCCCTGGGCCATCCCTCTGTGTGGTGCTGACATCGCTCCTGGGTCTGCCTCCTGCCCTGCCTCTGCTCCAAGCCACCTCCTCCAGGAAGCCCTCCCTCCCGTGAGCTCCCGCGGCCCTGGGTTTCCCTCTGCCCCCGCACACGGGGTGCTTGCTGTCCATCCGTCTCCCCTCAGGCATGTTGCAGGGAGAGGCTGTTTTATTTTCTTTCAGGTCCCCGTCACCTTGCACCTCAGGGCTCTGGCTGGGTTGGCATGTGTTCCCACACGGCACGTGATGTTGACCGGCTCTGAGAGGTGCTTGCTGAGCCCTGCCCGGGGTTCTGGGGCTGGCTGCACCGTCCTCAAGTTCCCATACCCTCCAGGGCAGAGGGAGAGGAGAGCAAGGGCACAGCCCCTCTGCCTCAGCTGGGACTGGGCTCGGGGCCCCTGGACCAGGCTCCTTCATGTTCAATACCCCAGTTAGTTGGAGCAAAACCCCAAAAGACCCCATGGTCCCAATTTACAGAAGAGGGAACTAGACTCAGTGGGAGAGTGGCCTTCCTCAGAGCCACTCACCGACACTGGCGGTTCTCTGGAAATATTGAGATGGCAGGATGCACATTCAGGGCCCAGGGCAGGTTGGGCCATGTGGCCGGACCCAGTGGACTGTAGCACTTGATGGCTGTGAGCCTCTGAGACTTAGGGGCTGTTTGTTACGCAGCCGGGCCCAGCCCACGCTGACTGCTGCGTCAGCCAGGAGAGCCCAGTTCCCTGGGATCCACAGAGCTTAAAGCCTCTGGACAAATGGGGCATTTCTCTCTGCTGCTGCAAGGTCCTCCCCTTCGTCCTCCCTCCCCCTCCTCTGGGGACAAGATAATAGGTTCCTTCTGGGCCATTTACACTGTGTGTGATAAATCTGGAGCAATTTGTGGAAACTGCAATCTGGCCTTCAGGGGGTCTGAAGAAGGCAATTGACAGAGACCAAAATTCTGCCCCTTTCACTCCCAACCTGCCAGGCCTGCCTTCTGCCCACCCCCAGGCAATCCTGCCACCCTGCAATTCTCAAGTGCCCTGAGAGAAGCCCAAATGGGCGCACCCAAACGGTGGTCCAAGGGGAAAGAGAAAGGGGTGGGGGCAGGTCCCAACTCCAGCCATTGCCTCCAACTCGGCTCTGACTTGGGAGGCGGTGTCTAAATCCTTTTCTCTTTCAGCCTCTCAGGACTCACACCCCATGGCCTGCCTCAGCCAGGCCTGAGCCGGGCGGTTTTCACAAGGTCCCAATTAAACACGGCGTTATGGCAACAAGGGAGACGGGCACAGGAGAAGGTCTGCAGGAGCTGGGGGCCTGCATCTGCGCCTGCCCACCCCCCCTCCCCTCCCCATCTTCCCCTCCCTGCCCCCTGCTCCTCTTCCCCACCTTCTCCCCCTCTTCTTCTTCCCTTGTCCTAGCCTCCTCCTGCTTAATCTCCTTTTACAGATGTGGAAACTGAGGCTCAGGGAGGGGAAGAGACTGGCCAGGACCACAGAGCTGCTCAGCAGCAGGGCAGGATGGTGGCCTGGTCTTCGAGGCTGACCCAGCCCTGCTGCCATCTGGGCTGCCCTGCAGGTTGGGGGGCTGTCATCCAGTGTGAACGGTGCTGGAGGACAGAGACCCAGAAGTGTCCAGGGCTCGGGGGAGGAAGGACCCTCGGCCTCAGAGGAGCAGGGAGGGGAGGGTCAGCTCCGTCTCTGGACTGTTCCCAAGGGCGACCCGAACCAGGGAGACCCCAAGGCCACTGGAGCCAAACCAGCAAGATGGGGAGAAACAACAGGCTCAGATCTGGCAGCTGCGTTTTGCAGGAAATGAGTCTGGTGACACTTTCTGGTCGTTTTGCTCATTCCCAGGCCCAGAATCCGGGTAAGTTCAGATTCACCAGGCCCTTGAGGGTGCCCACGAGTAATCCCAGCACTGAGGGTTATTAAACCCATTTCACAGATGAGGAGTAAGGTCAGAGGGGGAGAGAGGCACCACAACCCCTCCCAATGACCACACGGTGTGCTTGCCACCCACGCAACCTCGGCTCAAGCCCCTGCCCGCTCCCACCCTGGGTGTCAGCCGCGCCCCGCTCCGGCCCTGGGTGTCAGCCGCGCCCCGCTCCGGCCCTGGGTGTCAGCCGCGCCCCGCTCCGGCCCTGGGTGTCCCGTGCAGCTGCTCCATCCGGAGGCTGGAGCCCCCTCCCAGTGGAGTGCCTCGCACACGGCAGCTCTGGATCATGCTTGCGGAGGGAAGGGGTGGGTGAGTGCTGGCGGAAGCATGGGGGGTGGGCACAGCCTGGGGTCAGAGCCCCACTCCTCACTCCTCAGCTGTGTGGCCCTGGGAAAATCACTTAACCTCTCTGAGCCTGGGTTTCCTCATCTGTAAAATGGGCGGGTGGAGCAGAGAGGAGGATGGGGGT
The DNA here is from genome assembly GCF_949987535.1 of Balaenoptera acutorostrata. Classification (NCBI taxonomy): domain Eukaryota; kingdom Metazoa; phylum Chordata; class Mammalia; order Artiodactyla; family Balaenopteridae; genus Balaenoptera; species Balaenoptera acutorostrata. The sequence goes on along the minus strand of NC_080068.1, from coordinate 140,599,728 downwards.
GGAAGATGCTCCTTGGGTTGTGAGCGGTCGGCTGTCTCCTCTGGGATCAAGGTGACTCAGAGCCAGGCTGTGGGTCCAGACGAGGCCCCTCCCCACCCCACGACCCGTCGTCGCCGGCACAGCCACAGCCCGCCAAGGCCCTGCTGGAGAGCTGTGCCCCTCCCCCCCCAGGCCCCGCCCTCACGCCCGGTTAGCCCAGGGAGGCCGGGTGACCTTGCCTTTTGAACTTGTAGAGGATGAAGGCTCCCACCGCGAACAGCCCGATGAGGAGGAGCACTGCCACGGCCCAGTAGCCGCCACCTCCTCCCAGGCTTGGAGAACCTGTGAGCAAAGCAGCCTGTGAGTGGTTAGTGTGGGCACCGGCCGGCCTCCTGGCGCCCAGGACCCCCACTGAGTAGATCCCGGCCCCGGTCCTTCCTCCTGGAAAGCGGACAGAACGCCTCCGTCCGGATTGATGCTGGTGTGGACACGTGGCTGCACAGAGCAGAACGCAGCTCTTCGTCTCCTGCAAAGATCCTTGCCCCAAAGTGGGGAGGATGGTCCACGGTGGGGGGCGGGGACAGAGTCACCTGAGGCTCTAAATGACATAAATTAAAGCAAGAGCTCCGTGCTGTGTCCGCGGAGAGCACCGTGAGGCCCTCGGTGTGACTGGGTTTTAACCGGAGGCAACCACCCAGCCAGGAGGAGCGTGCATGCGGGCGGCAGAGGGGGTCCCTCTGCCCCCAGTGTCCACGGTAATGGGTGTCGTCTGAGGGGTCTGGACACATGCCCACCCCACCCTACAGAGGTGAGCTCAGGCCAGGCCTCTCACCTGTGTCCACGTCCCTCATGGCCACCAGGACCCGGACCCCACCACGCAGGAGGAAGCTGATCTTCTGTGCGTTCAGCACCTGCTGGATGGCCATGAGCCTCTGAAAGCACAGGGCGGGGAGTGAGGGGGTCCTCGGGGACCCAGCAGAGGGAGCGGGAGAGCTGGGCAGATGTCCACCCTGACCCTCCAGAGCCATGGGGCTGGGGGAGGGCCACTCAGCCTCTCTGGGCCTCAGTCACCTCCTCTGTAAAATGGGAATACTAGCCACCAGTGAACTCTCACCAAGAACCGACAATGGGACACAAGGTGACCTAAATGTGGCCCTGCCCTCAGAGAGCTCTAGTTTTAGTCAGGACCATGGAGTGTGGTAAAGTTGGGGAAACCCAGGGATGCTCCAGGAGGCCCCCAACCCCAGAAGTAATCAGGGGAGGCTTCTTGGAGGTGGAAGACCAGGAAGAAGACAAGACAGGGACAGGAGAGGTGACCCAGGCAGGCGAGTGAGTCCACACCTGAGGCAGAGAAATCCCAGGAGGTGATGTTGCTGGATCATGGTGGGGGGAGGGGGCAGCTGGCCTCTGGGGCGCCCAGCTGGTGTGGCAGTTCAGGAGGGGGGAGTTTTCCTGGTGTTCAGAAGGGAACCACTCAGCCCACGTGGGTGTCAGGCGTCACCCTCTGCACAGGTGGGTGCAGATGTGTGGGGGGAGGGGTCCCCCTCAGGGATGGGGTCCCCGTGGCTCTGCTCCCTGGGCCTCGGGGGGATATACCCTGGGGACTCTGCTGGTTGCTTCCCTGAGCAGCGTTTCAGCACCTGGGACTCCACGAGGCCCGTTCCCTGCTCACGGAACGAGGGTCCTGAGTCGGGAACTGTGTAAACAACAGGCCAACAGCCCCAGACCTGAAGGGTCCGGGAAGACACCTGGTTCTGCCCCTTGACCTCATGGCCTGGAGGGGTCGCTGCACCTTTCCGTTCTCAGGTCAACGTGAGGATTCGTAGGAGCATCGGGCATGGCGCCCTGAGCCCCGCGCTCCGCACGCAGCAAGGCAAGGCTGCTGTCCGGGGCCGTGGTGCGCAGCTAAGTTTTCTCGCTGACTTCGGGCGTGCAGCAGACTCTGAGCACTCAGGACACTGGGGGTGGGGCCCCCCCGTCTCTCACCTCCTTCCCCTCCAGCCCTCACTCGGAAGCGCCCCGAGTGGGTGCAGCCCCCGAGCCCCGTGCTGGCACCTGGGACCCCCGCAGCCTTCCCCTCTGCCCTCAGCTCCTCGTCTGAGAAGTGGGTCGATGCCTCTCAACCCGCCACTGACCCACCTCCAGAGACACCGCATCAGCGGGGGCTGGGGGCTTGGCCGGGAGCCCCCAGGTGCGGATGTGGACGCCCTTTGGGACGGGCTGTGGGTCAGGCTGGCACAGGCACAGGTCCACCAGGAGGCCGCCCGGGAGTGGCTCGAGCACGGTTTGGCAGCCAGAGTGACAGTGGGGCTCCACGCCCGTGCTGTGCTTCCTGGTGGGGGCCTCACTGAGCCTCACTTCCCCCGTCTGTAAAATGGGACGCTACCACCCAGCCACAGGGGTCCTGCTGGTCTTGCTGTATCCGCGCCTCCATGTGGGTCACTCTTTCCAGACCGTCTGCATGAGCATCTGTCTTCTCGATCAGCTCAGAGCTTGGCTGCGGTTCTGATTCATCTTTTTTTTGAGATAACATTTACTTTCTTCAAGTGTACAATTCAGTGGTTTTTAGTATAGTCACAGTCATGCCCACCACCACTATCTAATTCCAGAACATTTTCTTCCTCCCAAAGGAAACCCCTAAAACAGTGAGCAGTCACTCCCCAGCCCCCAGCCCCCAGCAACCAGCAATGCACTGTCTCTGTGGATTCGCCTATTCTGGACATTTCATATAAATGGAATCACACAATCTGTGGCTTTTTGTGACCACCTTCTTTCACTTTACATCACGTTTCCAATGTTCATCCAAGCTGCAGCCTGGATCAGAATCGCATCCTTTTTGATGGCTGAGTAATATTCCACTGTGCGGATGGACCACCCTCTGCGCATCCACTCACCTGTGGGTGGACACTTGGGTTGTTTCCGCTTTGGGGCTGTGAACATTCGGGCACACACGTGTGTGTGTGGACATACATTTTCAGTTCTCTTTGGTACACTCCCGGGGGTGGGGCTGCTGTATCATTTGGTAACTCTGTGTTTAACTGTTTGAAGAACCACCAGACTGTTTCCACGGTGGCTGCATCATTTTCCGCTCCCCCAGCAGTGAATGAGGGGTCAGTTTCTCCACATCCTCGTCCACACTCATTACTGTCTGCTTGGTACGGAATTAAACCGCCCTAGAGGGCGTGAAGTTCTTCCCATTCATCTTTTTTCGATGTGGACCTTTTTTCTTTTTTCTTTTTTTTAATTTATTTATTTATTTTTATTTATGGCTGTGTTGGGTCTTCGTTTCTGTGCGAGGGCTTTCTCTAGTTGCGGCAAGTGGGGACCACTCTTCATCGTGGTGAGCGGGCCTCTCATTATCGCGGCCTCTCTTGTTGCGGAGCACAGGCTCCAGACACGCAGGCTCAGTAATTGTGGCTCACGGGCCTAGTTGCTCCGCGGCATGTGGGATCTTCCCAGACCAGGGCCTGAACCTGTGTCCCCTGCATTAGCAGGCAGATTCTCACCCACTGCGCCACCAGGGAAGCCCTGATGTGGGCCATTTTTAAAGTCTTTATTGAATTTGTCACAATGTTGCTTCTGTTTTATGTTTTGGTTTCTTGGCCCTGAGGAATGTGGGATCTTAACTCCCCGACCAGAAATCAAACCCCCAACCCCTGCATTGGAAGGTGAAGTCTTAACCTCTGGACCACGAGGGAAGTCACCCCCCACCCCCGCCATTCATCTTTTGAGTCCCCGTCCTAGTTGGAGGTTCTGAAACTGTCGCCCGGGTTCCCCTGGCCGGTGCTCACCCCTCACAGTGAGGATGGGGCGGTGTGACCAGCTCTAGCCAATGAAATGGGAGTGAAAGTGGAGCGTCCCCCTGAGGGGGTGGTCCTGCCCAATGCCCTGGTCCCCCCCACTCCCCCACCATTGTGACCTTGGTGTAGCCCCAAGGGGGAGGAGGGGCAGTGATTGGTGAGAGATAAGCCTTTACGTGATGAGGAGACGCCGAGGTCCCCGTGCCTGTCGGGAATCACCACCAAACCCTCGGCGGCATGGGGAGGACCCGGCCCGGTGGCCGCAGGAGATACCTTGTCACTTGTGAGGCTCCTCTTCCTCGTGGGCGTGGGAGGGGGCAGGAGCACGTGCAGGTCGGCCAAGGTGGGCAGCCCCGGCTTTACAACGGTCACCAGCAGCTCCTCGGGGATGCTGGTCTCCTGCGGGGACACAGACAGCCATTCTGATCCACCGGCCTTCTCTGTCCCCTGCCACACTCCAGGAGCCCAGGAATACCCTCTCTCCCTGAGTGGCCTGAGTCTTGGCCATTTCTGACCCCTGTACACCTGGAGTCATGGCCCCAGCAGCTTATGGCACTGCCTTCTACCTACTGCAGCCCAGCGCTCCTGGTCCCTCAGCCTTTGGCCACCGCCCCAGCCTCCGCTCGGCCAGGCCTGCCCCCTTCAGCTCATTCCTCCCACCATGCCCAGGTGAGCAGGCCCCTCCATGGCTACTGTCCTCCCAAGTGTCAGGGCTCCTGACCACGCAACTCCCTCAACCCACAAAGCTCTGTCTCCTGAAAGTCCCACTCCATGCATGTTCATCTGGCAAACTCCTATTCATCCTTCAACACCCAGGACAATATTACCCGAATTATTAATGGGCCAAAGGGAGGCATGGCCAGGGTGGGCCTCAGTCTGTGACAGCCTTGGATGGCTCTAGAGGGCTGGGTTTTCTCCCACTGGGGGCCCAAGTGCCTCGAGTGCCCTATGCCCACCCTGACGCACTGCCTTTGCTTTCTGTGAGCTCCCTGAGGGCAGCCATCACACTGACTCATCTCTCTGTCTCCAGTATCCAGCCCAGAAGAGAAATGTAGTGAGTAAATGAAAATCCCTTTAAAGAGATTCTGTTGTAGGACAGCAACTGTGTCTTGTGCAAACAGCTGGTGCTCACTAGATGTGCATGGAAGAGGCGGTCCTGTCCCTCCCCTGCAAGGTGACAGTCTGGCTGCATGTCCCCCAGGGCCAGGTAAGAGGACCCTACGTGGCTTCCAAGCGCCACTGTCAGCCGATGTGAAGGACAGAGCATCAGGACCTCAGGGCAGCCCGCCTGCCCTCTCGTGGGGGCTCCACAGCCCTGCTTCTCTGGGGCACCCACAAGCCAGAGGTGGGCAGGGGGTTTTGCCAGTGGTGGGCTGGGGGCACCTTGGAGAGGAGCCGGGACACCACGAGGCCAATGTCCTCCCTCCACTCGGGGGTGTTGGGGTTGTGAGCGTCCAGGTCCTTGGTAAACTGCAGAGGCATGACCTGAAATTGATCTGGAAAGAGGCAGAGATGGGAGAGTGGGTCAGTCCTGGGCGCCCGGCCCCGCTTCCTCTGCGGATGGTGGCCACACCCCCTGGATGGTCTAGGGCTGGCCCTGGGTGTGGATCCTGCGGCCCACTTTCAGAAAACAAGATGCTTCCCAGTCTGTGTGCCAGCAGCTCTCCCGGGCAGGGCCCACTCCACTGGCTGCCATTTAATAATAATAATAACAACAACAACAAAGATAACAATGACGAGGACAGAAGTGCTGCCCTGGAGGGAGGGCCAAGCCTGCTGTGTGATTTGCCCCATCAGCTCACAAGGACATACACGCCCTACGACGTTGACTTCTCTCCCCCAGGGATCCATGGACTTTGACTGGGCTGGTCCCCCCACCAGAGTAAGAGTCCCTGGAGAGCAGAGTCCCCACCTTCTCTGTCTCTCACATTTCCCAGGGTCCGCAACTCAGAAACCTATTCTAGAGCCACAAGCAGCAGGGGGTAAAAAAGACCCGGCACCAGGAGTCTCAGAGTGAACTGCAGTCTCTCCGTTTACCTCCCGAGCCTTGGTTTCTTGATTTGTAAAATGGGAGGAGGCTTTGCAGGGATGAGCAGCTCAAGGGACAAGTGCCTTGTGAACCGTGACCATGCAGTGCAGGTGGAGGTGACTGTTTCAAGGCTCTGGGCTCAGGGCCTGCTGCCCTCATGCTCATGAATGAAGGAATGGCTGAGGGAAGTCCCCTAAATATTTAACTGATGGCTGCTGTCCACAGGAGAGGCTGTTCTTAAAGCAAAATGAGGGTTTATCAGTGTGGTGATGAGAGCAACATGGTGTCGGGGGGCAGGGCGGTCTCTTCCATTCTTAGGACTAATTTTCTATTGTAAATGTCTCCCGGGGGGCTCAGAGCCCCCAGTGAGCACCAATAAATGGGACACGGATTCAGAGCAGGACTCTCAACAAAACTGATATAATCACGTGACAATCCTCAGATGACGGGGATGCTGGGGACAGGCACCCGGTGGGCAGGCAGACCCGGTGCCTGATCCCAGCTCTGTTGCTGCTGGGTGACCTTGTCACGCCCCTCAGCCGCGTCCTCATTTGTGCCATGTGGGGCCTGTGAATGCCATGGACGTAGGAGTGGTCGGTATTTATTTTACAGATGGGGACGTGGAGGCCAGCAAGGCCAGGGGTGTCAGAGCTTCGTTTGTTGGCCCCTCTGCCCCGCTGGGCCCTCCCTGGGATGACCAGGACATCGGTGGCATATACACCGCCTGCCCCCCACCCTGAGCTCCTGAGAAGGAGAAGCTGTGCTGCCTGTCCCGGGGGGCGGGGGGGGCGGTAACTCACCCAGCACGCGGACCACCTTGGAGTCCTGCAGCACGGAGGTCCCACAGGCAGCCTGCACCGTCACGCGCACGTCCCCTGTGTCCCCAAACCGCGTTGTCACAGAGTTCTCCAGGGACAGCAGGGGCTGCGGGCACGAGCGGGGGTCAGGGCTGGGCCGGAGAGCTGGCCCCGGTGTGCGGCCAGGGCTGCACTGAGAGTGCTCACTGAGAGCCCCCGGGGGGTATGGAGAGGGCCCCCCGAGGCGCCCGGTCCTGAGCTCCCCAGCACGGACGCCGTCTCCCAGCGCCCCTTCCCTCCAGAGGCTCCGAGCCCCGCTCCGGGGATGGCGTCGAAGGCGCGTGGTGGTTGCCAGGCAGGGCCTCCCCCCCGATCCCTTTCACCTTCTCGCCCCCTCCACGCTCAGCCGGGCTGCAGCACCTTCATCCTCGGACCCCAGCGGCCGGCTCAGCACCCACCCTGTGGGGTGGGCACACTCATCCGATTGGGCCTCACTATTACCTCAGACCTTGTAGACGGGGAGGCAGAGGCTTGGGGAGGTGCAGCGACCGGCCCCAAGAGCTCGGCTGCAAGGGGCTGAGTCGCCATTCGAACCCGGAGCCCGAGCCCCTTCCTCGACCCTCCCCATGCCAGGGAAACACAGTCCGGAGCCCAGGGCCCCTCCCGGTCTGGGCCCTCAGCTGCTGTTTGGGGCTTTCTGCTTGGCAGTGAAGGGCTGCCGTTTGCTGAATAAATGAAGGATCCCCCTTTCGGTCTTGAGGCACCCCCCGGCCTAAGGATGGGCAGCTTCACCTGCAAAGGCCCTCAGGGTCTCCTACCAGGCATCTGCCCTTGGCTCCCCACTGCCCACGGGATACAACCCATAGCCCTGGGTGAGGCTTCTGAGGTTGGGTCCAGCCCCAGGGGCCCCCTCCTCCATGAAGGCTTCCCTGACTACTCCCATGCAATAACTAGACATGGCCTGATCTCTTCTGGAACTCTCAGATGCGTCACCTGTCTCCTTCCTGTGACACCTGTCACATACTAACTTAGGTCACCTACTATGTTCCCACATCTTTCCCTAGGAAAAGGCAGGGTCTGACCCGATTCATCCCCCGTCCACCACACTCAGACATGGCCGGACCCTGAACAGATGCTCAGGGTGAAGGAAGAGTCGGTGTGTGCTTTCCTCACCTCCACGGTGTCACACACTGTGTCCTGCCCAGTATGGAGGGTGGGGCCTGCCCCACTCTCCACCCCAGATGGGAGCCTGTGGGAAGGAGGGGCTGCCAGGGGCCCGGGGCCAGCGTACCTGCAGGCTGTGGCCAATCCACCAGTAGAAGACGGTGAGGTTGGGGTTCAGGGGCAGCAGCACAGCTGTGAGGGTCACCTCCTGGTTGATGCCAATGACAGGAACCACTTCGAGGTAGAGGGCCTGCAGGGGGGCTGCAGGGGCCAGAAAAAGGTTAGGGGTCAGAGGGCATCAGGGTGCTGGCCGTGTCACAGGCTGCTATCAGTCACTGTCACAATCAACCTCATCACCACCATTACCATCATCACCACCACCATCACCACCATCACCATCACCACTACCATCACCATCACCATCACCACCATCATCACCATCATCTCTATCATCACCACCATCACCACCGCCATCACCATCAACACCACCACCACCCACCACCACCACCATCATCACCATCATTACCATCACCTCTGTCATCATCACCGTCACCACCACCATCACCATCACCACCACCATCATCATCACCATCACCACCACCATCACCATCATCACCACCACCATCACCACCATCATCTCTATCATCATCACCATCATTACCATCACCTCTGTCATCATCACCGTCACCACCACCATCACCATCACCACCACCATCATCATCACCATCACCACCACCATCACCATCATCACCACCACCATCACCACCATCACCTCTATCATCATCACCATCACCACCACCATCACCACCACCACCACCACCATCACCATCATCACCACCACCATCATCACCACCATCACCTTTATCATCATCACCATCACCACCACCATCACCACCATCACCACCACTATCACCATCATCACCACCACCATCATCGTAACCATCACCATCACCACCATCCCCACTGCTGCACAGACCACCATGGGTGTGGACTCGAGCCCAGCCTGCCTGCCTCCTTGCCCTTGGTCTCCCTGTGCTTCCCCAAGAACCAGGTCTCTGTCACAAGGAGAGACACTTGGCCTCAAAGGGACGATGGACTTACAGTTGACCTGGACAAACAGCACTGCTTCGTCGTGTCCCGCCATGTTCTCCGCCCTGACGGACACGCGGTAGACGCCAGGGCTCTCATAGCGGTGCCGGATGGGCTCCCCGGTCAACGTGAGGTTCATGTACATGGCCTTGAAGCCGTCCCCCAGGTCCACTTGGTACTTGGTGGTCAGGACATCGCCCTGCAGGAAACACCACAGGGCCACTTAGGAGTGGCCTGCAAAGCTGGGGGCCAGCGATGGGGCATTCACTCATTCATTCAATCATTCATTCCCTCACTCCTTTCCTCAAAGTGAGTGCCCTGGGGACCCCAGGGAACCAGATCTGTTCTGCCCTTGGGGCTCCCAGCCTGGAGGGCTGGGCTGAGAGCTGTAGGACGTGGGTGGAAGCAGGGGCCAGGGCCAGGTTTGCATTAGAAAGATCACCCAGCTGCAGAGAGGGAAAGGGGTCAGGGCCCACGGGTGAAGGCAGGGAAGCAGTGCAGGGGTGGGGATAGGGGCCAGGGAGGCCCACCGAGGCCTCAGCCAGGAGCCGGGAGGGCGGAAAGGGGCCTAGCACGTGCTGGACGGTTTCAGTAACATGTCTAGGAAGATGTGTGCGTGTAGGAAGACCCTTAGTCTCCCAGGAAATTAAGAAAACATTATTTTTCCCTCTGTGATGCTGCGATTCCTGCATTTTTCTTTTATCTCATTCTATGTTGTGCCAGGAGTGATGATCGTATGCACGGGCTCTGTGCAGGAAGGGGCTCCCACCCACCGCTGCCTCTTCCAGGCGTTTCCCCACCCACACAAGCTGTCCAATCATCCGTATACTCCCCGCCACGAGGCTTATCCTTCCAATAACCGTATTTTCCTCATAGAGTCGTGGGGAGGAAATTGAGTGAAGGGAACAATAACTTTTTCAACTTTCTGGCAAGAAGTTCTCATATTCAGTCTCATGTTCTCCCTCCCTCCCCCCACCCCGCATCGTCCCTTCCTGCCACCCCTCCCCCAGCTGCAGGAACACCCAGGAAACCATTTCCTAGTGATCAAGAACAAGCAGGGTCATCACTAACTGTTTAGCAATCCTCTTATTTTACACCTGCCAAACCTGAAAACTTGATAGAATACTTTTAAGTAAATTATGTTCATCTAACTTTCTTCACAAATATGGTGTAATAGGCTGAATAGTGTCCATCCCTGCCCCCGCTCCAATTCAGTCCACTTGAAACCTCAGAATGTACCTTATTTGGAAATAGGGTGTTAGGGTGTTCCTTATAGGAAATAGGGTGCAGATGTAATTAGTTAAGATGAGGTCACACCAGATTAGAACAGGACCTAAATCCAATGACTGGGGTCTTTATAAGAAAAAGGAAGGGGATTTGAGACACAGGGGAAGCCATGTGAAGACAGAGGCCGGAGGGAACGCGGCCACAGCCCAGGGATGCCTGGAGCCCCCAGAAGCTGCAGAGACAAGGAAAGATCCTCCAGAGGGAGCCCAGCCCTGCCGACACTTTGATTTTGGACTTCTAGCCTCCAAACCTGTGAGAGGAGAAATGTGTGTTGTTTCAAGCCACCCAGTTTGTGGCCACTGCTGTGATGGCCTCAGGGACCTTATACAGATACGTTCTATTATCCCCATTTTATAGGTTGGAAGACTGAGGCTCTGTGAGCCCAGAACCCGCAGGCTGACCCACGGGCCGGTGCTCTCTCCGTTTAAAGGCAGTCTCATGGGGGCCGGGTGTCTCAAGTCCGATTTGTTCCGAGAGGGAGGGGTTTCCTGTATTGCATCCTGGGAGAGGAAGGTGCTTCTGGCTGAGTCGGGACCTGCGGCTTTAATGGGCAGGTGCCGCCCCCTCCTGGGGACCCTGAGTCCTGCCTGCAAGCAACTAAGACAGGTGCAAGTTTAACTATTGAAACATTTCCTTGTTTAAAACACCTCGTCATAATCGGGAAAGTAATACAGTGTCAATGTAGGACAAGGAGAGAATACAAAAGGCAAAGCGAAGAAGCTAGAAAGGAAAAATGGTAACGTCACTGCAACACCCACCACCCACACCATGGTGTTTCCAGGCAGATCTGTGTGTGTGTGTGTGCGTGTGTGTGTGTGTTTATTACTGCGTGCTTCAAAAACACTCAGATGTTTCATGCTGAGCCAACTGCCAATTCACATGTAACTGTAACGGATAATACAGAGAGCCCCACGTCCCTGGTACCCAGTTCCCCATGTGCTAACATCCTGCAGAACATCAATATCACAAATAGGGAATCCACACTGATTCAGTCACCCCTGGGGTCCCTCCTGCTGCCTTTTCACAGTCATACCCGCCCCTTCCATCACATCCCTGACTCCATGGGATTAGAACCTGTTCTCCATTTCTATAACTTTGTCATTTTGAGAATGTTCTATAAATGAAATCGGAAAGTATGGAGTCATTGGGATTAGCTCTTGCATTCAGTATAGCTCTCCGGAGATTCACCCAGCTTGTGGTGTGTAGTCTGTTCCTTTTTATTTCGGAGTACCACCCACGGGATGGACGTACCACCATGCGTTATCCACTTGTCCATCCAGGACATCCGGTTGTCTGCAGATTCTGGCATCTGACAACCGGATGCTGCTGAATAAAGCTGCTGTGAACCTTGATGTATAGGTTTCCCTGTGAATGTAAGTCTATTTCTCAGGAGTGTAATTGCTGATTCCTATGGTAGTTGCATGTTTAGCTTTTAAAGAAACGACCAACTTTTCCGGAATGGCTATACATTTAACGTTCCCATCAGTCATGTAGGAGGGATCCAGTTTCTCTGCAGCCTCGCCTGCATTTGGTGGTGTCGCTATTTTTTAGTTTAGCCATCCCCGTAGGTGTGCAGCGACACCTCTTTGAGGGTTTGATTTGCATTTCCCTGATGGCTAATGATGCTGAACATGGTTTCATGTGCTTATCTGCCATCTGCACACCCTCTTCAGGGAAATGTCTCTCCATGTCTTTTGCCCATTTTCTGACTGGATTGTTTGTCGTCTTACTGTTGAGTTCTGAGTGTTCTTCATGTATTCTGGGTACTAGTTCTTGTTGGATGTGGTTTGTAAATATTTTCTTCTGTGGCTGCCTTTTCATCTTCTTAGGGTCTGTCGCAGAGCAAAATGTCACATTTTGACAAAGTCCCATTTATCAGATTTCCTTCATGGATGGGGCTTGTGGTGTCAAGTCTGAGAACTCTCTGCCTAGCCCTAGGTTCCGGCTATTTTCCTCTATCTTTTTTCTAAAAGGTTTATAGTTTTCCATTTTCCATTTAATCTGTGATCCACTTTGAGGTGATTCTGCATCAGGTGTGAAGTTCATTTTTACTGGCTCTTCATGTGCTGAAGCCCATCCTCCCTCCACTGAGATGTTTTTGCTCCTGGGCCAAAATCAGCCGGGCCTGCTTGTGTGGGTCTGTTTCTGGGTTCTCCATCAGATTTATTTTCAGTGCTTAAATGTTTACAGAACTTGGGTGCCCCTAAATCCAGCGCTGTTTCCACACCTGGGTTGGGCGTGTGCATCTGTGGTTGTGTTATGAATGTGAATGCGTGAACACGTATAAGTGTGTGTGAGTGTCCATGTGTGTGAGAACGAGCGTGCACCAGTGTGTGTACCCACCTCAACCCTGCACCCACTCCTTCCCAAGGCTCCGACAGGGGAGGCAGCGGCGTGCACTGGACTCTCTCTCCCAAGAGCATCTTTCTGTTGCCCCCTCACCTCTGCCTGCTGCAGTCGAGAGTGCCAGCCCGCTGGGGCGGTGGGCTGCCAGGCGTACCCTGTCCTGGCTCTGGATGGAGCACCGCAGGTGTGACTTAGCTGCTGGGACTCCAGGCTCTAGGGGGCAGCAGGCAGCCGTTTTTCTTGCAAATCTGTCCCGGAGCTCCGGGCGGCAGCTGGGTCCCCTCTGAGGGTCCGGGTGGTCCCAAGCTGGGCAGGGGGCTGCGTCCTCCTCTGCTGTGAACAGGGTCCCCCACCACCCCAGGGCTGCCCGAGGCTGAAGCGTGACTCTCAGAACCAGGCTCAGTCACCACGGGGACGGGGACAGGCGGGAAGGGGAGGCCACCCCAGGATCAGCTCATTTCTGGGGGCCGTGAACCAGGCGCTGTCCACACGGAGCCCCAGGCCTGGACCTAACGCCAGCTCTGTCACTGTTACTGTGTGGCCTCAGGTGAGTGGCTGCACCTGGGTCTGAGGCTGGGTGTCCCCAGCTACAAAGCCGGCTGATGGGAGCACAGCCCTTAGGCATGGGGAGGGATGACACACGGGTGCCCACGAGTACAGCTCTTTGCTCTGGACCAGAGCCCCCGCTTTCCAACATCAAAGACCTCTGTCAGCATCACCCTGCCCCACCTGGGCACATTTTGAAGGACATCTTCTAAACGAAGCACATGCAGTTACAAAGCCCCACTCATTTCACGCTACATATTTGTTAACCGAAGACCCAAATGCGCAAGAGAGCCATGAGCCTGGGAGAGGTTGGGACCCTGGGGGTGGGAACAGGGGGTTCTGACCTCCCCTTTGTGCTTTTCCGTCATTTTGAATTTCCTGCACGTTTGTAAGTTTTTCTAATTTCTGCTTTTGAATGTTCTACAATGAGCATTTGTTACTTCTATAATCAGAAAAATAAGCATGCTGCATATTAGTTTAAATAGACTAGAAGGAAATAAAAAAATTAACAGTGGTTACCTTGGGAGAACAGGATTTTTGGTGATATATTCTTATGTTTTTAATGTGGTTTTCCAACGTTCTACCATGAGTATATACTGTTTTTAAAATCAGAAAAAAATGTAACACTTGTACTAAAGAAAAAAAAGGAAAGACGAGGAGACGGGGAGGAAATTTATATATTTATATATAGGTATGTGTATATATATATTTGTGTGTATGTATATATGTGTGTGTGTGTATATATATATATATATATATATATATATATATATATACAGACACACAAAATATTTCTATATCCATCCATCTGTATTTGTATCTATGTCTATCCATTATCTATCAGTCTATCATCTATATCTGTTTATCATCGATATCTATCTCTCCATTTACCTATCCATCTATCTATCATCTATTACGGAATTTGTCTTTGGCTATGAGATTATATGTAACGGTGGGGTTTTTTTGTTTGTTTTTTTTTTGGTTTGCATCATCGCATTTATTTATTCATTTATTTTTACAGTTTTTTTTAACTTCCTGTTTTTCTTATGATTCCAAAATTAACTAACTCAGTATAATGAGAGGTTCAAAAAGTTTTACGGCCGCCCACAGGAAGGCAGAAATCTGATGTCACCGCGCGGTGAACACACACACACAGATGTTTGAAGCCACGCCCCCCTGGGCCTGGGCCTGCTGCACGCGGCTCAGTTCCCTCCCTGCCTCCGCCCTCTCGTCCGAGTTTTCTGTTTCATCATTTCAGTGCTGGTCTGGACCTGGGAAGGGGCCCCCGGAAGGGGCCCCCGGCCCCCGGCCCACTCTCCCCTCCCGCCATTCGGGAACCACTGGTCCAAAGACGCTGCCCTAACCGACGTGGAGGGGAGAGAGCGCCGCCCGGCGCCCCGTGTGCCCGGTTGAAGCGGCCGCTCACCTGTTCCTGCCGCACCACGAACAGCACGTCCTCCCCCGGCCGCACGGCCACCGCCTCGCCGCGGATGCTGACGTGCAGGCCCCGCGGCGGCAGGAGGGGGCACTGCAGCTGCCCCGGGCTCTGCCGCGGGTCCACGCCACCCTCGCACACGTTGGACACCACCTTCCGGTACCTGCGGCCAGACAGCGAGTCAGACAGGCGGGGGTGGGGCGGGCCCTGCTGCCCGGCCGGACCTGCTTGTCGCCGAGAGGTGGCTCTTGGCTTGGCGAACTCCATTCTTCAACTCCCTCCCTTTCCCCGACCCCACCTGTTTGCTATTTCTGCCCCATTTTGGAGATGGGAAAACTGAGGCTCAGGGGAGGGAATGACCAGTAATGGCAGGACCTGCTTCCGTCACTGGACGTTTCCTTGGTCTGCTCGTATTCTTACAATAACGGTAACAGCTGTTGTTGCTGAGGGGAGGATTGAAGGAGTCAGTCTGAATTTCGTGGCTTTGCTGGGAAATACGGTCCTGGGAGGACAGAGTGCCCAGGAGGGGCCGGGCCTTACCGCTGGTGCGCCGCATGGCTGTGAGCAAACACGCTCCCAGGGGGCTCCTCTCCCTATGACGTCAAGAGAGCGGGACCAGATGACACCTGATTCACCAGCTCATTCACACAACACGAATTTACTGAGCATCTGCTACGTGCCGGGTGCTGGGGTACGAGGTCATCACTCACAGCCCTGCCCTTGCAGAGAGGACTGTCTAGTGAGGGAGGGAGCCCTCACCAAACCGTCCCCCACATCAAGGCAACATTGCAACTGGGACAGGTGCTGGGGAGGGGCAGCACCTGGGAATCTGGTCCCTGAGAAAGGGGCTTTCAGCTAAGACCAGAAGGATGAACAGGAGAGGGAAGAGCATCCTGGGCAGCGGGAACAGCATGTGCAAAGGCCCTGTGGTGGTGGGGGCGGAGCCAAAGCCCAGAGTGGGCAGCAGGTGTGGGATGAGAGTGGGGAGGGGCTGGTGGGCAGAGCCCAATGGGCTCTAGTAAACATTTAGGGGGCGACGGGAAAACCACTGCTCGGGTGGCATCTTCAGACTTGCCACTTGTGATGCTCCCTCGGGCGACACCGGGATTCTGGGTCTGCAAAACTCACATTATTGCCAAAGTGCCTGGATCTGCCCACCTCCTGTGCCTGGTGCCCCGCCTGCCCTCACGGCTCTGCCGCTGAATGAACATTCAGAAGTTTATCATGCAAAGACGCATGTGGTTAGTTTGGAAGAAAATACGCTCCCTATGAGCTACCCAGCCACAGCCCCTTGGCACCCAGAGTGTGCAGATGGTATGAAATGAAACCCTCTGCCCTTGATATGGGTCCTGGCTCTGCCATCTCAAACAAGAGCTCCTGCGTGCCAAGCCCTGGTGGGTGCCCTGGAGCAGCAGCTGTGGCTCCCTGAGGGAGGGAGGGAGGGACGGTAGAGGGATGATGGATGAACCGCTGGAGGGATGGGAGGAGGGATGGACGGTAGAGGGATGATGGATGAACCGCTGGAGGGATGGGAGGAGGGATGGACGGTAGAGGGATGATGGATGAACCGCTGGAGGGATGGGAAGAGGGATGGACGGTAGAGGGATGATGGATGAACCGCTGGAGGGATGGGAGGAGGGATGGACGGTAGAGGGATGATGGATGAACCGCTGGAGGGATGGGAGGAGGGATGGACGGTAGAGGGATGATGGATGAACCGCTGGAGGGATGGGACGATGGATGGGTGATGGGTGAGTGAGGGGAAGAATAAATAGATGGATGATTGGATGGATGGATGGATAGATGGATGATGGATGGGTGGGTGGACGGATGAATGGATGATGGATGGATGGAGGAATAAACGGATAGCTGATTGGATGACTGGATGGATGGATGGATGATGGGATTTATGCCGCTGAGGTCCAAGACTGCTTTTCTGCTTCAGCTTCTTTCTTCTCGGGCTCTGCCCTGCCCCATCTCCAGAGGCAGTAATGAGGATTTTCTAGTAAGTCCATAGGTGGTTTACTCCCTCTCAAAACTTCCCCAAAGGGAAGCAGAGACTTTTAGATAAAGCTTGTTTAGGGCCTCTGGAGCGGCAGGTTCACAGCCTTTACACACCTAATATTTTTATATGACGTTCATCCTTGACACGCAACATGGTCAGCCCCTGGTGGAGGAAAAGTGTCATAACGGCTCACACCTGTGGAGTACTTAACCCTCACGTACAGCGTGTGTCCACCACACCACACACTGAGGGACCCGCTACGTGTCGTGGAGCTTACCGTCCAGTCGGGGGGATGACTGGGTGAGTGTGACAATAACTGGGATATGCGCCCTCACAGGGTAAGCTCAGGGCCCAGGGTGAGTCAGGGAGGCCTTCCTGGAGGAGGCATCATTCAAGCTGAGACCTAAAGGGAGTGTGAGCACCTCCGGTCCAGCTCAGGCCGGCCTCACTCAGTGTTGGTAAATGGGGAAGGGTCATCCCAGCACTGCAGGGGCTCAGAAGGACCAGGCGAGGGGTGTTACTTCTCTGGAAGGGCTCAGCCTCTGCAGCAGGTGTGAGCTACAAAGCCCTTGGACCTTCTCTGCCTGTTGTTCTCTGTTCGGAGCCAGCTCAAGGCACCTCTTCTCCCTGACGCTGACCCACATGGGCTCTGATTGGAGAGCCCCGAGGGGTCAGTGCCTGGGGTGACTCCCAGGAACCCCGGCACACAGGCCATTCAGCCCCGACTTCTCTTTCCCTGACTCCATGCGGGGGGCCATGGGCACCAGGCAGGAAGGCAAGGGGCCACCCTGGTTCTGCCCCGTGCTACTCACCCGAGACTGCTGGTGTAGGTCTGGCCCAGGACACAGTCGTCAGGGGGGGACAGGGGGTTAAACCAGAAGTTGGCAAAGCACTTGTCGGCGTCGGACTCGGAGGAGGGGGTGCGCTCAAATCCGTAGTCACTGGGAGGAGGGAAAAATGGCCGTCAGGAGACAGCGTGGGTCAGGGGCCTCATGCTGAGGACGCAGAAGCGGATCCACAGGGCCCTGTCCCAGAGGGAACACAGGACTGAAGGCCGACAGTTACGTTCCAGGTGAGAAGGGATGCAAAGGGGATTCTAGCAAATCACAGGAGAGCAGTGAGCCCAGCCTGGTTGTCCTGGAGGGCTGCCTGGAGGAGGTGGGCTGAATCTCAATGGAAGATCAAGAGGCAGTCGGGGAAGAGGGGGGGAAGGGCACTGCAGGCAGGGACTGGCCCCTTCAACACTGGTGCAGGGAGACAGTGGGGAAGGTGGCTGAAGGAGAGGGGTGAGGATGGCTGGGGAGGGAGGCAGGTTCCAGAACTCGGACATCCTCCTGTGGGCAGCAGGCGGCCACGGGAGTCCTTGAGCGGAGGCAGGCGAGTGGTCAGGGGGCTTTCGGCAGAGTCTCTGGACAGAGGAGAAGGGGCTGGGTGGTACAGCTGGCCCCCGGGATGCCCTCCGTGTTCCTCAGTTTCCCCTCCCACCTGTGAGCAGTGCCACGTGCACTGGTTTTGAAACGAGGCCCACGAGTTCTTTAATGCGGGCTGGACCCAGTGGCTGGGTCCTAAGGCACAGAGTAAGGGGGAAGTGACGGAGTGTGACTCCTGAGACCTCCCCCGGCATCACCTGCGGGGACAGCGGCTGCCGGGTCCCCAGGCTACTCAGGCAGCCCCAGGGGCCCGTGGCAGAGCGGGGCCCTCACCAGAGGAAGTCCGAGTCGCGGCACTGGCACACGCGGGCCGTGAGCGCCGCCGTGAAGCTCCGACCCTTGATGCACCAGGACGTAGGCTTCCTCCTCCGGAAACTCCTCTGCTGGCCCAGGACGCAGCGGTCGCCCTGTGCAGGAAGGCCAGGCTGAGGGGCCACTCTGCATCGGCTCCCACCCCTCCTGCTGCCGGTTCCTCACTCGCCGGCCGGGAAACCAGGGCCCGGGGGAGGGGTGTGCGTGCCTGAGGCCAGCCTAGGGCAGCCCGGCTCCCGTCCCACCCGCCCTGGCATTCACTGAGCTCCCACGGTGTACAGGCTTCGTCTGGGCCCTGAGGGGTGGCAGGGCTGCTGGAAGAGGCCCCTTGCATTCACTCCTCAGGCCTGAGGGTGCCAGGTGGGCCCTGTGCAGCTGGGGTGAGCCGCGGCCTCCAGGACACACAGTAGGTCCTCAGCCAATGATCAGAAGAGGCCACACCTGTGTGAACGGGAGCCGTGGTGCAGGGTCCCCCCAGCAATTCCAGAGCCCCCCCTCGCTCTGAAATCCTGTCCTGTGGCCACACCACCTGCTCTGAACTGCACTGGGAGGCCATTTCGAGCCCTCATTTATTCCTCTCCGTGTGAATATGACACACTTTGCTGTAGAAACATGTATGTATTTGAGATTATGGGGTGGGGCTGCCCCAGACCCACTGGGGTGTTACCTAATATATGGTACACATGCCCTGTTACCGTCCCTCGATCTGAAAACTCCTGGACCCCGAGCACGCCTGCCTCCAGGCTGGCTGGGGCCCTGTGCACCTGTTCCCCTGAGTGTGACTGCAGACTCTGGCCCAGGCAGCCCTAGGCCCCAGAGGGGGCCAGAGCACCCCGAAGGAGGGCTGGGCATCTGAGGGAGGCCCTCGGTCCCGCAGGACGGGGACTCTGTCTGGCGGAGGGGGCCCTGCGTGGTGCCCACCCCCAGCGTGCGGCCAGGCCCACCTGCAGGTTGGTGAGGTCCCAGGAGCTGTAGTCTTCCTCGCTGCACTGCCTGGAGAACCAGGGCCGGAAGTCCACCTTGACCAGCTCCCAGTCCGAGCGGAAACTGATGTGGCCGAAGACGCTGGGGGGGGGGGGGGGCGGGGGGAGGGGCGGGAAACCACCTTAGTCTGGCTTGTCCCCCAGGCGCCCACCGCTTCCCCTGCGGGCCTCTGTTCCCACCTGCGCAGCGGGCCCCTTGGTCCCTCCCCTGCCCCCGCTGGGCTGCCCTGGGGCCAGGCACCTGCCCTGGGCCCGGCTGGCCACGAGCATTTGGGCGTCGGCGTTAGTATTCCCACAGTCCTCACACGTAATCTATGGCTCGTTGATGGCCTTGGTGGGGGTCATCCCACCTGGCCCCCCGATGGACGAGGAAGCCGGCACGGTAGGGTCAGGAGCCTGGACCCTCCCACAGCCCCCATGCTAGTCCCTGCAGAATTGTTTTGCAGAATGATTCGTGGTCAGGTGTCTGCGTCCTGTGCTCTCTGGCTTCTCCTCGCCTTTCTTCCCACCTGACCACTCCAGGAGGCCTGCACTGCAGAAAGCCAGCTCCGCCTAGCTGGGCCGCAGCCTTTTCACCCCAAGCAGAACCGACAATCCAAAGAGAAGTAACAAGTCATCACACCGGCTCAGAGCGGCAGGGTGGGAAGGATCTCAGTGTGGTCCTTGCTGCGTGGCCCCGGCCTCGGTGGGTGGAAGAAGCAGGGGACAGAGCACCATGGGGGCTCTGCAAAGGCCAGTCCTCTACAGAGCACGGGCAGTGTGCTGGGAGCCCCGTGTAGGCTATCTGGTCTAATCCTCACCACAGCCCATTCTACAGAAAGGAAAACTGAGGCACAGAGAGGTTGAGTAACTTGCTCAAGGTCACACAGCTTGTTTGTGCCATTTCTTCTCCCTCAGCAGGCATTTGTTGAGTTGCCTACCAGATGCCTCGCTCTCTGGGAAGGCTGCTGCTGAAGGGATTTCCACCTGATCCTCCCAACACCTCACACATGGGCTCCAAATACCACCACAGAAGAGGGGACCAGTCTGTACTTCTCTGGTCCTTCTCTAGTCCACACTATAGTACCCAGGCCATATTATCAGAGGTCAAGCATCTGGATGCAGGAGGTGAAGCACCCACTCTGGTCTTGGTCCCCTTCCGCGCACACCGACAGGAGCCGGATACTCGGGAGAAGCCAGTCATGGTCTGAAAGGGTGCAAACCCCGTTCTAGGAGAGTAGTTGAGAAGGCTCTTGGAGTGTTTTCTGGAGGACATGATGGCTGGCTCTGAATGTCTGAGGCTGACATTTGAAGAGGAGTTTTGGAGTTTTGGCTCCATAGGGCACCTCTGAGCCAGGTAGGCCTGGGATGATACCCATTTACTATGTCTGTGACCTTGGGCAGGTCCATTCTTCTCTGTACCTCAGTTTCCTTGGCTTTAAAATGGGGACAATAACACTGGCCTTTCAGGATCGATGGTGGATTAGCAATGGTTTGTGTAGGATGCTTGGCACTTAGTAGGAGATTTATACACACATATGCACAACACACACTCGCTTGTGCACACACACTCGTGCACACGCACATGCTCACACATTCTCACGTGCACACACATTACCTCTACTGCCCAGAACAGTCCCCCGAAGCAGATGCCATGGTCTTTATTTTATAGACAAGACCCCGAGCCTCTGCAGGGGCCTCCTCTGATCCTAGCAGCCCCGGAGCCTCCCTCCGTCTCGGCCTTGACCTGCCTCTGTGGCCCGCCTCTCCGTCCTCCCGTCCTGGGCTCTGAGATCACTCTCCCTCCCCGATTGCCGGCAGCCCTGGTGTCTGGAGACACCCTATGCTCCTCCCTCCAGCCCTGGCCTCTCGCCCGCGCTCGTGTCTGGTTGTGAATAATCCATTCTGCTTTTCTCCTGCCCGAGGTGCAAGTCGGAGCCCCCGCCGCTGTCTCTCAGCCTGGGGCCTCTCCTGATGCTGATGGACGTGGCCCAGCAAGGACCGAACGGCCCGCTTCTCCTCCGCCGGGTCCAGCTGCGCCCGCAGGTGCTGTTTCCGATGGCGAGGCCGTAGGAGGCCCGGATGGTGGTGACCGTGGCCGTGAAGGTGTGAAGGTGCCGTGCCGGTCCTCTGTCCCGACTCCCATCCTGACACGGACAGCCCTCTCCCTGGGAGTGTCACCACGTGGGGCTTTTCTTTGTCACAGTGTCCCCTTCTCCCAAGCAAAGCCTGCTGGGTTGGTTACTGAGAACGAGAGGGTCTTAGCTCCCTGAAGCGATGTCTCCAAGGGACAATTTCCAGGTCCTCACACAGCCTGAGCTGCGTCTCTTGCTCTTCTGGAAGCCACGTTATGATGTTATGATGGAGGTGACAACAGCAGGAACTGCTGGCCTGTACTCTGTACCTGCTACACGCTCGACCTTCCATCCTCTCCTCCTCCACGCCAACCCCGTGCGGAACGTACTGTTAACATTCCCACCTTACGGACGAGGAGACTGAGGCCAGGGACCCCCTCAGGATGGCACGCAGCGGCCCACCTCCCGGGGGAGCCAGGGTCGGTCCCCGGGTTGGCGACCACGGGGCTGGGATGCTTTGCCTGGGAAACACGCACTGGCGCGAGCGTGACCACCGCGCAGCCTCCCGGGCAGGCGGCTCAGGTCCCGCCGGGGAAGTCCCTGAAAAGAGGCTGGCTTGCTTCATCTAACTAATCCCCTCCGTGTCTTTGAAGTCCTGCCTTTTATGAAGCCCAAAAGCTCAGCGGATACTTCGAGAAATATCTGTCATCCGGCTGATTCTGAGTTTTAGGAAGGAGATGCCAGAGGGAGGCGATTTATTGCTTCACGATTCATAAGGAAAATGTGGGTCAGCCTCTGCAGGTTAAGGAGGAGCCTCACGTCCTTCAAAGAGCCCCCTCCCCTCCCCTAGTGCAGCCCGGGGAGGATCTGGGAGCCCCACTATCTCCCCCCAGGGCCTGGGGGGCCCTCACCCCTCTGAGGCTGCACCGGTGGGGACGGGAGGGTAAGCAAGGGTGATCCAAGCTGAGGGAAACATCCCCAAAGGTGACTACGGTCAGCTTGGACGTGACCTTTGGGCAGATTTGGATAAAGAACCATCTGGGGAAATGCTCTCAACCGTGCAGGAAATAGGACAGCGGGGGATAGAGAGAGAGAGAGGCAGAGAGACAGAGGATGGGGAAGGGAGGGAGAGACAGAGAGACACAGAGAGGGAGAGAAGGAGAGAGACAGGAAGGGAAGGAGGGGGAGTGGAGAGGACGCTAGGTCCGGGTGGGAGCAGTTCCAGCAGTCTGGAGAGATGCACCTTTATTCTAACATGCCAGTGTGTTCCCTCTTTCAGAGTTGGAATTATTTCTGTGTCAACTGGAATTTGAAAGTGGTCTGACGATGTGGCACAGTGAAGTAGGAGGCATGTAGGAACAGTTTCGATGCTTTTTCAAAAAAAAACTTGAGGTTGTAGCATCTGGCTCTGAATTCTGCCAAGAGTGTTCCAGGAATAAAATGCCCCATCTGTTGATGAGTGCTGAAAACCGGGCTGTTTCTGGGGCCAAACCCAGCACGGATGCGGTGACACAGGGCTTGACGTCCTGAAGCTCCTAGGTCAATGCCCTGGGGTAGAAAGTGCTCCCATTTCTCAGCTGGGGAAGCTGAGGCCTCAGACCCAGCTGACTTGTTCAACCTCTGCAAAACCAGCACAGGCCAGACATCTCTCCCCTGGTGTTTCTGACGCTTCCCTCGTGCTCCGTGGACTCTGGTCCTGGAAAACTGGTCAACCAGCAGAGGGTCCAGGCTGAGCCCGGCCGCCACACCACAGAGAGCCCTGCATCGGCCCAGGCTGGAGTCTTCCTCCCGCCCCTGCCCACCCCAGACCGAAGCCTCCAAGAGCACGAGGGGAGCATAAATGTGTGACGTCCTGAAAGATTTAGCTCATTCCACGGCCAGGGAGGAGAGGAACTAGGTGTCCAGGGAGAAGCACAAGTGGGGCGTTTAGGGAATTAGAAAGGTGATTGATTCCTGACCCAGTTTTTATAGGACAGCCTCTGGGGTCCCCCTTCCAGCTCTGGCTCTCCAGGAACCATGCAGAGCTGATGTGAGGGGTCCCCCTTTCCCACCACTCCCTCGGTGCAGAATTATTGAGATTTTTAGCACTTCTAGAAGAAGGGGGAATAAATCCTCCCTGGAGATTTCCTATGAGAATAAAATGAGATAACGTAAAAAAAAATGGACCCATAACGTATAGTATGTGCTCAATAAAGCTTCATTACAGAACTTGTGCAAGAGGCCATACTGGGAAAGATGTAGGGCGGATGCCAGGTTGCCTCAGTCCTGGTGGCAGGGGAGGCCCCCTGGAGGGGCCACTGAAGCCGGATTTAGGTCTGGCAGGAACTTAGATGGCTCTCCTGTCTCCAACGTCCTGAGAAAGGAGTCTGCACTACTGTTTCCATGTCCCTTTGCTCCATCTTCCGTTCCCAGAAGCCTGGGCGGTGGGCACACAGGCGGCCCGCGGTGGGGAGCTTACCAGAGCTGTGCTCCCAGCCCCCATCCCAGGCAGCCAGAGGAGCCTGGCACGGGGACGTTCACATGAGCACCCACAGGAGCCCCAGGGCAGAGGCGGGCCTGGAGGGGTAACGTCCACACTGGGCTGTTTCCTTCCAGTTCAGGCCTCGGGCTGGGGGCCAGGCACCCCTGGGGGCTTATCCGAGTGGCCCCTCTGGGGCATTCAGAAGGGTGAGGGCCCAGATCTTCACAGGCGATGGGGAGCTGGTCGGGGCAGGGGCGTGAAAGCCATCGTGAGCTGCAAGGGCAGACAGGAGGGCATGAGTTGTTCTCTCACCAGGGACTCGCTCCCAGGCAATGACTCCAGCTGGGCACACGGACCTGGGCATGCTCTCCAGGCCGAGCGGGCAGGGTGAGGGGTCCTGGCACCCGGCCACTCCGCTGGGAATGGACGGAACCGGCCCATCTGCTCCAGAAGGGCTGAGCCAGAGCTGGGGCACAGTTCAAATCCTCACGTGGAAAAGTATCAATCCTTCTGTGCCCACAGCTCGTCCTTGGGCCTGGGTCTCACTGGCCCAGTGCCGGTTCAAAGGTCAGCTGCTCCGAGACTCCTTGATCACCACCCACCCCAAAAGCGACCCTTCAGCCCCCAGCCCCTCGGCTGGCTGGCCCTGTTGTATCAGCATCTTTCACGTTATCGAGGAACCATGTCACTCTTGGTTATATTTGATCTGTCTGCCTGGGCCACCAGCTCTGTGGGTCCTTGGGGTCCCTGGTGCCCAGACAGAGGGTGGCACGTGGCAGGCAAGGCTGGAATGACCGGAGAAGGGCTGGCCTCGAGATAGGCTGGGACCTGGGACCTGGGACCCTTTGCTGCAGTGCTGGCACCTGGACAAACGTCTCCTTGAGCCACAAAATACAAAGAAACTATAAGGGACTAAAAATAACTGCGTGCATGTGCAGTTGGGGCAAATTATGGACAACAAGATACAAAGAGACCAAAAACGCAACTGCCACTTCTGAGGAGCCGGGAACAAAAGCAGGGTCCTGCACATGCCCCCTGCACACAACCCCACCTAAGGGGTGGGCAGACCTCCTAAGCCACCCCTCCGGCTGACCCCAGGACACACCTCTACCCTCACCCCATAGAAGGAAGCAGCTCGCCGCCCCCTCCCCCGTCCTCGGGGATCAAGCAAGGGAACCTCTTACTTGTTTTCACTCCCTACTGCTACAGCAGGAGCCTTCCTGGGCTGGGGACTCAGACCCAGCCCTGCCCTCTGGAAGCTTCCTCAAAGTCTGCTGGGGGGAGAGAGGAAGTAACTTGGGAGGCCAACCAGAGACCGAGGTGTCCAAAGTGCCGGGTCCCCTCCCAGCGTCAGTGGCCCTGGCCTACATTGGGCTGTCATGAGGGGAAGAGTCATGGGGCCTTGAGTGGCTTCCTGGGGCCATCTTAACTCATTTCCACAAACTCGTGCTTCAAACAATGGAAACGTATCTCCTCACAGTTCTGGAGGCCAGAAATCTGCGATGTGGTTGTTCACAGAGCGGGCTTCCTCTGCAGGCCCCAGGGGAGGCTCCTTCCTGCCTCTTCCAGCTCCTGGGGCTCCAGGGGTGCCTGGGCCGTGGCCGCATCACCCGGGCCTCTGCCTCCGTCTTCACGTGACGTTGTCGCTGTGTATCTAGCCCTAACCCTCTTCGTATAAGACACGAGTCATTGGATTAGGGCCCACCCTCCTCCTGTGTGACCTCATCTCAACTAAGCACATCGGCAGAGGCCCTGTTCCCAAGTAAGGTCACATCCACAGGTTCTGGGTGGACGTGGATTTGGGGGGACACTGCTCTCCCCAGTACAGGCGTCATCAATAAAAGCCAAGCAGAGTGCACAGGGCCTGGTCTCCTGCACCTAGCAGCCAGGCATGCACGGCATCGGCGGGGCTGTTAGAAATGCAGAGTCTCGGGCCCCACCCTGGCTTGTGAATCAGCTCTGCCTGAACAAGTGCCTAGACGGGCAAATCACCCAGGAAAGAGGCTTCCAAAGGCGGACCCTCATTTCGTGGTTTCTGGGTGAGCACCTTGTCTCCCCAGCGGGGCCACAGGGCACAGTCAAGCCCTGTGTGCCTTTTTCAGTCCCCATCTGCTCAGGCTCTGCTCCTGGGCTGTGAGCCACTCTGAACAGGGATGCGCTTGACCTAAGCCAGGGTCAAGGGGCTGGGTTCACGGCCTGGATCTGCCCTTCACTGGCCCATTGGGGTCTTAGGTCCTCTCTGTGCCATGTGCCTACAAGTTCTTCACAGGTGCCAATAGCCAATAATCATCACTACCATTATCACCCTCACCATCAGCATCACCTTCATGATCACCATCAACATCACCAGCATCACCCTCACCATCAGCATCACCTTCATGATCACCATCAACATCACCAGCATCACCCTCACCATCAGCATCACCTTCATGATCACCATCATCACCAGCAGCATCATCTGCACCATCATCATCATCATTGTCACCATCACCACCATCATCCTCACCATCAGCATCACCTTCACTATCACCATCATCAACACCATCATCATCATCATCACCACCATCATCATCCTCACCATCATCATCTCACCATTATCATCACTATCATCACCATCATCACCATCATCATCACCATCATCACCACCATCATCATCATAATTATCATCATCATTACCATCATCACCATCATCACCATCATCACCATCACCATCATCACCACCATCATCATCATAATTATCATCATCACCATCATCACCATCATCAACACCATCATCATCATTATCATCATCATTGTCACCATCAACACCATCATCATCCTCACCATCAGCATCACCTTCACTATCACCATCATCAACACCATCATCATCATCACCACCATCATCATCCTCACCATCATCATCACCATCATCACCATCATCACCACCATCATCATCCTCACCATCATCATCACCATCATCATCACCTTCACTATCACCATCATCAACACCATCATCATCATCACCATCATCGTCATCACCATTATCACCATCATCACCATCACCATCATCACCATCACCATTATCATCATTATCACCATCATCACCATCATCAACACCATCATCCTCACCATCATCACATTATCATCACCACCACCACCACCATCATCATCAACATCTGAAAGGTTAAATGGAAAGTGATCCAGAGCTGACCCTTGACTCTTGGTTCCACCCCTCACCAGCAGGTGATCCTGGGCAGGTGACAAATGTCCCTGACTAGGGACAGAGTGGCCACTTCCCAGTGGCTGAGGATGAGAGGAAACAGTAGATGGTAAGAGAAAAGGAAGCAGGTGTGAAGATGGAGGTCAAAGCGAGGAGGATGGGGAGGAAGGCTGGGGGTCAGTGTTGAACCTGCCTAGAGCAGCAAGGCCCACGGTGGCCCTCCGCCATGGCCCGCCTGGGGTTCGGCTCTGACCTGCCTGCCCACCTCCCGTGGGCACTCACGTCATGACCAGCGTCTCGTCCCCCGGCTCACTCAGCAGCCCGTCCACAAACACGGAGGTGCTGGTGAAATTATGCGTGCTCCAGGTGAGGCCCTCGTCCACACTGAACCTGCCGAGAGAAGGGGAGTCATCACCTCGGGGCAGGTGGGAACACATCCTGTGTCCGGGACGAGCTGCCTCGCTGGACCCAGCCCTGCCCATGCCCAGGGACCAGAGCTGTCCAGCTGAGGCGGCTGGGAAAACAGGCAGGAGCAGTGGCCAACCCCAGGGCCAGTCCAGTGTCTCGGCCACAACAGGATCCCTGACCTCACGCTCTCCTGGGAGGTCACAGCAGCCACCCACCACCAGCAGATGGCATCCACATCTGCTTGGTGACACCACAGTCAAGGAGTCCTGGGTGTGTGGTCTGGGTCCCGAGCTGCTTTGTACCCCTTGAATTGCAGTTATCCAGGCCTTGGAAACATCCAGGTCAGCCCCACCCAATGCCCGAGCCCAGCCCGGAGTTTGCCGGGTCATTGATGGGAGCTTACTGTCTCTCAGTGAGGCATATCAGTATAGCCAGCTGCAGTGCAGAAAGATCTTTTTCAGACTAAAGTGATATTGGCTTCCTGGCAGCTCCCCCAGCTCTGCCTTCCAAGTCCAGAGTTCATATCTGCCCTCACTTCCCCACAATAAACCTTCACCTGTCTGAAGCTGATGCCAACCCCACTCTCACCTGGGCACATGCTGCTGGCTTCCTTCTCTGACCCCACCTCCTCCACTGAGCTAATTCCTGTCCATGCATAAAAGTCACCTCCTCTGAGAAGCCCTCCCTGCTCCCCCCAGGATGGGGTGTGTGGGGGCCTCCTCACAGCCCCAGGCCTCCTTCTGGACCACCGACCATGCTGGGTCATCATTCCCCATGTCCTCACCTCTCCAGGCCCGGCCAGAAGCAGCTGTTGGGTGGGGGGACTGGGGACTGTTCTGAGGGGTTCCCAGGTGGGGAGAAAGAGCCCCTAACACCCCACACCCAGTGCTGGGTCCCGACGGCCTTACTTGAGGATTTTCAAGGGGATGGAGGTGTCCTTGATGGCCACGATCACACCGCCGTGGTCCAGGTAGAGGATGTGATGTTCCTCCTCAAATACCTGCAGAAGACAGCGGACGGGGGTCTGAGGGCGGGACCCTGAGGAGGGTCGGAGGTTGTTCAGGGTCTGGGGTTGCTCTCCAGTGAGGCAGAACTGCCGACACGCTGCCAGGGGGGCGGCAGCAGAGTCCGGTTCCCTGAGGCGGGGCTGGTCCCCAGGCCATCCCCATGCTCCCCCAACCACCCAGACTCAGTACGTGTGGGATGAATGGATGCAGATGTCGATTTCTAGACCACTGACAAGAGAGAAAAATGCAAATAAACACCGCAGGTGGTCCTGCCTAAAGGAAAAACTCATGCACCAAAAAGGCCGACACATGAGAAATAGTGGAATTTAGAAAAGCATTTAGGATAAGCGTCACCAGTAAAAGCAAACCTCTATTTGATATTAAGATAGTCCATGTACCACCTCCTTCAGGAAGCCCTCCCTGATGCCAGGTTGGGTGGGGAGCATCTCTGGGCCCCCTGCCCCAGCACTTACTGCACTAATTTTTCATTGTTTCCTCCAGCCAGGGAGCTCCTCAAAGGCCGGTCCTGCCTCTGAATCCTTTCTGTGGCCCGGCACATGCCTCAGCTCACAGCTGGGGGGTGCCTGTGCTCAGGGAGTGTGTGTGGGATGAATGAATGAATGAGTGAATGAGTGAATCTCCACCAAGTCCTCAGGGGACAAAAGGTCGAGTGGCCTGGACAGGGCTCTTGCAAGAGGAAATACCTCTGGTGGCCTCGCTTGTCTGCAAACAGCCCTGGGATGGGGTCCCATTTTACAGATGAGCAAGCTGACGCTTGGAGCTGTGGGGGCCAAGCCAAGGCCTCAGAGCTGGCGGGTGGCAGAGCCGGGTGTGGCTCTTTAGTCCTGTCAGGACACCGGGCGTCCCCATCTAGATCTTCCATGAACGCAGATATCTAGACGGCCAGCTTGTGTCTTGACTCCACACAGGGAAGGGCACCAATGTCATCTGCCACGTCCCCTGCAACCCTGTACCTCGCCTACAGGAAGCGGCCCCATCACGACCACCTGCAGTGGGCCAGGGCCCCATTCACCTCCCACCCTGTCTGACCATCTCAGGGCCTGTGGGTTCTGTAGCAGGGGTGCAGGGAAACTCAGGGGGAGACGGGATGGGGCCGGGACCCCACACCCACAGCCCCTCGCCGGGGCCTGCGCGCTCACGGATGTCAGCCGCTCCGCACAGGGGCCTGGCTAGGCCTTTGTGCCTGTGGCTCTGGGGCCCCTCCTGGGCCGGGGAGGCAGCTGCTGCAGAGCTTGGTGCCGAGCGAGGCCGGAATAAGTGCATCTCCAGGCAGATGTTGACCCAAACGTGGCTGAATCTGCACTTGCCCTGGCAGAAAGAGCCCCGAAAGCTCCCACACCCCGGGACCCTGTTCTAGAGCAATGAGCGAGCAGGAACAGGGAAATCATTTAAAAAAAAACCACACACACCTGCACAACTATTAACTAGCATCTTCCCCCGATCTTCTATCTTGAGTCTCCCTTTGTTTGAATGTCTGTTTTTCCAGAGCCAGCGGGAGGCACTCGGGGAGGACCCGGAGCAGAGGCCTCTCCTCTTAGGAACGGGAACTTCAGCAGAGCTGGTGGTGCCTCGAGGCTAAGCCCTCAGCCCTGACATCCCATTACCCCCACAGCCCTAGCCCCACCAGAACCTTCCAATGGCCCCCACAGCCCTAGCCCCACCAGAACCTTCCAATGGCCCCCACGGCCCTTAGAATCACATCCAAACCCTTCCCTGGTCACTGGGGCTCTGTATGAGAGGCCCTTGCCCACCCTCTCCCACCTCTCGTATACCAGTCACCCTGGCCTCCTTTCCCTGAACACGTCTCAGGCCCTTTGCACATGCTGTTCCCTGCCTGCAAAGCTCTTCCCCAGATATTTCCACCTTCTCACCATCTTGCTGGCTTTCCCACTGCTCACAGGAATTCTCTAGGAAACCCTTCTGGCTTGACTAAAGAGGAGAGGTCCCTTACGCAGAATGGTGGAAGAGACCTGGATACCTGTGAACTATGCCCTTAAACGTGTCTGATGCGGGGGAGGGGAGAACCGGGTGACTGGCACGTGGGCCTCTGCTGCGCTTACAGAGCCTTGTTTCATAGCAACCACACTCAGAGGTCATGTCCCCATCTTCCGAAGGGAGACCAGAGGCTCCGAGACACACAGTGACTTGCCTACAGCCACAGAGCTGGTAACCGGCAGAGCTAGGGTAGACCCCAGGTCTCTGACTCGACCGCCTGCCGCTTCCACCAGGAGCTCCTGTCGCCACGAGCAGGACACGCTCAGCGGGAGGAGAAGCTGTGCCTTGTGCGTGATGAGGTCGCAGGGTGCAGTGGGGGCCCAGAGCACTAGCTTGGCTCCTCCCCAGATCCACCCCTGTATCTCCCTCCCACCAGATTCCACGGCCGCGCCTGCAGGGGTCAGAGGAGTCCCTGGGCCTGGGTGTCCTAAGCTCTGGGAGGCACTCTGGGTGGCACTCTGGATAAGTTTGCTGCCTGAGGCTACATTAACCGAGATGGCATCTCCCGGATGAGGGAGGTGACGTCATGCGGATTTAGGTACGGAGGGGAAGAACTTCTCACAATTCCCCTCCCCATCTCTCCACCCGTCAGACAAACCCAGTGTCTCAGGTCCTCTGTCTGGGTCCTGGGATCCAGAGGTAGAAATGAAAGTTTCACGCCCCAGAAATTCATAGCCCAGGGAAACAGCCCCCACCCCCGACTGCAAGGAGACAGACCACCTCCACCCAGTGACTCGCCCACTCGGATGCCAACAACGAGCAGCCCATCGAACCCACCCTCTCTGCCCAGCGCTCGGCCCAGGTTCCGCCACAGCACAGGGGTCCCAGCCAGTGGCCTGGGGATGAATGATGTGCTCCAGTTAAACTCGAGACCTGAGCCAGCGGGCACCCCAGGGAGGGGGTCATAGCGCATTGGGCGGGGCAAGGGCATTACGGGCGGGGAAACAGAGTGTGCAAAGGAGGGTAAAGAGGGCAGTGTGGCCAAGGGGCACGAGCTGCTTGCTGGGGCTGGAACTGCGGGCAGATGCAGAGGCCCGTGGATGGGCCGGGCAGCAGGGCACGTGGGTCAGCCGATGGTCGGGACTTCCTCCCTCCCGTAGATGGTGGGGGACACCCGAAGTTTGCTTGGGGAGTGAGGAGGACAGATTCCCCTTTTAGAAGTTTCCTGGAGGAGGGACGCTGAGGGGGGAGGGGGAGGTGCAGCAAGCAGACAGTCTTCTCCTCCAGGAAATAGTGAGCTCTCTGTCCTGGGGATTATTCAAGGAGAAGCTAGGCTCCCTCCTGGGACCTCCGGGCTGCCAGGCAGGGTGGTGGAAACCACGCTGGGTCCCGTGACGTGGTCCTAGAGGCACAGTGCATGCCGCAAGCACATCCGTCTCTGCCTTTGAACTTGCAGAGGCCTCTGCCCACCCGCCCGGTGGGAGCCCTCCTTCCCACTCCCCTGGGGGCCTAACCCGCTTCCTTTCCTGGGGAGATCTGCAGGGGTGGTATAATGAGAGGTAAGCCGGAAGTGGGTCCTTGGATTGCTCCCGAGCAGGATTTACCTCCGGGGCGTTGCCCCGAACGTGTGCACAACCCTCACTTGTGCTCAGACCCCACATCCTTCGCACCCTCCTCCCGCAAGGACAGGCAGGGGGGCGTTTGTCCTGTCCATCCACTGAGGAGATGGGGTGCCTCCCAGCCATCCCAGGGGACCCCCACGGGCAATTCCACTCTCGTTAGCTTGGGACTCAGGAACAAGGGGGCTCCAACACCCACCACTGGATCACAGGGTCTTTGTACATCCGTTGCTATGGCTTTCTGTGCCTTGACCATCGCCCAGGCAGGGGTCCCCCAATCCTTTCTCTCCTAAACCTTGAGTTCTAGAGGGGACTCCTTAAATGTGTTCTGGCTATTTTTTGATCATTCCAGGGAAGTCATGTTTTTAAAATGATACATTCCCCCCCCCAAAAAAAATAAAATAAAATAAAATAAAATGATACATCCCTTAAGCATCATGCACAGTGTTATCTGTAATTCACATTCTAAGAGTTTTCCTGTAGAGACAGCTCATTGCATTCTTGACAAACCGGCCTGAGCTCACCTGGTCATCTGGCCTTCGTGCCTTTGTCCCACCCTGGCCTCTGCCTACTGCTCCCCGCCCCAGTAAACGCCCTCCCTCTGACACGCACACGCACACATGGGCACCCCCCCCCCGCTCCTCTGCCAGGCACCCGAGCCCCCCATTGCCCCACCCCTCCCCCATCACTGGGGAAGAAATGGGTACCTCAGCTCAGTCTTGAACAGACATTCTCCCATTTAATTCTGACAAGTTCCCAAGTTTGAAGTCTAAGCAAATTGCTTGACAAAAGTGGCCACCATGAATACCTTTCTCTTCTGTTTCACCTGGTCTATTAAGTCTAACAAGGCGGGAGCAGGGGCGGCGGTTTCTCTAATAAGTGGACAGGTGGTGACCTTTAAGAAAGTTTAGACATGTTTCACTAGTTTTAGTGAAATAGGAATATTATAACACAATAAATCTCTTTTGCCCTTTTCAAAATTTCTTGTTTCTTGCATATTATTAAAAAACGCCAGGGCTTTAAACCCAGGGTGCAGGTGAACTTCACACTTTGGGGGTTAACATATTTGTCCAGAGTGGTACCTGGGCAGGGGGCTCTAAGTGGGATACTCAGGGGTGCAAAAAATTGACCTGAAAACAGAGCTTCTTACATCCACCGAAAGAGGAGATGCGCACGAAAGTTTAGCGCATTTTCTTAAGCAGTTAAAGTAGAAACTGTCACTCCATGAAGCTGGCAGACCAGATGAGGCTTTTTTTTTTTTGCTGGAAAGAAATAGCAAGGGTAGAGGGAGACGGGGCCTCTCCTGGGGCGGAGCGCTTGGGTTCGGCTCCTGGGCTGCCTGACGGCACAGGGCGCCGGACCGTCAGCCTTCGCTCCCCAGCCGCCCTGCTCTGCGTGACGCCCGCTGGCCGGCAGCACCCCGCCCTCCAGTCTGAGAATTTGAGCCGCACGTGGGCGCGGCAGGGAGGGGTCCTCACAGGGTGACCCCACGTGCCGGGCGCCGTTCCCTGCGTAACTGCTTTCTCCTGTCTCTTCTCCCTTTCCTGCTTTTTCTTTTCTCGGGCCACGCTGAGCATCAAGTCATCATCCCATGGATGTGTCGCAGGAGGCCCAACCCAGACTCGCCGTGGCCCCCCCAAACCTGCTCTTCCCCATTTTCTCTTTCTCTCCCAAGTCTGTGCCATCCACCCAGCAGCTGCCCCTGCCAGGAACCCGGGGGCTGTCCTCGGGGTCCCCACTTCCTGGCCTTTGGACTCAGCCAAGCTTCTGAGTCCCCATGTGGCTTCCTGCCGGACAGCACCTCCACCCCGCCCCTGGCATTTATCCCCATTGCTTCGATGTTCACGGTAACCTGTCTGACCGTGGGAAGATGCATCAGATCTGGAATTCTCCAGCAGTGGCTGCTGAAAGGACAGCAGCGGTGTGGGCAGCCTGGCCTGGGCTCTCTTTTCACAGATGCTGATGTCACATCTGCTAAAGGGAGCTGTGTGCAGCCCCCCAGGCCGGGGAAGATGAAGAAGCGTGTCTGAGAACTCCTCTGGGAGGGAGGGGCTGAGAGGACAGACTCTCCCAGGAGCCTCGGCGGAGTGAGAATGGTGGGCTCCAGGCCCCTCCCCGCCACCTTACCTGCCTCCAGGTGTGCCCACAGTCTGATGTGATGTACATTTCTTCTTTATATTCCACCAGCTGGGAGCCCAGGTTACCTGGTCCAGAAGCAAAGTGGCAGGGTTGCTCTTAGGATCGGCCACTCTCCCCCTTACCAAGGTCTGAGTGCAGCCAGATCCCCAAACAAGGCTGGTGTTTGATGTGCTCTGGGTCTACACCTCCCAGCACCAAAGCCACCCGGCGGATGCCCCTCTCTGCCCTCCTTGTGTAGTGATGGGCCTGCTGTCACCAGTACGGGTCCTAGTGCGAGCAGTGAAAGATTAACTTTGCCCAGAGGAAGCCAGCCTCAGGCAGCTCCGGCTGAGCCCAGGTGCAGGCAGAGCTTGGGGACTTCAGGGGGACCCACGGTGACGAGTGTGATTCAGGAATAAAAAGCATGGAGTGGTGGTCGGGGACAGGCTAGAGGGGACGCTGGCCAGGTGGGCAGTGTGAGGACACGGCAGCCCCTGACGGGCTTTAAACTGGGGCAAGACATGGCTGGGCTTGCCTCTGGAGGCCCCCTGGGGGTCGGGTGCAGGGGAGGCCAGAGGCAGGCCCAGGGCAGTCTGGGGCAGTCCAGGTGAGAGGCAGGGTAAGCACAAAGTAGGTGCTCATTAAATATCTGCTGAGGGGATGTTTGGGAGGATGGTGAGGTGGGCACCAAACCAGCTCGGCAGCCAGGAGTCTCCTCCTTGGTCCTGGTTCACTTGAACCCCTACCAGCCTGGCAGGTGGGTCACCAGCCTTGAAGGCCACTCTGAGGGGCTGGGACTTAATCCTGGGGCTGCTGCCAGAGGGGGAAGAATCCCCACTTAGCATCCAAGGTGACTCCAGCTTACAGATAGGAAACTGAGCCTAAGTGGACCCCTACAGAAAGAACGATGGCCACCTAGAAGACGCAGCTGTGGGACAATCTCAGTGGTCTCTGAGCTGGGCTGGATGGCCCTAAACAGCCTCCTGGGAAGGGTCTTGGGCAATGGGATTTTCTGATGGGTCAGACTGGGCAGGCTTCTGCTGTGACCACATGATGATGGCAGGGACCAGGGGCCTGAGTTTCCAGGATGAAGGGGACCTGTTATGAGGACACTGAAGCCGTCTGCACTCTCTCCTGGAGCCCCTGACCTGGGCAACTTGTGCACCACTTGCACTTCGGAGACTTATTCATGTGGTGCTGTCAGGAGTCTCTCTTCCAGAGCCAAGTTTAGATGTCACTGGAAAATCCCAAAGGAGATGGATTATCCTCAAATAGATGAGGCAAAGTGAGTTCAAGTAGAGTGGCAGAGGGTTTGTGTGCCTGCCTTTTTTTTTGAGGTCCAACCAACCACCAGATCTTCCATCCAACCATCCATCCCTCCATCCATCCTTCATTAATTTATCATCTGTCCATCTATCCATCCATCATTAATTTATCATCCATCCATCCATCCATCATCCCTCCATCTATCCTTCATTAATTTATCATCTGTCCATCTATCCATCCATCATTAATTTATCATCCATCCATCCATCCACCATCCCTCCATCCATCCTTCATTAATTTATCATCTGTCCATCTATCCATCCGTCATTAATTTATCATCCATCCATCCATCCACCATCCCTCCATCCACACATCTGTCTCTTTTTCATCAGTTCCACCCACTCACCCACTGCTGCACTTATTCATCAGCATTTGCTGAGTGCCTGCTTTCTGCCCAGCCTTGTGCTGAGCTGTGGGGAATCCAAGCTGAGTAACCACGCACCTGCTCCCAGGGAGCTCTCAACCCAGCCAGGGAAGAAGGATGCCCTGCAACTGTGCACAGAGCCCAGGGAACTGTGAAAGCAGAGAAGGGAAAGCTAACGGACCCCTGCAGGAGGGGAATCAAGGAGAGATTCCCGCAGGAAGTGACCTCTGCATTGTGCCTCAAAAGACAAATGCCACTGGCCAAGGGAAAGGGGCAGGTGTGCCAGGCAGAGGGACCGGCCTTGGCGACAGCATGGAGGTGGGAGGAGAGGTCAGTCAGGGGAGGTGGGGCAGAGGGGCAGGTGCTGAGCTGGGTTCCCTTCTACCCGCCTGGCCACCAAAAGGTGCTGAGGAAAGGCTGCTGAATGAAAAGAGGGAGATGAGTGAATGAACACAACAGCTGGGGGTGGGCAGAGGAAGGAAGGGGAGCCCTTTATCTCCCCATCCTTCCAGATGCCAGCAGAGATGCCAGGACCCGCGCAGCAAATACAGAAGCCGCGCAGCAAAGGATGCAGCGTCAGCTCAACTTCACAGGCAAATTTGCAGTCCGTGATTTCAGGGGTGCGATGTCTGTCTTTTAAGTGATGCAATCTGTTTTCCTTGTTCTATCTACCAAGGCTGTCGGGCTGCCAGTCACCTAACAGGCACCGGGGAAAATTAAGGGGAAATTCACAGAACGCATCCACAGGCCACCAGAGTGGGAGGCTCTGCAGGAACACGGGGGCTGCTGCCCTCACTTTACAAAGGGGAAACTGAGGCCTGGGGGACGAGACTGAGAAAGGCCTCCCTGCTACGTCCCCTCCGGGCTGTTCTGGGGTCTCCTTGGGCCTCCTCCCCCGACACCCCGACCCCTCCACCCTGCTTCTGTGCTCTCAGGGCCTGGTATACAGTAAGCGCTCACTGAATGTGCATTTCCTCTCCCTGCTTCCTCGATCTTCAGGTTGCAGAGTGGCTCAGGCCTCAGGGCCAGAACAGAGCAAAGCGACAGCACAAGATCCACCCCAGCCCACAGCTGGCAGAGGGGGAAGGGGGCCTGCACCCCTCCCCGTGGCCCCCAGCGTGGCAGAGCAAGCCCTGCGGCCACTGAGATGCAGCTGGAACAGGAGCAAGGGGACCGCCCCTCTGGTCCTCCGGTTGCTGTCAAGTCCCCAGCTCCAGAGGGCCCGGGTGACCCCCGCCCGGCTGATGGGACTCAGGTCAGCTCTTGACCTGTTCACGCCCCTCGGCCTCTCAGCTGGGATTGACGAGATTGATTGATGGGATTGATGGGTCCCCGACTGGCTGAGTCACAGAGGAAGGGACTCTGCAGGAGGGCTGGGAGGCAGGGCTCCTCCTGGGAGCCCCGGGGGTCTTCCCGGCACAGAGCGGGCGGGGGTGCTCCGAGCTCCCCGTCACGGCCCCTCAAGGTTTTCTCAGTCATGTGACTGTCAGAGCCAGCGTCCGGGAAGCGTTTGCAGCCTGTTCTCTGCGTGGTCCTGAGGATTCACGTCCGGACGAGGAGCCGGAAGCAGCGTGTGCTGCGTGGTGGCCCAGGACGGGTGCAGGGCAGTGGGGCAGGGAGGGCCTTCCACCTGCATCAGACCTTTCAGTGCCCCCAAGTCCGAGATGATTATCCTCATTTCACAGATGAAGAAACTGAGGCTCAGGGAGGCGTAGAGCCCCAGAGCAAGAGCTCGGAAAGGCCCAAGTCAGAATTGGGCCCGGCGCCCTCCGTCTCAACCACCCATCTGTGATTTGCTACCTCTGCAGGACTCATCCCCTTGACACTCCCCGTCAGGAAGAACATTCCAGCAGGCACTCTCAGCCCGCTGGGTTTATTTCTGGGTTCACTATGGCTGTTTCTAGACCCTGGCAGTTAGAAGCTCGAGTTCCGGTCTTTGCTTCTTGAACCATCCTTTTCCCTTCCTCGTTGGATTCATGGCTCCATTTTCTGCATCCATCTGTGGGTCTGGCCTCTGTCCACTGAACCGGAGGACAGGTCCCCGGTAGAAGGGCCCTGGCATGCAGCCCGGCACAAGGGCAGTGGTGTCCAGCCACTGTTCAAATGACAGGGCCACCTGTGGAAACACACCTGGCATTGATGCTTCCTACCTGATCCCCAAATCAGCCTTACGATGGAGGTTTCATCCTCTTTTTGCAGGTGAGGAAGCTGAGGTTCAGAGGGTCCAGTAAATGCCCAAGGGCCAGCAGCTGGAGGTGGCAGAATCTGGGGCTTGTAACTCCCGCCTGCCTGCCCCAGGGTGGAATGAGGGATGGATGGCGGGGAGATCAGGAGAGAAGACTCCCTGGAAACAGGCAGCCATCGCCCCCAGCTGCCTCGGGAAGCTCAGCCAGGCCAGTGGGAAACTGGTCCCCGCTCGGCAGCTGCGGCGGTGCCCGACGGAGCCCGGCTCATTCCACCTTCCCCTCTGTTCCCAGCAGACACTCAGGGCTGGAGTGGAGGATGTAAAACATTTACACCTCGATTGGCCCACATCGCACGGATGGATCCATCTCAGGAAAGCCATGGCGAGATTAAAAAGCAGCAGAATGAAATATAAATGTGGCATCCTGCCCTTGGGGGGACAGTGAGAGGGAGGGAGGCTGCCAGGGCACCCGCTCCGCTCCCCGTTCTCCGTGTGACTCGCGTACAATGAAGTGAAGCTCCTGCAGAAACTCACAGCATCCCTGGGGGGCTGGAATGGTCGTCCAGAGCTTTCAAGGCCTTTGAGCGGTGGAAACATCTGAAATTCCGCCTTTTGTACTTTGGTCAAGAATTTGGGGTCTCAACCCATCACGAACATGCATTTTAAATACACCATTGAGCTGATCTCCCTGTGCTATGTGACTGCTTCCCACTGGCTATCTATTTTACATTTGGTAGTGTATATAAGTCCATGCCAGGTGGGATAGGGAGGGTGGGAGGGAGACGCAAGAGGGAGGGGATGTGGGGATATATGTATACGTATAGCTGATTCACTTTGTGATACAGCAGAAACTAACACACCATTGTAAAGCCATTATACTCCAATAAAGATGTTAAAAAAAAAATAGGGGCTTCCCTGGTGGCGCAATGGTTGAGAATCTGCCTGCTAATGCAGGGGACACGGGTTCGTGCCCTGGTCTGGGAAGATCCCACATGCCGCGGAGCAACTAGGCCCGTGAGCCACAACTACTGAGCCTGCGCGTCTGGAGCCTGTGCTCCGCAACAAGAGAGGCCGCGATAGTGAGAGGCCCGCGCACCGCGATGAAGAGGGGCCCCCGCTTGCCACAACTAGAGAGAAAGCTCTCGCACAGAAACGAAGACCCAACACAGCCAAAAATAAGTAAATAAAAATAAATTAAAAAAAAAAAAAGTTAGTTTAAAAAAAAATACACCATCGCCTTCAGGTCCAGGGAACAGAGTCCACAAGACGGGGGGTGCCCGACATGGGCGACCCAGCCCGTCCCTGCATGGGACCTGGAGCCCCATGAGCTGCACTGAAATCGAGGCTGATGTGTGATTTTTCATTGATTGACGCACGTCCGTCATTGAAGCGGGCAGACCCCGCCCCAATCGCAGTCACTGACTAAGACCCCAGGGACATGATGAACAGAAGGACACTCTGAAGGTGAAAGGTTTTACTTGCAGTCTTCTCTGTCTGGTTGTGTCGCTCGCTCCCCTACTGGAAAGCCCCCCTCTCCAGGATAACGTGAGACGCCCCTCCGATAGCCAAGGTCTCCCGCCATCAGAGACCCACAGAGCGGACAGGGGGGTCTCACCTCCCGGCCCCTTCGTGGGCTCTGATTCGGTCGTTCTGAAAAACACGTTCCCGCCTCTGTCTGGAAGGCCATTCCTGCCATCTCAGCATGGCCACTCATTTATTCATACACTCATTCACTCATTCACTCACTCACTCTCTCACGCACAGCCAGGCCCGGCCCTCAGCGCTGGGATGCGTCTGCTGAAGGGGCGGATGTACCATCCAGCTCAGGGTCTGGGGCGCGAGTCCTCCGGGTCGCAGACGGTGCTGGAGTAGACAGAGGGAGGGAGCCCCTGGTTCAGGAGGCTGGGAGCCCCGGCCCAGGCCTTGGTGGTCCCCCCTGTGTGATGGGCAGAGACGCTGTCTCTCCGACTGCCACTCGCCCCGTCTGCACCCTGGCTGTGCAGAGCCTCGGCCTGGCCACTCCACAGCCCGGATGAGGGGCGGGCCTGATGGGCCCGCCCCAGAGCCTTACCTTCTGCAGGTTCAAGGGGCACGGCAGCCCCTCCCGGGGCTGGGGCTTCCCTTCCCTGAGGAGCCTGGGGTGGGTCTCAAGCTTCCTGACGGCACCTGGCAAGCTGGGGGCAAGTCTTCCCTCTCTTTGGGCTCGTTTCCTGCTCCATAAAGTAGGGGTATTGACCTCTCAGGGTTGTCATGGTGATTAGAAGACTTCAGGGCCTGGCCGGGCAGAAAGGGCCACCGTAGCAACTGTGGACACGACGGACACGGTCCTGCCTTCCCCACCTTTGTCTCCATGGCGTCAGGGACCCTTCCCCGGACTTAGCTGCTGAGAGCTGGTGAGGCTATCCCCACGCTGATGGGTAAAAGGAAAACCAGACGCCAGCCGCTACCTGGCAATGGACTTGTAAAACATGTGATTTTATTTGGAATGATTCTTCTAACTCACATAAACCTTATTTAAGAGTGTTATTAGATCGGCATACATTTAGTGATCCCTGAAGAAGGTTCTAGTTTAATGGGGTAGACAGACACAATCACAATGTATACTTCTTTTTTTTCCCCTTATGTTAGTTGTATATGTGTCTCTCTCTCCTCACTAAACTAGAACCTTCTTTAGGGACCAATAAAAGTCAACCATGATGCAAATTGTCCTCCCGTCCATCTATCCATCCACCCATCCATCCATCCTTCTATGTATTCATTCACCATTTTGTTATCCATTCTTCCATTGGGCCATCTGATATCCATTCTTTCAACTCTCTAATTTTCCTTTCACCCATCCTCCCACCCATCCATCTATCCATCCATCCATCCTTCCATTCTTCCATTGGTCATTCATCCATCCTTCCATCCGTCCATCCATGCATCCATCCTTCCTTCCTTCCATCCATCCTTCCATCCATCCATCCATCCTTCCATCCATCATCCATCCACCTTTCGTGTAGTCAACACATATCAGGTGCCCCCTCTGGGCTCTGCAATCACCCCTCAGGGTGATGTACCAGGTGAGCTGGCTTCCTGGAGATACTGCGGCACTGCCCCCAGTGGACACACCATGGCCCCAGGCCCATGACCATCAAGTTCTACCCTTGAAATTGGAGCGTCCTGCAGGCAGCGATGGCTCCTGACCATAATGGCAGCCTCTTACCTGCGCCCATGATGAGGCCGGGGGCGGTGTCCTTGGTGTGCACGGTGCCTGACACGTAGGGGTTGTCTGCCCAGCGCAGGTGCAGGTGCAGGTGGCAGTCCGGCTGCGGGGGGGAGAGAAAGGGAGCCACGGTCAGCACTTGGGAGGGAGAAGTGACCTGAGAAAAAGTAAGGCTGAGGCTGAATCCACCCCTGTGGCTTTTTGGCTGTGAAGGTGGGATCAGGAGTGCTTCAGAGGAGTCAGGGGAGGGCGGGAAGGAGGCCTGGAGGCTGACGGCCAGGTGAAGGCTGTCAGCTCGGGGCCAGGTGGGCTTCTCCAGTGGAGGGTTCTCCCAGCCTGGGTGCTGGAGGGTGGGCTCCCCAACGTGGCCTCTGAGTGCAGAGCTGGGCCGCCGAACGGGACTCCGGGAGGGAGGCTGCACGGTCCATGCCCACGTTCATTCATTCATTCATCCGCCCAGAACATTTACTGGGGGCCTCTTAGGTGACCACGGTAGCCTGGGCATCAGGCGACAGCTGCGGGACACCCCGTA
Source organism: Balaenoptera acutorostrata (assembly GCF_949987535.1). Lineage (NCBI taxonomy): Eukaryota > Metazoa > Chordata > Mammalia > Artiodactyla > Balaenopteridae > Balaenoptera > Balaenoptera acutorostrata. The sequence goes on along the minus strand of NC_080068.1, from coordinate 140,558,092 downwards.
AGCCCTGCGCCCTATGGGAGAGGCAGGGGGTAAGGTGGGCGCGCTAGAGCCCAGTTTACTCACAAGCATCAGTGCAACCTTGACGCAGCCCCGGCTGGTGCCCTGGCTGGAGGGGCAGAAACACCGGTTGTAATAAGAAATCCAGCGGCAGCTCACATTGCTGTTCGGCTGCCCCTGGGCAGCACCAGCACTTTACAAGGTGTGCGTCACTGAATGCTCTCAACATCCGTACTATCACCCCTTCTGCGTTGATGGGGAAACTGAGGCAGAGTGCATTTAAGCAACTTGCCAGGGCAGTGGTGGGGCTGGGACCACAGCTGAGGCTGTCTGGCTCCAAAGTCCGTGCTCTGAGCCCCGTGGCGGGTCTGGTACTTCCAGGCAAACTGGGCCGGCGGCCCCCAGAATGAGGAAGCACCAGCTGTTTCCGGCCCGGTGCTGCCAGACCCCTCATCTGTCTCCACCCCAGCTGCCTGCACCCCCACCCTCTGCTGAGATGGCAGAGGCCACCGCCAGCTCCCCTGGGTGGGGCTGGGGGATCCCGGGGGAACAGGCGAGCTGAGAATGATGTGTCCTCTGGACTGACCTTCCCGAGTCTCCTCTCCCCTGGCCTCGGTGACTCAAGGCCGCAATCCCTCTGTCACACCCACAATAGACCACAAGACCACAGGGCACGGGACAAGGCCCAAGGTCTCCGCACAGCTCCCTCCAGGCCACCGGACACAGCACCGGGCAGTGACCCGCCAGCCATCGGCCAGGGCTGCCTGTCGCCCACACCTCCAGGGTCATTGCAGAGCTCCACTGTCATTGTTATATTCTACTGTCTACCGAAATCCATCCGAGAGAGGTTTTTTCTCTACAGTTTATGTTTCTTTAACACTTTCTTCTGGTCCGTGAACTGAGTATGTTTTACACAGATTATCTGAAGTTAAAAATGAAACCGATCAGTAGGTTGGATAGGGATCTGGGTCAGATGCCACCAGGGCCCGATCCAGGGGGAGATGGGCTCTGTTCGTCTGTACCAGAGCTTAAAAAAATGTATTTGTTGCATCACATGTTGTATGGTTCCACTGACAGGAAATGTCCAGAGCAGGGAAATCTATAGAGGCAGAAAGTGGATTAGTGGTTGGTCAGGGCAGGGGGTGGGATGGGCGATGGGGGGTGGTGACTAAAGGGTACAGGGTTTCCTTTTGAGGGGATGAAAATGGTCTAAAATGGACCACGGTGGTGGTTGCACAGCTCGTGAAGATACCAGAAACCACTGAATTGCACACTTTAAATGGGTGAATTGTACGGGATGTGACTGGTACCTCAGTCAAGCTACTAAAAACAAACAGAATAAGAGGTGGCAAAATGAGCTGAAAGAGGCCCCCTTCTGAAGCAGACTTGGTAGGCTAGAGACCCTCCCCGGGGCAGCCTGGAGAGCCCCAGGCTGAAGATGGCAGGGCCCCGTGGAGGGGGGAACCTGGTCACGGAATCACCCCGGAGGACAGTCCCCATCCAGGAACACCTGGATTGAACGGGGACAAACTTGACCCACTGTGGAAGGTTAAGCTGTCCCGCGTCCTGGATTTCTCCTGGTTTCTTACAGCTGACAAGCAGGTTGGTGACCTAATGCCTGTGGTGACACCCTTCAGCCTCCTCGCCCATCCAATGACCAGGCACTAACGGGGAGGGCGTGTCCAGGGGGAGGGGTGCCCATGACCTCTCTGAGCAGGGCCAGTATCCACCTGCAGAAGAAGCTCTACGTCAGGAGGAATAGGAGCCTCGGCAGGGACGTGGCCCGCCCTCCCGTGTCCCACTGGCACGCTCGCGGGCTGAGAAGGTCCGGCCCAGGCAAGGCCCTGCTCTGGTGCCCCAGGGATCCCAGGGGGCCAGGTGGGGTCTGGAGTGGCCAAGCTTCTGGGCTGGTCTCTCCAGGCTGCAACCAGCCTTTTCCACATTCCCTGATGCGCTGTGCACACAATATCACTGTCTCTGTGTGCAGTGAACAGAGCAGGTCAGAGGCTGTGGCTCATAGAACCTGGCTGCCCCTCCCCCTCCCCGGCCCACTGCTGCTCTGTCCTGACTGCTGGTCGCTTGCTGGGCCAGAAGTGGAACACTCCTCAGGGTTCCCTGCGGTCGGCAGTGGCCCACAGACAGAGCTGCGGTCCCCTTTGCCGCCATGCAGGGCCACCCAGATGGCTTCCAGCCGCTCCTGGAGCTGTAGCGGGTGCTCTGCTGGTACCTGACAAGCTGACGCAAGGCCCAGCCGACTGGGCTGAGCTGATAAAGGGCGTGGAAGGCCAGGCAGGCCTGGAGAGGCCGACCCCCAGGGCACTGGGCACCTGCACATGTGATGGGACGGGGAGCATTGAATGCCAGGCTGCTCTTGGGGTGTACGGTCAGGCACGGCGGGGTCCCCTGAGGACACCCAGGGCAAGGGTGGGAAGACCTCAAGGGCAGGCTGGTGTCAGGGGAGTCGGTGCTGAATGCCTGGTCCTGGTGGGGTGGCCCGGGTACCTGCAGGGCTCGGGTGGATGTGATGCGGACCGAGCTGGGAGAACCACACCGTCCCAAGGCTCCCCCTTCTCGGCCCCTCTACATGCAGGAGCTGGCTGGTGCTGTCAAGAGGCGTCCGGCAGAGACTGCCAGAGGGCTGGAGGGCCACACTGCCAGCCGCCCCTGCAGGACACGCCACTGCTCGGCTCAGCCCGGATGCTGAGAAGAGCTACCACGGGCGGCAAAACGAGTGGGTTTTCATTCTGAATCCAGATGTCAACAGATGCAAAACCATCTTCCAAGGGCCATTTCTCGTCCTAAAACAGGTCTGAGCCACACTCACCTATTGCCTGTCACTGGAAGGAAATCTCCCCAGCCAGAGAGCTGGTCAAATGGCCCGGGAAAACCTTCATGACCCAGAGTTAAGAGAAAAATGGAAGACTCAGAAATCACATATGTGTCAGGATCCCAAAGAGGACTTTTTTAACATGAATATAAGCCAAAGGATTGACAAGAAAAATGCCCGATTACCATTACTTCTGGGTGACGTGGTTACAGGTGTAACTTATTCCCCTTTTTATACATTTCTGCTTTTGCCAAGTATTCTGCCATAAGCAGGAATCACATTTCTGATGAGAAATAAACCCTCAAGTGTAGCTTGCCCTGTGCAGTTGGAGGCTGTGTGGCTGAATGGACACAGAGAAGAAACCCAGGAGAAGGGCCACGCTTGCCCACCTGGCATGCCCCCTACCCGCTGCTGCCAGGTCTGCACACACAGGGTAACGGGCCTCGGAGCCAAGGCTGCGATTTCTGTCTTTTGTGCCCAGTTGGGTGTCCCGGTACTTGTCCTCTGCCCACTGTGCTCATCGGGCTCTCTGCGTGCCTGCCTTTTATTATTTTAAGGCCGGGACATAAATCTTGAAAGGATATCTCCTTGCTGAGCTGCATAATTGCAGACAAGAATCTATTCTTAGCGAAAACTTGCTCTGACAGATTAAAATGGCTTAACTTTGTCGATGATGATACAAAAATTAGCCCTTTCACAGCAATTTTTTTCTCAGAAGAGCTTTTACAAGGGGCAGGTGATTAATTCTCCCCGCTGGTCGACAGGTGTTATTATCCCCTGTTATTAGCGGGAGGGGGGCTTGCGTAGAGGCCGAGCGCAGGCCCCTAGTCGGTGAGGTCAGGGAGCGAGGGACTGACACTGCCCAGGCCGAGGCTCTGCCCGGAGAGCACAGAGCCCCACCCTGGCCCTGGCGGGTGGTCAGTGGCTGTCCAGGCAGGGTGCCTACCATCTTCGGGGGCCCTGCAGAGATCCAGGCAGATCTCGAGAGGGCAGGATTGTTTGCTGTTTTGTGTGCTGATGTATTCCCAACACCCAGAACAGTGCTTTGCACATAGTAGGTCCCCTTACGTGTTTGTTGAATGACTATCCCTGTGAAATAGTCACTGTTATTCTTTCTAGTTACAGAGGCACGGCAATGGATGGGGGTCCTTGACTGTGAGGGGCTTCCGGTCGAAGCCAGGGGGAAATAGAAATAAGTGTGCCCAGTGAAGCCTTCTCGGTGAAGGGGACATCTAGACAGGGTTTTCAGGTGTCAGTAGGAGTTCACTGAATAAGAAGAAAAGGGCATTCCAGCCCTCTGCACCCCCAAGGCAGTGAAGACACTGGAGCAGCCTATACTCATATTCATGTAGAAAGGCACCTTTGGAATAGCGGGACTGGCTTAGGGCTCATGACATTTGGGCTGTGTCCTGGCTCCCCCTCACTGATCCAGCCCCCCACTTCCACAGAGTGTACTTCCTGGCCCTTGACATTGGCCAACAGGGCTTAACAGATGAGCACAAGCAGGCTTGCAATGTTTCTGCTCACTCTCTTGCACCTTTGCTATTGCCTGAGAATGTGCCTGGGCTGGTCCAAGAAGAAGGATACTAGATCCCTTCCTAAATCGACCAACCCCCAGGTACATGAACGAGCCCAGCCTCTCACAGATCTCAAGAAGAGTGATTGCTGTTTGGGGCGGCTTGTTACACAGCACTGTTGCAGCAGGAGCTGACTGATACACTCTCCTCTCTGACTTCCAGTTAACTCTTCTGTAAAGCAAGGAGTTACATGTGGCCCTCTCCACCACACCCAGAGAAACAGGTGGTTCATGTCTCCCAGATGGCCCTTCTCAGACATCAGCATCTCTGACCCCTGGGTCCTGTGGTAACGTCTAGTGCCCACCCCGGGGAAGGTGTATGCAGTGAGCAGGGCACTTACAGGCTTGCAGTTGGTTGGTTTCCCGTTCATGTCCGTGCTGGGAGGCCTCAGGTAATCCCAGTCTCGGCCCTTGCTGTAGGTTATAAGCGTCACCACCTTCCCGTCAACTTTTTGGTTCGCCAGAAAGACTCCTTTCACCCCTCGGACCTGGGACAGAAATACAAGAAGGATGGCAAAAGCCTGCCCAGCCCCTTGCTAAGAGCTCTGTGTGCACGGCCTCATTTCACCCCAACAACAGCCCAGAGCTGAAGCTGACTATACACCCTGGAGGCAAGTGGGTCTGTGGGGAAAAGGGACCAGAGACGCTGGCCTGAGCTTTGACTGGGAGCCGGTACTGTCTGACCCCAAATTCCGAGTGCATTTCACAACACTGAGCTGTCCTCCCAGGTCCAGACCCCAGCTGTCGGACGGCGAGCAGAGCCCTGGTCCCCGAGGTGCCTGTGCATTTCGGTCACGCTGTCTTTAGCCGGAGCTCCTGATTCAGAGCCCTAGCCCCTCGCCTCCCTCCCAGTGGACCCACAGGGCCTGGACCCATGGAGTTGCTCTGGGCTTTCCTCCGGGGACTGCCTCAGCTCAACCCCACATGCAGATGCCAGACTGTGAGGACAGGGTCCGTGCCGGCCCCAGCCTGCCCTGGATGGGGGTCGAAGTTCCCTGTACCCCCTTTCTCAGGGTTTCTTGAAGGGCCCAGGGCAGTGACCACACACATCCCATAATCGGTTACTGAGTTCGTGCACAAGAAAGGGTCAGATATCAGCAATTCCCAATTGTTCAACCTCCTGGTTCCACAGAAATGAACTTTTTCTGCAAGTTCCTTGGGCACGGAAGACTCGGACCCAGTGACCGAGGCCCGCTGGTGTGGCCTGAGTTCCTCGGAGCCCCCGTGTGCCCGAAGCAGCTTTTGCTGCTCTATAAACAGCATGAAGCCAAGGCAGCTGAGGCTGAGTTGTGGGATTTACCTGAAGTTCCATGGCCAAGTGTGATGCTTAGGGTGAGAGTGATAATACACAGTTGTTAAGTGCCTTCTAGGTGGTGGGCAAGGGAGCTAATGTGCCACCTCATTAAATTCTCAGGCTCCAGGAGGTTGATGCTTTCCTAAGCCTCAGCGCCAAGTGCCTGACAGGTGGGGAGCAGGCCAGGGCGGATCCCAGAGGTTCGGACGCACAGTGAACTGTGTATGAGCTTCCTGTGTCTGCTACAACAGGTAACAGACAGAGGGGCTTAAACTACACACGTTGATCATGCTATAGCTCTGGAGGCCGGAAGTCCAACACGGGTCCCACTGGGCTGAAAGCAACTGGAGTCTCCGGGGGAGACGCGTGTCCTTGCCTTTCCCCGTGTCTAGAGGTGCTGGGGTGCTTGGTTTGTGGCCCCTCCTGCTTCTTCAAAGCCAGCGGTGCAGCGTCTCCCTGGCCATTCTTCCATGATTCTGTGTGTTTTTCTGCCCTTCCTTCTGCCCCTCCTTCCACATGTGAGGACCCTAGAGATTGCAGCGGGCCCCGTGGAGAATCCTGGAAAACCTTCCCATCTGCCGATTGCTAACCTCAGTCCCCCTTTGCCTGTGTCTTCTGCTAGGATGCTTCTCTCTGGGTTGGAGACCAGGGGTCTGGCCCTCATCTCCACAGACGAGGCTTAGGGGATGGTCCTTCTGGGGGACAGCCCCAGGGGCAGGAGGACCGCAGCCCCTTCTCTCACTCATGGTGACATCACGCTGTCTCTGGCTCACCTGAGGCCTCACCGGGGGGCAGGCATCTGGCCTGCTCGGTGCTGAGTCTAGATGCCTCCCCTGATGTCCTAGGGGCAGACAGGTTGCTGATTTGCCCAGTGATGGCTTGCTTTATTCGGAAAGCGCTCTTTTATATCCCGACTGGTCTCCATGAAAACGCTCGGCAGTAAATAACATGGACCCTCCCATCCCAGAAGAGGTAGTAACAGGCCGAGTTTCCGTGGGGAGGGTCTGATCAGCTGAGTACTGGCTCCCAGTGTTGATGTACCCACTTCACATAACTGCCCTCTTCATGGCTGTGCTCGCTTCCTGGGGGCTGCCGTAACAAAGCATCACAAACTGGTGGCGGCGGGGAGGGCTTAAAACAACAGAAATTTGTGCTCTCACGGTCTGGACGCCAGAGGTCCAAAATCAAGGCGTTGGCAGGGCTGCCCTCCCTCTGAAGTTTCTCAGGGAGGATCCTTCCTCGTGTCTTCCAGCTTCAGGTAGCTCCAGGTGTTCCTGGGCTGTGGCCATGTCACCCCGCTCTCTGCTCCGTCTTCACGGGACCCTCTTTCCTGTGTGTCTGTGTCTCCTCTTCTGATCCTTATAAGGACACTTGTCATTGGTTTAGGGTCCAGCATGAGCTCATCTCAAGATCCTTCAGTTAATGACAGCTGCAAAGATCCTTTTTCCAAATGAACTCATGGTCACAGGTTCCAGGGATTCGATGCGGCTGTATCTTTTGGGGGCCCCCGTGCAGCCCACGACAATGACTGTCTCCCAGCTGTGGCCAGGGCTCCTCAGGGTCAGGGCACAAAACTGGAAGCCCCCTCAACCCCCTTCCTCACCCAAGCTCCAACACAAAGAGGCCCCCAGAAAAGGGTTGCCGTCTTGTCTGGAACCAGGACCCATCCTGCAGAGGTGAGAGCTCACAGGCCCTTGAAAGCCCAGGCCTCTCGGGGCAGTATTTGCCTGTGACGTCTGGGATAAGACATTTTTCCTGGATCTGCCACTGGATGAACGATAACCATGACAGTAATGGAATTGGGGCAGGTGTAGAACCTCTAGGCCAGGCCCTTCCCATGCACTATCTCGAATCCACAGAAAAGGCATCTGCAGTGAAAACTGTCGAGAGCTTGCTGAGCACTGAGTTGGCACCAGGTGCTGCTGTATGTGTTTAACGGAAACGGAGGCCTCGAATGCACACAGCAACCCTCTGAGGAAGGTACTACTGTCGTCCTCATTTCACAATGGGGACACTGAAGCACAGAGTAGTTAAGTAGTGTGCCTAAGGTCACACAGCAAATACGTACCAGAACTGGGATTTGAACCCCGGCAGTGGGGCTCCAGAGTTGTGCTTGTAACCACTACCTGTGATCCCCATGAAGTGGATTTCAGAGAAGCACAGTCACTTGCGAGGGGGCCCAGCTTTGGATCTGGCCACTGTGAACTCCCTCCCATCCCCACGGCCTCTCACTGCCTGGTCTTTGGCGTGAATCACTGTTCCCTGGCTCCTCAGCTGGCTAACTTCTGCTTAGGCTCAATTCGGTCTGCACCCCTTCCTCCAGGAAGTACTCCCTGACTTCCACCCTGGGCTGGCCGACTGTCCCTCATGGTGTCTTCTAGAGGCTGACACACCAGGTGGGAACCACTGTTGGGAACTGGTCTTCCTGTAGAGTCCGGAGCCCTGTGAGGGGTGGTCTACTCCTCCCTGTGTCCCGGGGGTAGGGCCTGGAGCCTGGCGTGCAGTACGGGAGGTACATACACCCGCAGTGGGCCATGGACATTCCTGCCTGACGTGCCCTCCTTACATGTCGGTTACACGCCTGTCCCGTGTGTAACTTTCAGCAAGCAGCAGTGAGCCACAGGCTGTCCAGCTCGGGAAGTAAACCCTGACAAATGGGTTCTCATTGTAAACAAATGATTACATTCATTACTTCCTTGGTTCTGCTCAGCTGTTGACAACTCAGAGGAAGGCTGCAGCCCTGGCTCTGTCCAGGAGGATGCCTCCCACCCGGATTGACCCGCACTGGTGCCCAAGGCTCGGCTCGCCACCCACGGGACACCCTCCTCAGCCCCGCAGGGACAGCAGAGCCTGGCAGGAGCGCCACCAGCGTTTACTACGAGAACGCATGGCCCCTGCAGGCAAGCCCACTGGCTGGGGGCTCCCCGAGGGCAGGGCATGAGGGAGGAATTTAAGGGTGAATGGCCTACTGAGGGAGTGCTGGCCAGGAGGATGGATGGAGCTTGGACCTACAGACCTGGGCTGCTTCTGGTTTTTCGCTGACTTCTGGTCTACCTGGGCAGGTGGCTTGCCCTGTCTGAGCCTCAGGTTCCTTACCTGTAAAGCGGCTGAGGGAACCCCTCCCCGGCTCCGGTGTGGACAAGAACAGAGGAGGTGACCGTGAAAGGCCAGGTCCAGGCTGGGCCCACGGTGGGTGGGGGATTGACGTTTGCGGAATCCAAGTACAGGATGGTGCTGTGGGTGTTTTCTCGGGGGAGGGAGCCCGGCGTGGGAGCCAGAAGCCCCAGTTCAGAGCCTCTGATCTGCCCCTCGGTGTCACGTGCCAAGAGCAAGTGGCTTACATGGGACACAGATGGGGGCGGGACCCCAGGGAGGGCACAGGGAGGTCTGAGGGCTGCAGGTGGGGAGAGAGGAGCTGCAGGGCCAAGGGAGGGACAGAGGGAGCGAGAGACAGCCAGACGGACATGGGATACACAGAGGGGAGGGACGAGGAGACCAGGGCTGGGGCCGGGGAGGCCACGAGGCCAGAGATGGACAGGGGAGGGTCCCAGCTTCTGTCACCTGCCTGTATCATGCAGTGGCGTTCAGGGCAGGAACGGCTTTACAGATAACAGATGGTGATCAAGTCGATGATGGGGACCACTAACCTGAACCCCAACTCAGCAGAACGTTATCCCCCCCAAATTCCATTCTTCTCATTAGCAGACCTGTATCACAAGGTACTCCATTACTGTTACTTGAATTTCACCAAAAAGAGCAAGTTTTCTCTCTTGTTCTAAAAGTACCTGCGTAGTACCCTTTTGACCGGCAAAGCCTAAAATATTTGGCCCTTGACAGAATTTTGGCAGGTCCCTGGGTTGGAGCAGTGGAGATAGGGAGGGAGCGGGGGGGAAGCCGGGACAGGGGTGCCACCTGGCCCACCACAGCCCGCACTGAGGGTCCCACCTCGAGGATGTCGATGACCACGCTCTCCTCTGCCTGCCGCGAGCTGCGCACGTCCCCCAGCACCAGCGAGTAGCGCACGCCGCGCGGGTCCGACTGGTAGAGGTTGTAGGTGTCGGTCTGGTACCACTCCTGCACGGCCACGAACACCTGGCTCTCGTCTGTGCTGATGACCTGCAGATCCTGGGGACGGCGGGGGAGCCGGGGTCAGAGGCGGGCTGGGGGCCCACGCGGGAGAGGGAAGCTGGCCTGAGGGGAGGGGGAACGGGGGGGAGGGGGGAGCAGGCCTGGGGGGCGGGGCAGGCCTCAGGCCTGGCGGGAGTGGGGGGCTTGGCCACAGCCCTCTCGGAGTCAGGCTGACCTAGATTTTCATCCTGGCTCTGCCCTCTCGGCTCTATGACCTTGGCCAAGTCCCTTTACCTCCCTGCGCCTCCGTTTTCCCACCTCCGAAACGGGGATGACATTCCCGCCCTCTATACTGGGTGGGGGGAGGGATGCCCGGGCACTGGGCGGGGCGCAGTGACACTCCTCCCACCTGTCCCTGCAGCGAGGAGGGGGACCTTTCCTCCACGCACCCCCAGACCGTCAGAATGCACCCCAGACCATCACCTCTGGGAGGCGGGGATGCGTCTCCTCCCGGGCCCCTCCCCCATCCCATCCTGAGGTTCAGGCAGGTCATCTGTCCGTTCGTTCATTCAACACGTATTCATTAAGCGCCTACTGTGTGCCAGGCACTGTTCTAGGCCCTGGGCTACACCAGGGGGCCACACTGGCCTCTGCCCTCTGGGAACGTACACTGGCGGGAGGGATGGACTAATTCACTCCAGCCTCACGCCCGGGACCGCATCACCGGCCTGCTACGGGAGCTGCCCTTTGCCCACAGCTCCTCCTGGCCAGGCCACGCTCACCCTTGGCCCCCGCCAGGCACACAGCCAACAAGGTCCCCTCCTCCAGGGCAGCGGGCTGCCCAGGGCCCTCTGGGAGCTGAGGGCAGGCGGCTGGCCAGTAGGCAGGTGGGGGGGGGGCTGCCCTGAGCAGGGGAGCAGCCAAGGCCAAGGCCCAGAGCCTGGGTTCCACCTGGAGCAGGAGGCCAGGCACCTCCCGAGGGGGCTGGGCAGCCGTCTGGGGCTTCAGCGCCAGATTTTACAATTCAGAATTAAAAGAAACAAAACAAAACAACCAATTGAATAAAAAGGAAGAAGAAGCAGCCCAGGGCTAACCTTAGTTTCTTGTGTTTCTTTTCTTTCCCAGCCAGCGCCAACTACTGCATGGGAGGCAGGTGAAAAGGCATCTGAACAGGCCCATTTCAAAGCCATAAGGAGCTCTTTTTCTGCAGCCTCTACCGTTTGCCTTCTATCACTCCGAGACTTTTATTGCCCCTCTGGCAGTAGAGCTGCCAAGATCCAGGAGCTGAAGATGGGTGGTGGGGGGAGGGGGCTGGCTACAACCCTCTGTCCCGCCCACTGCGGGTGGTGCAGTTTGGGGGTACGCTTCCTTTTGCGTTTCTCACCTGATGTTAGGGCACAGCGACAGGAAATGTTTCTCTTTCTCTAATAGCAGATTGGGTCCCTATTCTGTCCAGCCGAGCAAGACCTTCAATTGCCAGAAGAAGAGGCCGCCTGGGCAGGGCACAGGCTGGTGAAGGCCCCGTCCCCTCCTACCTGCGCCCACCCACCCCCCCGAGCTGTGCAGCCAAAAGAAGGGGCTTTGCAGAAAAGGGATGTAGTGCCGTGAAACACCTGCAATGCACCTCCCAACCAGGGAGAACCCTGCAGCGCGAGCGGGGCGTTGGTCCGTGGCTGTAAATCTAACACACAGACATGGGTGGACCCAAGCAGCTCACAGCCAGGGAGGGGTTACAGAGTCAGGGGTCACAGGCTTGGCGGTCCCCATCTGTGAAATGGGACGGTAGGGTGGTGGGGCGTCTGAGGGATGCCTGTGAAACCTGGGAAGTGAGGTCATCTCTGCTCCTCTCGCCCACCTCCCCCTCCTATTTCTCCATGCTCGGCCACAGGCCAGGCTGCACTGTGTCCTTTGGGGTACTGGTCATTCTGCGGCCTCAGCAGGAAAAAGCCTTCCATCAGCCCGAGTTTCTGAGCTCACGCAGTGCCCAGCATTAATCACACGAGAAGCAATCAGTATTTATTGTTATTGCATTAATTCCGACTTTGCCTTCCCCGCACCTGGGTAAATGTTTACTATCATCTGGGAAACAAAGAAAAATGTGTAAAGGAGCAAAAGTTTCCTGTAGTGCTACCCCTAGAGAGACCTGATATTAACATTTAAAAATGTTTACTTCTGGGCTTTTTCCCAAGTGGGATTCATATACTTTTTCATGTATGATTTGCAGCTTGCTCTTTCACATTATATGGGGAGCATTTTCCTCTGTCATTAACATTATTTATAAACACCACTTTTAGTGACTGCATGGTATTCCCTTTTGTGGATGTACCGTATTTCATTGACTATTTCCCCACTGGTGAGCTTTTAGCATCTCCAACATTATGTGCAAGACAGTCATAAACATTCCCAGACATAGATCTCTGCATCTCTGTATTTCCTCAACATAAATCTAAGAAGGGAAATTGCTGCATCGGAGAGTAGGAACATTTTTAAAGCTCTTGTTACATGTTGTTCAATCATCGTCCTGAGAGTATACGTTCCTTCCCCACCAGCAGGGCTAGAGGGCGCTCATTTTACTTCATGCATTGAAACAGTCTTTTAAAAATCTTTGCTGATTAGAGAGTGATAAATAATATGCAATTTTTTTCTTAAATTTGCCTTTACATTATTCTTTTTTTAAAACGTTAGAAGCAGAGACATTTGTTGACTCCATTTTTAAACAAAAGACATTAAAAAAATTACACATATGTATATGCGTTTGCATGTATATATAGCTATATGCCCTAGAGAAATATGTGGAAAGAAACACCAGAGTTGCCAATGTTTGTTATCAGGTAGAATTAGGTTTGATTGTAAGTAATAGAAACTGGAAAAAAAAGTGACTCAAATGAGATAGAAACTCATTTCTCACGAATGTAAAAGAGGTCCAGAGATAGACATTCCAGGATGGAAGCTGGAATCACCAGGGACAGAGGCTCCTTCTGGGTCACCATTCTACTGTCCCATGATATGGCCCTTGTCCTCATGGTTCAAGATGATTGCTAGAGCTCCACCCATCTTGTCAACATGCAAGGCAACAGGAGGGAGGGAGGAAAGAGGGAGAGAAAGGCTTGCCTTTAAAGGAGGGCTCTGAGAAGTCTCCCAGATGTGACAATTCCACTTAATCTCACTGGCCAGATTCTAGAAACAACCACATGTAGCTGCAAGGGAAGCTGGGAAATATAGTCCTAGCTGGGAAGCAATGTACCAGCTAAAATTTGGGGTTTGTTAAACTAAGATGAAGAAGAAAAACGAACATTGAGATGTCTCTAAGCGTTCCTACAACGGTTACTCTGAGTAATGAAGAAGTGAGATTGTCATGGAAAGGAGGAATGGAGAGGTAAGCGGGTAGAAATGGTATATATTTGCATTATTCCATCAGTTGTAGTGAAAATATTTTAAAGAAGTAACTTAGGAAAGTTTAAAAACATTTTTAACAAGCATGATAGGGGAAACTTCCCCATAGATTTTTACATAAAAACCAAGGAACAGCCGAATGAACGAACACCTTCACCAAATTCTTTCAGCACTTTGAATATAGCAACTCATTGCCTTCTGTCCTCCAAGGTTTCTGATGAGACACCTGCTTATAATCTTCCTGATGATCCCTTGTATGTGACGAGTGGCTTCTCTTGCTGCTTTCAAGATTCTTTCTTTGTCTTTCTACAGTTTGATTATAATGTGTCTTGGTGTGGAACTCTTAGTGTTTACACTACTTGGAGCTCACCAAGCTTTTAAAGACATTTACAGTCACGTCTTTCATCAATTTTAAGGAAGTTTTGGGCCACTATTTTTCCAAATAATTTTTCTGCCCCTTTCTCTCTCTCCTCTCCTCCTGTGACACGCATTATGGAATGCGTGTATTGGTCCACCTGATGGTGTCCCACAGGTCTCTTAGATGGTGTTCACTTTTCTTCAGTCTTTTTTCTTTCTGTTCCTCAGATTTTATCATTTCAGTTGTCCTATCTTCAGGTTCTCTGATTCTTTCTTCTGTCTGCTCAAATCTGTTTTTGAATCTCTCTTTTGAGTTTCCATTTCAATTATTGTTCCTTTTAGCTCCAGCATTTCTTTTTGGCTCAATTTATGTGTTCTATCTATTTTTTTTGGTACAGGCATACCTTGGAGATACTGTGGGTTCAGTTCCAGACCACCACAATAAAGCAAATATCACAATAAAGTGAGTCACACGGATTTTTTGGTTTCTCAGTGTATATCAAAGTGATGTTTACACTACACTGTAGTCGATTAAGTGTACAATGGCATTACGTCTTACGAAATGTACATACCTTAGTTAAAAAGTACTTTATTGCTAAAAAATGCTAACCATCATCTGAGCCTTCAGTGAGTCATAATTTTTTGCTGGTGGGGGGTCTTGCCTCTCGATGTTGATGGCTGCCCACTGATCAGGGTGGTGGCTGCTGAAGGTTGGGGTGTCTGTGGGAATTTCTTTAAAGAAGACAACGATGAAGTTTGCTGCATCAATTGACTCTTCCTTTCATGAACACTTTCTCTGTGGCAGCAGTGCTGTTTGATAGTGTTTTATCCACAGTAGAACTTCCTTCAACATTAGAGTCAATCCTCTCAAACCCTGCCACTGCTTTACCAGCTAAGTTTAGGTAATATTCTAAATCCTTTGCTGTCATTTCAGGAATCTTCACCGCATCTTCACCAGGACTAGATTCCATCTCAAGAAACCACTTTCTTTGCTCATCCTTAAGTAGCACCTCCTCATTCCTTAAAGTTTTCTCATGAGGTTGCAGCAATTCAGTCCCATCTTCAGGCTCCACTTCCAATTCTAGTTCTCTTGCTGTTTCCACCACATCTGCAGCGACTTTCTCCATGAAGTCTTGAGCCCCTCAAAGTCATCCATAAGGGTTGGGATCAACTTCTTCCAAACTCCTGTTGATATTGATACTTTGACCTCTTCCCAAGAATCACAAATGTTCTTAAGGGCATTTAGGATGGTGTATCCTTTCCAGAAGGTTTTCAATTGACTGCTCAAATCCATCAGAGGAATCACTGTCTATAGCAGCTATAGCCTTATGAAATGCATATATTAAATCATAAGACTTGAAAGTCAAAATTACCCCTTGATCCATGGGCTGCAGAATGGATATTGTGTTAGCAGACATGAAAACAACATTAATCTCATTGTATGTCTCCATTAGAGTTCTTGGGTGGCCAGGTGCATTGTCAGATGAGCAGTAATATTTTGAAAGGAATCTTTTTCTGAGCAGCAGGTCTCAACAGTGGGCCTAAAATATGCAGTAAACCATGTTGTAAACAGATGTGCTGTCATTCAGGTTTTGTTCCATTTACAGAACACAGGCAGCGTAGATTTAGCATAATTCTTAAGAGCTCTAAGATTTGGGGCATGGTAAATGAGCACTGGCTTCAACTTAAAGCCACCAGCTGCATTAGCCCTTAATAAGAGAGTCAGCCTGCCCTTTGAAGCTTTGGAGCCAGGCACTGACTTCGCCTCTCTATCTATGAAAAGTCCTAGATGGTACCTTCTTCCAGTGGAAGGTTTTTGTTTACATTGAAAATCTGTTGTTTAGTGTAGCCACCTTCATTAATGTGGGAGCTTCTACATCAGCACTTGCTGCTTCACCTTGCACTTTGATGTCATGGAGGTTGCTTCTTTCCTTAAACCTCGTGAACCGACCCCTGCTGGCTTCAAACTTTCTTCTGAAGCTTCCTCACCTCTCAGCCTTCGTAGAATTGAAGAGAGTTACAGCCTGGCTCTGATTAGGCTTTGGTTTAAGGGAACGTTGTGGCTGATTTGATCTTCTATCCAGACGACTCAGACTTTCTCCGTATAAGCAATAAGTCTGTTTTGCTTTCTAATCATTCATGTTTTCATTGGAGTAGCACTTTTAATTTCTTTCAAGAACTTTTCCTTTGCATTCACAACCTGGCTGCTTGGTGCAAGAGGTCTAGCTTTTGGCCTGTCTTGGCTTTCAACATGCCTTCCTCACTAAGCATAATCATTTCTAGGTTTTAATACAAAGTGAAGGAAGTGTGACTTTTCCTTCCACTGGGACACTCAGAGGCCATTGTATGGGTATTAATTGGCCTAATTTCAATGTTGCTGTGTCTCAGGGAATAAGGAGGTCCAAGGAGAGGGAGAGAGATGAGGGAATGGTCGGTTGGAGGAGCAGTTAGAACACACACAACATTTATCAATGACGTTGGCCCCAAACAGTTATAGTAGTAACTTCAAAGATCACTGAACAGAGTTCACCGTAACAAATATGGTAATAATGAAAAGTCTGAAATATTGTGAGATTTACCAAATGTGACACAAAGACACAAAGTGAGCAAATGCTGTTGGGAAAATGGCACCAATAGACTTGCTCCATGCAGGGCTAGGGTTGCCATAAACTTATAATTTGTTAAAAAAAAATACAATATCTGCAAGGCACAATAAAGTGAGGTATGCCTATATTTCTAATTTGTTCGTACTTTGTTTTCTTGACTTTCTCCACATTTCCTTTAGCTCTTTGAGCACCTTGAAGACAGTTGTATTAAAGTCTTTGTCTAGTAGATCTGCCATCTGGTCTTTCTCAGAGACAACTTCCGTTGGTATCTTCCCCTTTGAATGGATTGTAATTTCTTTGTTTGCCTTGTGGTTTCTTTGTTATTGAAAACTGGATGTTGGAATCTAATAATGTGGTAACTCTGGAAATCAGATTCTCTCCCTTCCTCAGGGTTTGCTGGTTTTTTAAATTTTTTACTTAGATTTTATTGCTGCAGGCTATCTGCACGTCAGGGATCAGCCTGAGGTGTAAACTGAAGTTCTCCTCAGGTCTTTTCTGAGCCTGAGCTTTTTCCTGGGCATGCTTGGTGACTTTCTAAATTCCTCCATATGTGTGGTTGCTTTTGAATGTCCTAGTCCTTAAATGTTGGCTCCCGAAAGGGAAAAGAAGGAAAATAAAGGTGGGATGGCAGTGGAAACAGGTTCTGGCTCTAACTGAGCAGGACCCTGTGGGGACTTCCCGGGACAGACCCCTCCTCCATATGCTCTGCTTTAGCTCCTCTCTAAAGGACATAGATAATAGTATCTGATGCACATTTTCTGAGTTGTTTTGCAGATGCTTATACCACCACCAAATGGGAGAAGTTAACTACTTGATCATGAGCATGTAGCCCCTGAACTACTGGTGCCCAAGGATTGATAATGTTAACCCCTATGACCCTGCCCTGTTACCTCACCATGAACCAATCAGAGAATTGCGCACGAGCTGATCACATACCCTGGGATGCCCCCCCTCACCTTGCCTTTAAAAATGTTTTGCTGAAACCTGTTCGGGTATTTTGAGCACTAGCTGCCTGGACTCCTTGCTTGGTGCCCTGCAATAAACACCGCACTTTCCATCACCACAACCCGGTGTCAGTGGGTTGGCTTTGCTGCGCGTGGGCGAGTGGACCCAAGTTTGGCTCGGTAACATGGCCCTTTAAATCCCTTGGAAGCTGCTTCAGCTGGTGGTGGCTGCAATAATAGCTGTGTGCCTGGGTGTCTGCATGCATGATAAGAAACACCAATCAACAATCAGAGCACAGACTCCCAATATTGGGGGGCAAGGTCCAATATTTAAGGACAAGGTCCTATGCCCACCTTGGCTCCGGCAAGCTGTGTGTCTGCTGCTCTAGGAATATGTACACAGCTGCCGGCCACACGGCTGGGGGGCAGGAGTGGGAGATGGGGAGCTGCTTCCTTGGGAAGAGCTAAAACTGTGGATATTAACCTTGATTTATGGTGCAAGCCTTCCCCTGGAAGCTGCAAGCCTTTGAATAGACTCCGGAGTTCCAAAACAATTACATCAGGCAGATTCAGCCAGTGGATTGTTGTCTAAGTGAGAAGACAGACTCCTGTGCTTTCCACTCCACCCTCTTCCCTGACGTCACTTCCTCCTTTATTCTTACGCTTTATGGGTTTTATTTTATTTTATGTAAACAAATTACAGATAAAAGACTATTTACTTTATGCTTATGAATGTTTTTATATAATCAATAGTTACTTGGATTTTTCCCCTCTTTTGTCTGTTTATAGCCTTTGCCTATTTTTTTTTTTTTCTGTTAGGGAACATGAGTAATTTTTTTTTTTTTTTTAATCTCTACAAGTAAACAATTTAAGCAAAGGATGCTGGTAAATATAATAAAAACTGTTTACCCATTACAGGTTTCAGAGATAGGTGAATTAAAACAGCAGAATGGTACCTTTTATACCTTTTTAAGTACAAGGAAAATAGAATTGATACCACACAAAATTTGGCAAAGCTGTGTTGAAACTGGTCTATTCTAACTTTGCTGGTGGAACCCTTTTAGAAAGCAACTAAGCTCCACAAAGATTTATATCCTTTGTCCAGAAGTTTTTCTTAGACTGACTTGAGAAAATAAAAAAGGAAATACCTGTGGGCACAGATATATTCGTGGCAGCACTGTTTATAATTATGAAATATGGAAACAACCCAAATGTCTAAACAACAGGAGTCTGGCTTAGCTGAACAAGGTGCGGTCTCCTGAGTTGAAAGTTTTGCAGCCCTTTAAGGTGGATATCATGTGTCATGTGGGAAAAATTCTCCTGAGACATGTCATGTGAAAGCCAGGCTGTAGACAGAGTGCCTGCAATGATACAGCTACAGCAGTGTCGCCTTGGCTTGGGGCCCAGGACCGAGGGAAACCATACAGGGCTCGGGAGGGAGGGAGGGAGGGAGTCGGGGGAAGGAGGAAGGGAGGCTGTGGTGAGCTCCCCTCTGCTCTGATTTCTATTGTTTCCATGACGTTACTTGGGCAATTAAAGAAAAAAAAAAAGATGGGGGTGGTTTGGGGGGGAGGAAACAGGCAGGAGTTACAAATTCACCGTATAACAACAAAATCTGATTAGGAAATTCAATTAGGTAGCTCTCCGTTGTTGGTGAGAACACGGGTCTGGCTGCTCTCCTGAATTTGGTGGAGAGGAAGCAGGCAGCTCTCTGGATGGGCAAGGTTCTCAGCAAAGATCAAATGTGGTCTTGAGGACCCTGCAGGGCTCGGGGTGGGGGTGGGTGATCCCTGAGAGCAGCCTGGCTTGTGCGTGGTCCTCCACTGCCTGCCGCTGGGTCCTGGGCAGGACCCCCGAGTGAGGACACGTAGTGCCAATGCAAATGCCACCGATACAAGTGGGTTCCTGGCCATCCCTTGAAACTGGATGACAGGAGGGGCATGTCTGCGTCTGGTTTCTGTCACCACTTATGATGCGGGGGCAGTACTAGCATCACAGCCTCACGACTCTTTTCAGTGACCCCTGATTTCTGCAGACACGGGAAGCTGGCAGGTAGCACGTGCTGTCAGGGGCCTGCAGGGAGACTCGCAGTGGTGCTTCCTGCAACACCTCCCAGAGACCAAGAAACACTCACTGCCGTCTCAGCCACGGGCCAGGGAGGTGCAGCCAGGGCTCAAGGTCACAGAGGTCATGACTTGGGGCTGCAGTCTCCTCAGAAGACCCTCAGAGATGGCCTGGCCGCTGGTCCAGCCTCCCCCATCCCAGGAAAGGGGCAGCATCTGCCCAGGTCCCAGTGCCAGAGGGGAGCAGGGAGAGACCCAGGGGTCCACTCAACCTGCCCCCCCCCAACAGCAGGACAAAGGACGCTGCTGCTGCTGCAGCCCCCAGTGGCAGAGGAAGAGCCTCTCAGAAGCTGAAAGGCCCCCCCACCCCCCAGAGATGCCAAAGGCATTTGCCATAAATGAAACCATTAGCTTTTCATTTATTTACTCGGCCAACACTGGAGGGACTTTATTAAGCTTCCTTCTTTTCTTTCTTTCCTTTCCTTTCCATTTTTTCCCCCTCTTCCTTTTCTTTTTCTAAAGAGATGCTTTTAAAAGGTTTTAAAAGTCTCAGGAACTTTTCCCATTTCTGGCTCGGGAGGGGTCTGTGATGTCCCGAGCAGCAGCTCCGGCATTCAAGTCCTTTCCAGCAAGCCACAGCCCCCGGGCCTGCAGGGACCAGGGCATCACCTCCTCTCCACCCTCCAGCCAGGTCTCTCCTGCCCCAGGGCCTTTGCACCTCCACTGTCCTACACCTGAACAGCTTTCCCCCTACCTCCGGGCTTCAGATGAAACATCCCCTTTAGGGAAGCTTTCCCCCACCCTCCATCACTCTCTGCCTCGGCCTCTCATTGCCTTCGCAGTACAAATCACAGCTTGCAATTATTTTACACATTTGTCTGTCTGCTTGACTTTCTGCCTGTTTCCTCTGAAAACCCAGCCAGGGCAGGAAACCGGGGTGTCTGACTACAGCTGTAGAGTCTGTTCCTAGCTTACATTCCATGCTCGATAAGTATGTGGGGGAGAAGGGCTGCTTCAATCTGCGCTTCTGAATTATGTACATGGGATGGAGACCGTCCTCTGGAGGGAGATGTGGCAGAAGGCTGGTCTCAGACTAGCCTGGACCTCGGACCTCGGTTTGAAACCTGCTTTGGTTTCTTACAAGCTGTGTGACCTCAGATGGGATATACAGCCTCTCTGAACATCAATCACCTCCTTTGTAAAGTTGGAATAAAATATCAGTAGGGAGGGGGCTGTGGGGTTCACCCTGAGGCAGGGCAGGGGCAGGGTCTGGACAGCCTCCACGTCCGCCTTCTTTGCCTGCCAGGCAAGGGGAAGGAAGTAGCATTAATTGAACACCTACTATCTACCAGGCACTATGCTAGGCAGTTGGAATGCAGAGGTGAATAAAACAGAAACTGCCCCCCAGCCCTGGAAACTCTAGTTGAAAGCAGACGACGGACACACGGGGTTCCCAGCACCCTGAGTGTCAGGAAGGAGAAGGGTGCGGTGTGAGCAGGAAACCGAGGCCTGGACCAGCCTGGAGGTTCAGTGGGAAGAGACATTTGTCTGAAACATCACATGTGCAGGAGTCTGGGGAAAAGAAAGACCAGGCAGAGGGAAGAACATGGCAGAGGCGCTAAGACAGAATGAAGCTGGGCACATGTGAGGATGGAGTGGAGGGGGAGGGGGCAGTAGCTGGAGGGGGAGGGGGGAGTAGCTTGCTCTTATCCATCCTGACCTGGCCACCACCAAGCACAGGTGCAAAAGCCCTGCAGCCCCACGAGTCAGGGCAGGCTCAGCACCCGGCTCAGGGCCCAGTGGAACGGGGAACCCACTCGTACCTTTGGCAACGCATACTTCGGCAGCTTCATCGGGACAAATTCATTGCGACGATAAGAGATGTAGTATTTGGTCTGGTTTGTTGAAGTTGCCTAACAGGAGGGGAAAAACAAGTTTTTAAGGGACTAGGCTTCTTGTCAAGCCAAATCCTGGTGCAAATGCCCTTTTACTTTGCTTATACATGCTCTGCCTGAAATGGGCAGACTCCTATTCATCCTTCAGAGCCCCACACCAAATGCCCCACCTCTGGGAAGTCTTCCTCCACCTCCCTCAGTTAGAACTAACCTCCTTCCCCATGCTCTCTCAGCACCTGGCTTCCCTACGTCTGAGTTACAGACAAGGTGAAGAAAATTCTGTTCCCCAGAACTCCTCTTAGGGAGAGTACTTGGTGAGCCACTGAGTGGAGGAAGAGGCAGGCCAAAGGTAAGCTCAAGCCACAAAAGATGACCACCAGACCACAAGGCAAGAGAAACAGAACGAGAGGCAACACTCCTGAGACTGTCATGTGGCCAGCACTGTCCCAAACATCTCATCGGTATCAAAACCAGCAACTCCACGACCTGTGATCATTTCCATTTTAAAGATGAGGAAAGTGAGGCCCAGAGATGGAGTAACTTGTCTCCCACGGGACATAATAGAAGACCCAGGAAAAGAGCAGCATTTGCTTCTTTGGGGAAGGGGCAAGGAGGAGGGGGTGAGAAGGGAAGAGGAGGAGCAAGGGGGCAAACGGGTGATGGGAGAGGGAGCGGGCCAGGAGCTGGACAGAGCACAGTGGCCCCTGACCTCTGGCCCCGGCCGGGCATGCACCGCGGGCGGGGCCTTCCCCCGTCGGACACAGACAGTGTCACCAGCGGCAGACCAGGCCTCTGCGACAAAGCTGAGAGCCAGCCGTGATCACATCTGAACCCAGACCAGCCAGTGACGACCTCGCGCCGTCCAGGCTGAGTGCGCGGGGGCGGCTCCTTCACCATCACGGCTCGGCCTCCTGAGCCCCCTCCTTCCAGACCAGATCACCAAGCAAGCCAGTTACAGCGTGGCCCCACCTCCCGACAGCACCCGATCCGGCATCTTCCATCCTCCCCGAGCCCCCTCCCATGGCCCACCCTCGGCCAGGCCTTCCCAGCACCTCTAACTGAGCCCCCCACCCCATCCCGGGGCCCCGTGGTGCATGGTGCCTACTGCTGCACGAGGACCAGCCCAACCTGCCCAGCCACAGCTGTGCCCCCGGGGTCTCAGGCTTGGGGCGCTGGCAGACCAGACAATCACAACATTTAGAAAACACTCAACGTGAGATACGGTTGTCAAAGAAGCCAATGCTGTCATTGCTCCAACCCTTGGTAGATATTTGCAGAAACACAGTGGGAGGTGCTGGGAAGACAGCGGTGCTGAGAACAGACCCAGAGGCCCCGCCCACACCAGACCACACGGTCTACGGTAAACAATAAAGGACGACAGTGTGGCCTGGCTGTGACGGAGGAAGGCACAGATCTGGGGGCGCTCTGAAGAGGCAACCTGTGGGCCTGAAGTAGAGTGGAAGTCAGGGAAGGCTTCCTGGAGGAGGTGGTGCACAACAGTGTTGGAGGAGGAGGTGGAGAAGGGGGCGCGAGCGGTCCATGCCCAGGGAACAGCACGTGCAAACACACAGAAGGGATGGGAAGCCGTGGGGCTGGGCGTCAGCCGAGGGTGAAGGAGAATGGGGGCGGGGCTGGGAGTTGGGGGCGGTGGTGGCAGGATCCTCTTGCCTGGCCTGCTCTAATGGGGGCCGTGATGCACCCTGCCAGTTCCAGCCGCCAAATCCACAGGAGGCCCTGGTACACTCTGCGTGTGGAGAAGGGCACCTGGGGTGATGAAACGTCCCTGAGATGGGGAGCCGTCAGGGGAGAGAACACCAGCGGCTGCCCCTAAGGGGCCATCTTTATAGGAGCCTTTGGATTTGTCTCATGGGGTCCTAGAGGGTGGAGCAGGGGTCACTGGATGAGAGTAGAGGAAACACTTCGTCTCAGTGCTGGAATGACATTTCCAAAGATTTGAGCTATCCAGGAGAGGGGTAGGCTGTTTTAGAAGGAGTGAGCTCCTCGTCGGTGGAAGTAATCAAGAAGTGGTATGACCAGTTGCTTCCTGGAGTGTCTGAACCGTCAGACCACATGGTGGTCCCAACTGTGATGTGAGTACCTGTGTGTACAGGCAGCAGGGCTTGGTCCCTGGGCTCTGGACAGCTGATGCCTGGTGGCCAAGAGAAATGACCAGAGACCACAGCTTTGAATATCATTTCAAAGTCACCGGAACCAGATGGAACAAAACGGGTTTGGGCTTGGGGGCCCTGGGCTGTGGGAAGTTCCTGGTGGGCAGAAGGGAGAAGGAGCAGGTGGCATCCCTGTGTTTTGGCCTTACGGGGTTTGGGGGGTGCCTTCCACCACCATCACAGGGGCAGGGGAAACTGAATTAAGTAGCACTTGAAAGTAAAATAGCCATTTTGGGCTTCCCTGGTGGCGCAGTGGTTGAGAATCTGCCTGCCAATGCAGGGGACACGGGTTCAAGCCCTGGTCTGGGAAGATCCCACATGCCGCGGAGCAACTGGACCCGTGAGCCACAATTGCTGAGCCTGCGCGTCTGGAGCCTGTGCTCGCAACAAGAGAGGCCGCGATAGTGAGAGGCCTGCGCACCGCGATGAAGAGTGGCCCCCGCTCGCTGCAACTGGAGAAGGCCCTCGCACAGAAACGAAGACCCAACACAGCCAAAATAAAATAAATAAATAAATAAAATTTAAAAAAATAAAAAAATAAAATAGCCATTTTACTGCTTCCTGTTTGAGTGATTCCATTTTCCCCCGAGTGGCTTATATCCCACATCACCTATTGCCGATTTCCAAGAGCCCCAGCGAGAACCTCACCTTAACGAAGATGTAATCGTCCTGCACGGTCAGGGAACTGTGGTCAATGGGGCCTGCGAACGGCACTGTCAGTGTCTTATCGGAGCAATTGTGGATCTGGCAGGTGACGTACCGAAAACCTGCAGGAGATAAGAGCCAGCCACGCGGTGCATGAAATCTCAAAGACTCAGACTCTAGCTGAAGGAGTCAGACACAGCCTCAGACATGATTAAGTGCTGAACCTTTTTGACTCGGTCTGCATTCCGATACCCCTGCCGCCGGTTTTGTTTGTGGGTCTGAATTTTAAACGGTGTGCCCTGCGATTACACCTGCTGCTGAGCGGGGGCAGCTCTGTGCCAGGCGCTCTACGGCGAGGAGTTCTTTTAATACTCAGGACCATGCAACGATGGTCCCATCTTCCAGATGTGGAAATTGCGGCTGAGCAAGGTTAGGAGACGTGTCGACCTCAGGGCCACCCGGACTGCCTCCAGCTTTTCCTAGAGGAAGTTTCACTGGAACACAGCAGTGCCTGCTCGGTTACGTGTCACCCATGGCGCCTTCGCCGTACAGTGGCAGCCACTGGCAGCAGAGACCACACGGCCAGCCGAGCTAAACCGGTTACTAGCCGGCCTTGACGGGAAGCGTTTGCTGACCCCAGGGGGAGGTCGTGCAGGGGAGCACTGCCGTGTGAGAGCAGGACTTGATCCACATTCCGTCCCATGCGCCCTCTGCCCCTGGCTTCGGGTTAGGGTTAGGGTTAGGGTTAGGCACGGCACCTGCACGTCCGTGGCCACCTGTATCCTCTGTCTGGGAGAGGGACCTCGGAGCAATCCGGAGAGATGGTGGGCAGGAGAACCCCCCCACACACACATCTCCCCCACACACACATCTCCCACCCACCAGCCTTCCCTGGGCAAGCTGGGTGCATGTGGTCACCCAGGGAAGGGACAGTGCAGGGCCGTGGCTGGCATCCAGGGCACCCATCACGACTCGGGACCCCTCCCACCTTCCTGGAGTCTCTCCAACTTAAACGGGTGGGTGTGGGTAGGACTCAGGGGTTCTTTCCCCGCTAACTTTAGACAAACACTTTCATCCCTTTAGGAATATCTACGATCAGGCAAGTTGAACCCCTGTTTGGCCAGGCAGCCGCTGCTCTTACGTCAAGCCCTCTGTTTCCCGGGTTGGGGGCCCCAGCGGAGTTGCGCAGAGGCCTGGAGCCTGTGCCCCGGGGGAGCTCGTCTCTACCGCTTTCGGGCAGGAGCGGCGTTTAACCACAGGGGCCAAACGGAGCCCAGCCAGGGAACTCAGAGAGTCAGCGCTTTCGGGACACATCCTGCCCACAGCCTCGGGTGGCCGGGCAGCATGCAGAGTGCCAGGGGCCCGGGCTGGGGGCCGGAGGAGCTGCCCTAACTCACCGGCAGGGTCCCCTGGGTCTCGGCTCCTCCACTGTAACGTGGGTATTAATGCCCACCTCAAGAGAGCAGTTGAGCGTCTAGGAGACCGTGCGCACAGTAGGCCCGCAATCAGCCGCGGCTGTGTCATGGCCCCCTGCTGAACCACTTCCACCTCCCCTCTAAACGGCCTGGTCACTCCCTGTGGTCAACGCTGAATTTCCTGTCGTGGGCTTGCCTGGCTGGACACGCCGTGGAGCTGAGCCCAGGCCAGACTCAAAGCGGACCACCTGCTCGCTCATTCATTCATTTACTCACCTGCCCACTCATTCGTGCGTGCATGCATTCATTCATTCATTTGTTCACTCATCTCACTATGGTCAGGCCCTCCCTGTTCCAGCTCTACTGCCAACGAGACAAACAAAGACCACCTTTCACGGGGCTGATGGTTTGTGCAGTGGGAGGAATGCTGATTCACAGCGCTTGCCAATTTCTCTGGTGTAAACCACCGCCCCCCCCCGGGGGGGGCAGTCTCAAGCCGCCGAGATGAAGTTTCTGACCACGGGGCTGAGAAGGGAGGTGGACGCTCGGCTCTCATGAACCAGCACCAGCTGCAGCTTCGGGGAGAGGCAGACGGACTGACAGTGACCACGTGGTGTGACAGGCACTGAGCGTCCTCGTGTCCACGGCACGGATTGTGGCCGCAGGGTCCTGCCACGTTAGCGCAGGGGCCCAGCATCTGCTCAGGGCGACTGGCACCTGGCCATGTGCTTATTCATTTGGTGGCTCTACTGGGGACACAGGGGTGAATCGATCAGGCCCTGCCCTGTCCCCAAGGAGCTCCAGGCCCGGGGAAGTGTGCAGAGCTGTGACAGGGCAGTCCGGGTGCTCTGGAGCCCAGAGGAGGTGGTGGGCAGCCCGAGAAAGACGTTCAAGGTGGACAGATGGGGAGCAGCCTTCCCGCAGGGGCGAGGACAGGTGTAAGGTGACCTTGGGGAATGGCCCGTAGCTCAGGCTGGCCGGAGGGTAGGTGGGGCTGGTGAGTGGGGTGGGTCCTAAAGGCCCGGAGGCTGTGCCACCAAGCTTGGCTGGACTGGATTCTAACAGGGCTCCCGGGCTGGGGTGGCTGGAGGTAGGGGAGACGGGGGAGGGACGCTGCTCCGCCCTGGGGGCTCTTCACGCGCACGTCACAGCTGCTAGGCTCAGGGTCCCTCCTCCCCCGGGGAAGGTGGGCTGCGCGGAATCATCGCTGGGTGAAAACGGCGGTCCTTGTTGAGGATGGAGGCCTGGCCCTCCTCCTCGCTGGAGGTGGGAGATCACGAGACATCCCCCCCCTCTGCTGCGTTGAGCCCCACTGGGGATCAGGTCGCCGTGAGCGTGGCCGGGATGCTTTTGGATTTGTGTGTGGAGGATGGTGGGGCTGCGGTCTGTCCCGGCCCGTGACCCTGTGATCTGGGGCAACCTGGAGCCTCTGTGAGCTTTCTGCTCCTGGTCAGTGAAGCTGAAGACACAGTAACATTCCCGCAGGACGGGGGCGTCCAGGGAAGAGCCGAGGGCTTGGATGTGGTAAAGGGACCCACCGCACGTTGACACACGACGTCCCCAGGCTGAGCGCCACGTGTGGGGCCCATTTCACAGACAAGGAGGCCGAGGTGCAGGGTCACTTCCAGGGTCCCGTGGCTGGCACGTGGCGGGCAGGGAGCTGACTCCGGTGCCTCTGTCGCCAGCCAGGACTCCGGTGCCTGGCACCACTGAACCTACCCTCCACATGGTATGGCCCAGCCAGGGGACAGCTGTTTGCACTTGTCAGCTCCCACTGTTGGTTAAGTGTGACTCTGCCTGGGTCTCCAGTCCGAGAGAAACCACCAGGACGTCCCACCAGGCAAGGGGCAGGGCTGCGTCTTGTTCTTGACCCTGCTGGGGACCCTGCTGCATCCCCAGGGATGTGACTGGTCCACAGGGGACTCAGTCAGTGTTTGTTGAATGAAGGCACAATCTACAGGTCCTCTCGGCTCTGATGTTCTAGAACATTCCATGGTTCTGCCGCCAGTGCCACTCCTTCAGGAGTACAGAGGACCTTTCTCATAGCATGGGCGGCCCCTGGGCTCATCGGCCACGAAGCTCCTTGTCCCACTGGAGGGGGGCAGCCATCGGAGGCCCTGCCCCACCTCAGCACTCAGCAAGCTTGCCGGGGGGCAGGGTGGGCGCTGAGAGATGGGGAAACACTCAATGCTCAGGGGCCAGAACAAGTCGTCCTCTCAATAGACTTTGCCACTGGAGTGGAGCTCCTTGACTTCAATTTATCCCCGGTTGGAAAACAAGCACATTTAAAATTATGCTGCATCGTAACACAGCAAGGTCAGCCGTGCAGGGCCAGCCATGAAGGACAAGGGCAGCTGAGCCGGCCACGGGCTGAGCAGACTTGGGGCGTTGGCTCCTATACCCTCCCGGCTTACCTCCTCCGAGCTCCTGGGCCTCCACGTGGACCACGTCAGGGTCAGCGTCCACCCCCGAGACAGCCCTGGAAAAGAACGGCCAAGGTTGGCACCAGGAATGGAGCCCCCAGGCCCTTCTCGCGGGGCCTGTGTGGTCCCCGAGCCCCAGGCAGCCATGTGGCCTCCCGGACCTGGGGCTCAGAGGATACGGTCCTCCCCGAGAGCCCACCTGCGCCTGGGAGGCCGACGGAGCCCCGGCCTCTGCCTTGCAGGGCCCAGGGTTTGCTGGGCATTCTTCCGTTTAGAGTAGCTTAGAGAAGACGTTCACATCCGTGCGTGTAGGTGTGTGTATGCGTGTAGGTGTGTGTATGTGTGTGTGTGCGCATGTGTGTTAATGATCAAAACAATCCTAGGGGGCAGGAGATGCCTGGGAACGTCACCCTAATTTAGCCACTGAGGGCACGGAGGCTCAGAGCAGCAAAACAACCCCCGGAGGGCGCAGACGCGGATTCACAGCAGGACCCTTCTCCCTTAGCCCTGCTCCCCTTCGTGCCCCCTTCACAGTGCATCCTTGGGAAGGCACTGCTGTCAGCCACTGGCCCCTCCCCTGACCACACTGCTCCAGGGGTTCGGGCAGCGCACGGAGCCCAGGGGGACCGTGGCTGCCCACGACGGAGCGTTCAACACGGCCCGAGACGAACGGGACGAAGACACACCCCGGGGGGGGGCAGGGACTGGGCTGCCTCCTCCAGGGGAGCTGGGCACAGCGCTGACCCCCGCCCGCCCAGCACAGGGCCTGGCACCCAGGAGGCGAAGCGCAGGTTTTTCAACTGATGATGTGACGTGGTCCAGGGTTTCCCAGATTTTTACCGGTTCCAGGTATCAACTGGACTGTCATCTCCTGCCATGTTCTGTATGTCAGCCCCCTTTAGAACCTTCTATCTATTTCAGCCATCTCCTGAGCAAGAACACCCGGGACGTCACGGGTGTGGGGAGCTGATTGTATTTGTTATAACGTACATTCCAGCCGGTGTGACTGTTTAACTCCATCCACCAAGCCGACCCTCTCACAGACAGTGATCTGAGGCAGCATCTTGACTTTGCCAAAGAGCAAACTGAGAGTCTGATGCAGAGGTCACTTCCCACGGCCACTCAGCGCCCAGGACAGGCATCCCCATGGCCCCTGCAGGCCAATGAGATGTCCCTGCCACCGAGTGCTCAGTCCCCACCACTGACAGCCCCCGGAGTTGGCCCCTCTCAGCTCTCAACCCGATTCCTAACGGGCTTGGCACCAGGGTGCCTGTCTGCTTCACCTCCTCCAGGGGCCAGGTGGTCCCAGGTGGACAGGGGAAATCCACAACGCTCCCCGTGGCGGGATGTGCAGTCTGTGATGCTTCAAACGTGGGTGCCGGCATAAATCACTCTGACTCTCCATAGAGTCTCCATCGCAAGGTGAAGTGTTGATTTAGGTTTTGTGAATAGACCATTTGTAAGCTCCTTGGAAGGAGGTCTCCTGCCTGACATTTTCCTCTCTTTTCTGAATAAAGAGAGACATTGTTCCCTTTACCAGGAGCACTGACCGGTCCTCAGCTGGGCAGATGGAATTTTAGTTTGCCCATCCATCATCTGTAAATGGGGTCATGACACTCGGCCTGTCACTCATCCGCTCACTCACTCTCTCATTCCCTCCGTCTCTCTCACTCTCCATCGGAGCCTCTCCCCTGCCACTTCCCAGCACGCCCACACCAGGCCCTGCCCCAGGCAGGGAGCACAGTGGGCCTGAGGGCCCTGCCCCAGAAACCCTTGGTCACGGGTTTTGAAGACCACGTGAAACTCTGCATCTACACACCTCAGATGAAGCCTGGCTCCCTGTGGGAAATGACAAGCATTGAGCCCTGGGCCTTCTTGTTTGTCAGGGTCCCCAGAGATAGTATTTGGGGAAGGCCCTTGGTCTATTGTTTGGAAACAGCAGTCACATGAGAAGACCTGTGGCCATGCAGGCTCGACAAAGAGTGCGGGGAGTTGATTGCTACTCCTTTGGTTGCTAAGGGAAGCTCTGATGCAAACAGTTCTGGTAAACCCTCTAAGACACCACCACCAGGGCTGTTGTGGGATGACCTCTGTCTTCCCCTCACCTCCCTTCAGGACAGAAGTACTGCCACTTGCCTCACACCTGGGCAGGCACTGGAGCTCATGGAGGCGGAAGGCTGAGGCTTTACGGGTGAGCGTGGGTTCGAGGCAGGAGGAAGACTTGGAAACGCCTGGGGAAGTGCAGGCGGCCAGACTGCCCGGCAGAGAGGCCAAGGGCAAGGTCACTGGCTACGGACAGAGGCAGCCATGGCCCATGACCTAGGACAAGTGCCCTGGCCTCTCTGGGTCGCCGTTTCCCCTCTGCAACGTAAGGGGAAGACAGTAGGGTGCCGTTGTGGGGATCTCATAAGAGGATGCACTTGGACCCGAGGTCTGGCGCCCGGTGCACCGTCAGTGTTCACAACGTGGCTGCTGCTGGGCGGTCCTTACGATGTTGTCCCAGTGCCGTTGAGAGACCAGCAGGGAGGCGATGCGTCAGGGCATTCATGGGCCCAGAACGTAGTAGGTCTCCCAGCCCCCAGCCACGGCCCCATGAAGCCAGTCTAACGAGCTCACTTGTTTAAGCTTCTCAAAACATTAAGGGTCTGAGTCTCAGACAGAACATGGGGCTTCGGCGATTCCCGCTGTCAGTTCAAGGACAGAGAGCGCCTTGGAAGTGCTGTCAAAACCGCATTATTCACTGTTTACAAGAGGGGCCCGTCCCTGTGCTGTCACCACGTTCCCGGGGAAACTCCTGGGCCCCGAGCAGACAAGTGTCTGGCGTGATTATCCCTCTCGCATAACGACTTGGAGCAATTTGAGAAACCTGGGGGAAGACATAATTTGATTTGCCCGTGATAACAACGTGTCTGAATGAGCACCAACTTAGCTTTCAGTGCCTGCGGGCTGTTTCTCTCTGTGGCCCCAGAGGGCTCCCTGGGACTTGGACGCGCTGACAGAACCGCTCCCCGCCAGTCCCCCCCATTCCTGATCTACCAACTTCCCAGGCCGCCCTGCTCAGAAACCCCACCTCCTAGCCCCCCTCCCCACCTCCTTGAGCCCCTGCGGGCTAACAGTTGACAAGAATGACAGGGCCTGTGATTGATGCCGCGCTCCAGTTTCCGAGGAAGGACCCGGGACCTCTCGAGGGCGGCCACGTGGAGGGAACCCTCACACCACCCCCCCCCCCCCCGCCCCGCAACCCGGGGCGGAAGGCACACCCCCAGGCCGTTGTTCCGGAGGCGAGACCAAAGCTTCCCTTCAGCCTCTGGCCCTAAGTCTGCAAACTAGTTTCTGGCCCTGATTAGCATGAAGACGCAGAAGGAGCAAGAGGGGGATGAGAAGCTCGTCCCACAGCGTTTGTCCTGGGGACGCAGGGCTGTGCCTGGCTGGGAGGCCTGGGCGTGCGTGTGCAGCCCAAATGAGATAAGAAAGGAGAGGACGTGAGTGTGTGTCATTTTCACACTCAGGAAAACACAATTTGGTGGAAAGAGCCCGTGTGTCACTGCACGCATCTCCAGAGGTTGTTTAGGCGGGGGTGGGTGGCAGCCGGGTCGGGGCGCCAGGGTGGGCTCTGAGCCCTGCCTTTGGCTTCTGCTTCCTCTGCCCCTGGACCTCGTCCCTGTCTCATCCTTGTGGGCCGCACTCGCTTATCCAACAGGCGTTTCCTGCGCACCGGAGCCTCCTTGCTGCGGCGGTGAGACTAGAGCGCCACGCAAATCGATTGTTGAGGGGCTCCCAAGAGACGACACAAACGCGGAGGGGGCCCGGGCACCAGCTGGGGCAGGAGTGAGGGTCCAAGACCGCCAGGGGCTGAGGAAGCCATGGGGCAGGGGAGGCTGCACCGCCGGGGCCGTCAGCTGGGGGCGGAGTCGGGACCAGGACAGGAGAGGCAGGGGCAGTGGGAAGGGGGAGGGGGGGTCCGTGGGGAGGGGGACAGTGGGCCTGCTGTGTGTTGGGCACTGGGCCAGCTCTATGTGCATTAGTGCCTCTCCCTACTATGGGGGAATCGGAGGCCCAGAGAGGGAGATTCACGTGTGCAAAACTGCACAGCTGGTTCGTGGGTGCGCGCGTGGCCTGAGCGACACCAAGCCCCAGCTCTCAGCCCTTTCCTACGCTGTCCCAGCAGAGCAGAGAGGATGCCCCGGAGGCCCCCCTGGGATGAGGAGGGCAGGGCTGGGGCAGAGAGGAGAAGGTGGGGGACCTGAACTGGGGGCCGAGGGGGCTGACTTGGCCTCGCCGGGGCTCCCAGGGTCCTGGCGGGGGCATGCTCACCAGAACACGTGGTCTTTGGTCACTCGCTCCTGCAGAAGAGTCCATTTCTTCCCCAGGTCAGACGATACGTAGAGCTTTAGGGCGGAAGGAGGAGAGAGAAAAGTTTGGTCACGACATGAGGAGTGAGCCTCTTCTGAGAGCTGCATCACCCCTGGATGATGACTGCCCCGGGGGAGGCTGGCTGGTCCTGTCCAACCTGGCGAGGACCTGTTGGGCGCAGGCCCTGTGCTCCAGGTGGGTGCAGACCAGCCTCCGAGAGGCGGAAGGTCAGGCACGGGGGCTCCATAAGGGGCCAGTCTCGACCCCCCAGGCCAGCTGGTAGGAGGCCAGAGACAGGGGCAGAGGCCCCCGGAGGAGGTGTGTCTGAGTGCAGGCACC
Organism: Balaenoptera acutorostrata; assembly: GCF_949987535.1. NCBI lineage: Eukaryota > Metazoa > Chordata > Mammalia > Artiodactyla > Balaenopteridae > Balaenoptera > Balaenoptera acutorostrata. The sequence continues at coordinate 140,525,729 of NC_080068.1, read as the reverse complement.
CAGGAGGGACCTGAATGTCCTTTATGCATGTGGGGCGGGGGGGGGGGGGCGCTCTGGAGGAGGGAGCACGAAGGGTGAGACGGTCAGTTCAGGACACAGCAGAGACCTCTGAAGCCTGGTTGGGGCCTTGACCGCTATGGTAGCCCAGGGCCTGTGCTTGGGGTTTAATGCTCTGCGGTCGCTAACTTGAAGGACCTAATAATATTATCTCTGAACTCGAGATTTGTGAGCAGAGCCGGACGGAGCAATGAGTTGGCGTGGGGCTCGGAGCCCGGGTTCCCGTGGCTCTGCCAGCGCCTCCAGGGGCGCTGCCACCTTCCACCCCTGGGGGTGGGCCTGGGCCTGGGGAGGGTCAAGGTTGGGTGGCCATGCGCTGAGTCCTGAGGCCCTGGGAGCCTGGGAGGTCTGCGTCCACCCTGCCTGTGTCCCTGTGCACAGAGAGTATGACATTAGTAGCTAATAAAGACACCGTGACAGCTGGAGAGAGACCATGGAAGAAAGGGTTTGTCCCAATTTTTAAACACTTCTCACTTTGCACTGGACCCTGTAAAGTACACAGCCAGCCCTGCCTGAGACCACCAGGCCGCTGGACAAGACAAGGCTCTCAGGAGGGCTGAGGCCAGCTGCCGTGGGGCAGAGGCAGGGAGGCCCCAAGGAGGCCAGGCCTCGGTCCGGCCCTGGGCTGCAGGCTCATGGAGGGGAGGAAAGGGCTCCGGAAGGGGCCTGTTTAGAGAGCTGAACATGTCCTGGGAGGAGGGAAGGGGGAGGCGGCGTCTAGGGCTCTGACCTGGGGACCTTGGGTGGGGACGGAGCCTCGAGCAAGCAGAGTGGGCTTGGGAAAGGCCAAGTTGAAGTTGCAGGGGCCACAGGGCAAGACCTGAAGGGGAGGGAGGGGACAGCTCTCTGGGGATCACTGGACAGGGTGGGGGGAGGAGCACCCACATTGGAGCGCCCGCTCCATCCTGCTCCAACCTCCACTGGGACTCAGTAGCTCCATTTCTTTTCTTTTCTTTTTTAAATAAATTTATTTAATTTTATTTATTTATTTATTTTTGGCTGCGTTGGGTCTTTGTTGTTGCACGCGGGCTTTCTCTAGTTGCGGCGAGCGGGGGCTACTCTTCATTGAGGGGTGTGGGCTGCTCTTGTTGGGAGCACGGGCTCTAGGCACGTGGGCTTCAGTAGTTGCAGCTCGCGGGCTCTAGAGCACAGGTTCAGTAGTTGTGGCACGTGGGCTCAGTAGTTGTGGCTCACGGGCTCTAGAGCACAGGTTCAGTAGTTGTGGCACACAGGTTCAGTAGTTGTGGCGCACGGGCTTAGTTGCTCCGCGGCATGTGGGATCTTCCCGGACCAGGGCTCGATCCTGTGTCTCCTGCATTGGCAGGTGGATTCTTAACCACTGCACCTCCAGGGAAGCCCCTCAATAGCTGCATTTCTTAAACCAAGGCCCTGGGAGCCAGTGTGATGTGCAGGAGCTGGCCGTGATGGGTGTGGGCTACCCCATCACAGCCCTGGTGCTTCCCCAGATGCGTCTCCACGCCCTGGAGGCCAAGAGAAGCCAAGTACAGCACAGGCTTCCCGGCCCAGAGCTCCGGGGCTGAGCCACACCCGGCCCTGCGTCTGCAAAGCTCGTGGTCCAGGAGGAGAAACGACAGACCCGAAGGCAAAGGATTGCCCCTGAGCACAGACACTTGCCAGACGCTGGGGGAGCAGGAGGGAGGATAGTGCCCAGGGCCCTGGGGCAGCTCACACAGAAACACGTGTGCGAGCACCCCTACAGCGCATACACGTACTCACAGACATGCACACACGGAGACAGACACACAGAAGCCCACATGTGCACAGATACACGTATACACGCAAGCTCACACGCTCACGCATATACACACAGGGAGACACACAAGCGCATGCGCCACCCGGCCCCGAGACACAGATGTGCACGTGCTTACACACATGCACACACATGTGAACGCACACAAACACGGAGACACAGCTACGCATGCACGCACCCATAGACACATACGCACACACACGAGCAAACCCTCCAGTCGTCACTGGGGCCTGGTGGTGGGCGGGGAGCCGGCGCCTGTTGGGTCCTGGCCCCATGGGGCTGGAGCGTGCACACACACACACGCTCACACACGCGCGCCCATGTGGGATCCTGGCCACCACATACCCCTCCCCTCCCCCCCAGCCTGGGGGTGGCGGGGATGTCTGCAGCCTCTGTTCTGGGGATAAACCGCCATCCTGTTTTGCTCCTGTTGCCCTTCCGATGCCTCTGTGACCAGTTCCCTGTGTTAGGGACCCTCCGTGAGCCGTCTGGAGGTTCCTTGTTCCTCCCTGGACACCACCTGTTGCCTGGCATCAGTGCATCATCGGGGTCGTGGGGATGTCTGCAGGCAGAGGAGGGCAGAGGCCCTTCCAGGGGGAGGGAGCTCCCGAGCACAGGCCTGGGAGCAGGAGGTAGGGGGTGGGAGGTGCTCAGCAAACAGCAGGTGCTCAGCAAACAGCAAGTCGGCCTCCAGGTGCTGGGCCTCAGTCTGTGCAAAAGCGAGGCTCACAGCCAGACGCTGAGGATGGGGCAGAGCTGTGACTTCATCTCTTAGGGGTGGGGAGCCAGGGAAGAGTTAAGCAGGTGGTGGCAGCTCTGCTCACGCGGTGGCGCTCCGTCTGCTCTATTTGGGAGGCTAGTGGGATGGGGAGTGGTCCCTATCCTGCTGGAGGAGGCCTGGCCTCCTCCTCCCTCGCCAGAATGGCTGGGCAGTCCCCAACGGCAACACGGAAACCCAGGCCGCTGTCTCCCAAGTTTGGGGCCGGCACACCTGGGCTCAGATCCCTGCCCTCCCTTTCTGGAGTCACCCAGGTGAACCTTGGCTTTTCGCAGTTGTAAAACGGGTGACATCCTCCTTCAGGAGGTCAGGAGGGTTCAAGTGGGTCCCGCGTGTCAGGACTTCACGCAGGCAAGGCGTGCGCTGAACTGGGGCTCTGAAGCCCCCGGACTGAGCGTCGTGCCCACCGTCCTCCTAGACAGAGCTGCCCGGGGCGAGACGGAGACCGCAGATGTGAGCCTAACACTCCCACTTGGCCCCGCGATCCTGTTCAGTTCTGCTCCTGCCCACAATGTCACTCTGGAGTGTCCGAATCGCCTTTCCCCCTTGCCAACAACAGCCCTGAAAACTACAGATTCCCCAGCTGCCTATGAGAGAAATTTCAGGAAAACGTTCTCTCCCTCTTCCCCGCAGCTGCAGAAGAGCAGACCGGCCCCTGCGTGAGCGATTCCTCCTTGAAAAGGTCATCTCCTAACCTCGGGGTCTTGTGAGAAGACACCCCACTTCAGGATGGCTGTCCCTAGCCATAAAAATCACCGAGAGCCTCTAGAAAGAAAGTCACTCTGAATAGTTGTCTGACTGACACTTTGTGACCTGGTGACAATTGCATAACAGTTGTCCCTTTTTCTTAAACTTGGGAGTTTTCTTTGTTACGCTCCTCTCCTCTGCTCTCACCTGCAGGGAGAAAACACTCAGGCTGCGAGATTTTCTTACTCAAAGAGGCTGAGAGTCTGCATCTTAGTCTGTCTTCCACCCGGGGCCAGCCGCTGCCCCCAGCTACCCCTGCAGGGCTCCCCACACCCTGGCTACTCAGAGCCAGTGTCCCCTCCCCAAATTCCTCAAGCCCCAGACTCCTGCTGTATTCAACTCTTGCTGTTTTCTGGACCCACCGTTTTTCTCTCTCTTGCCTCTAGGCCTTCGCACATGTTGTTCCCTCTGCCTGGAACACCCCTCTTCCCCTCTCCCACCACCCGGCCGACTCCTCCCTCTCAGGGCAGTCTCACTTTACCCATCTGCAAATCGGGAGAGCACAGCTCATATCCTCAGGCAATAAGTGAATAAAAAGGAGTCTGAGGCCACCAGTCTCAGGATTATGTAACCTCCGGATTAACGGATGGCGTTATCGTTGCCATCACCACTGACGCACTTGCATTTTATGACATCTGCCCCAGAACTTTATGAAGCCTTTCCAATTTGCTCTCATGGGAGGTGATTGCATAACACACAACCAACTGCTGCAGAAATAGAACACTTCTGCTGAATAAAGGACAAACACCGGCAAATAAACACGTCAGGGACATCCTAGTTACTGCAGCTAAAACCCACACAGCGATGTCCTGGGGAAGGGTCGACTTCCTCTAGACCACTCCTCTAAGAAAAATAAAAAGATCAGAAGATGTTCTGATCTGCTGTAAAGGTAAAACGATCAGAAGTGAGAACAAGGGCGAAGTAAAGGAAAAGGAGGAGGATCAAGTCAGAGGGAAGGTGCATTCCATTCACAGACATGTGTGCCAGGAAGTCTCACACAATAATTAGAAGCATTGCAATTCCGCCCGGCTTTCAGTGGTAGGTTGGGTATGATGGTTGGAACTCAGCATCCTTCCTTCCCTTGCTGTAGGGCACCTGGGCACACTGCAAAGGCTGAAAAGCTGAGATGCAACATCGCTCAGACTCCCTTGCAGCTAGAATTCTGGGTCAGATAGATGCACGCATGCGAGGTTTGGAAGGGGACAGTGCCATGGAGGCAGTTTCCTGCTGCCTTGGGCCATTTATTTTATTTTATTATATTGAAGTACAGTTGATGTACAATGTTGTGTTAGTTTCAGGTGTACAGCACAGTGATTCAGTTTTATATATATACATATGTATATATGTATATATATATATTCTTTTTCAGACTCTTTTCCCTTATAAGTTATTACAAAATATTGAGTATAGTTCCCTGCGCTATACAGTAGGACCTTGTTGTGTATCTGTTTTATATATAGTAGTGTGTATATGTTAATCCCAACCTAACATATCCGTAGGTTTGTTTTCTATGTCTGTGGCTCTGTTTCTGTTTTGTAAATAAGTTTATTTGGATCTATTTTTTTTTAGATTCCACATATAAGTGATGTCACATGGTATATGTCTTTCTCTGTCTGACTTACTTCACTTAGTATGATCATCTCCAGGTCCATGCATGTTGCTGCAAATGGCATTATTTTATTCTTTTTTATGGCTGAGTAATAGTCCATCATATTGTATATATGTACCACATCTTCTTTATCCATTCATCTGTCAATGGACATTTAGGTTGCTTCCATGCCTTGGCTATTGTGAATAGTGTTGCTATGAACATAGAGGGTGTATGTGTCTTTTCGAATAACAGTTTTCTCTGGATATATGCCCAGGAGTGGGATTGCTGGATCATGTAGTAACTCTGTTTTGCTGGCCAGCAAGGTCATGGGTTTGTGTTCGGCAGCCATCTTCCAGCTCTGTGGGGTGGAGGGGCAGATGTGGTGGAGGCAGCAGCTGGACAAACCTCTGTCTCTGTGGACGTTCCCAGGCAGTGTGGGCTGCAGCAGTGGTGCTTTCAGATGCCTGGAGTCCGGCCTCAGCTGCATGTTCTTGACCTTGGTGACCCCAGTGGAGTTCCCAGTCCCCCACCTTCCCCTGCTGGTCCAGCTTCACAGGCTTCTGGGAGGATCCTTGGGAGTCTGGCCTGAAGCTGCACCTCTAGCCCTCCCAAAAGTTTAGAGCGCACCCAACGCCCCACGCTAAATCCTTTTTCTGCTTAAAATATCCAGAGTGAGTTCTCGTTCCTGCCCTGAGCCTTGTCGGACACAACAGTCAGAGCAAAAAGGAACACACTCTGAGCTGTGAGATTCTCACTGCTCACAAAGCTGTTCTCATGATCACAGCACCCTCTACTCATCCCTTTTTTTTTAAAGTTATTTTTAAATTAATTTATCTATTTTTTAAAATTTATTTTACTTTTGGCTGCCTTGGGTCTTTGTTGCTGTGCACAGGCTTTCTCCAGTTGTGGCAAGAGGGGGCTACTCTTGGTTATGCTGTGTGGGCTTCTCATTGAGGTGGCTTCTCTTGCTGCCAAGCATGGGCTCTAGGCGCGCGGGCTTCAGTAGCTGTGGCACGTGGGCTCAGTAGTTGTGGCTCGCGGGCTCTAGAGTGCAGGCTCAGTAGCTGTGGCACACGGGCTTAGTTGCTCTGTGGCATGTGGAATCTTCCCGGACCAGGGTTGGAACCTGTGTCCCCTGCATTGGCAGGCGGATTCTTAACCACTGCGCCACCAGGGAAGCCCCAGACTCATCCCTTCTTAAGAGAGCTCTTGCCCACCCCACCCCACCCCCTTGATAGCACTCCCCCTCCTTTTCAGCCTATATAAACGCAAACACAGCTTCATTTGGGCTGGAGGATTGCAGGGGTTCATTTTTCTTTCTTTTCTTGTGCGATCATCTTTGTGGTTCTGAAGTTGTATTAAAAAGTAAATTTACATCCTGGCTCATTCTCTAAGTCCCTGGTCAACCCCCCTCCTCCAGGAAGGCTTCCCTGATTGGCCACCCAAGGTGTCTTGTCTCCTCTACTAAGTTTCTGGAAGGCAGTCTCAGGCTCAGACCAATTTCTTACAGTGCTGGGAAGCAGAGGAGGTTCTCGATGGGAAGCAGAATAAAACATAAGAGTGGGTCTATTGATGTTTTAGAGGTAAGTGCCCAGGGCTCTGCCTGTGAGCAGGTCTGAGGTCCGAGCAGAGGGGAACAGGCTGGTCAGTTTCGTGCCAGGGGTCCCCAGCGAGCTGGCGTCGGGAGGGACTGCCCAGCTCTCACATCCTTTTGATTCCAGGAGCCTAATGCAATTTGCTGAGACTTGAAAGAAAAAAACCCACTGCATTCAGCTCTCACCCAAGGAGGCTGTCCAGGCTCCAAATAAGGTAGCCTCAGAGTGCCCCAAATTCTAATGACACAGTAAAGGAGGGAACTAGAAGTAGGGGGGCAGGGCAGCCTGAGGGGTGGAAGGACAGTCTTTGCTAGAGGAAGGGGCAGGCATCTGGGAAGAAAAGGAAGGGGAGGGAATAGAGGAGAGCATTTGCTTTTGTAAAGATCTGCAAGTTCTTGTGAGCGAGATATTTATGTCCAGCCTGTGGACTCTGGGTTTGGCATATGACTTGCTTTGCCCAGCGGGAAGGGATGTGATGTTTTCCAGGTCAAAGCAGACACGTGGAGGTTCTCATGTGGTTTCCTCTGGCCCTCGGAGCCTCTGCCCTCCATCATGAGAACGGCATGTCCGCAAGTAACCGCTGGTTCCAGAACAAGAGACCTGAACCCTGGCAGGAGGCACGCCTGTCTAGTCAGTCCCAAGCGAGCCCGGCAGGACCCCCGCTGACTCGCAGACGCAAGAATAAGAAAGAATGCTTGTTGTTGTGAGCCAGTGAGGTTTGGGGCTGTGTGTTACTCAGCATTATAGCAGCAGACGCCTACCGAACACACCAGGTCCGTTGGCATCAAAGTCAGTGTTGTCCGAACAGCCATCCTGCTGAAACCATAATGCCTAAGAAAACAGCCCTGCTGTCATTGTTATTAATGTCCTCAAATTCCTCATTCCTTTTACAACCACAGTGAAGCCTTTCTTCCCTCCTTTTTCCTTCCTCATAGTCACAGAAAAGACCCAAAGAAAATAACTGAGATTTCAGCTCCATTAATTTTCCAGGGCACCATACATTAAAAAGCAATTGCAATGCAGTCAATCTCTGTGGGAAAATAAGTCTCTGTGATTGTGCTTTAGTCTAAATACATGGAAGGCTAAGTAGCACTATTAATACCCAGAATACACGCTGCTCCAAAGGAAAGCACCCAGAGCAGAGGCAGCCCGCGAGGCCAGGGAATTTCAGGGACATCCTGAAATTCAGTCAGTTAGCAAGGACCAGACCTTGGCACAAGACTTGCTTTGGCCAGTGATGTGTGAGTGGGTGTGATGTATTCCAGGTCAAAGCAGATCCACTAAACTGAGGACCAGCAAACAGGGCAGGTCCTGTAGACAGCCATGGCTCAGGCCAGCCAGGAGTCTGCATGTGGAGGTCCCTGACCTGGGTGATCCCTGTTGGTAGAAATTCATTCATTCATTCATCCATCCAGCTGCCATCCATCCATCTCCATGATCCATCCACCCCCATGCATGCATGCATCCATCCATCCATCCATCCTCCCATCCATCCATCCACCCATCCAGCCACCATCCATCCATCCACCCATCCACCCATCCATCCACCCATCCATCCATCCATCCATCCACCCATCCATCTATCCATCCATCCACCCATCCATCCACCCATCCAGCCACCATCCATCCATCCATCCATCCATCCATCCACCCATCCATCTATCCATCCATCCATCCATCCATCCACCCATCCATCCATCCATCCATCCATCCACCCATCCATCTATCCATCCATCCATCCATCCATCCACCCCTCCATCTATCCATCCATCCACCCATCCATCCACCCTTCCATCCACCCATCCAGCCACCATCCATCCATCCATCCATCCACCCATCCATCCATCCATCCATCCATCCATCCACCCATCCATCCATCCATCCATCCACACATCCATCCACCATCCTTCCATCCATCCATTCAATATTTTCAGCCAGGAACTTGAGGTAAAATGGTGAAAAAAACCAGGCATAGCCCTTACCCTCAAAGAGCTTACCCCAAGCGTGTGTGTACGGTGCAGACAATAATCAAATAGTGGCACAAATACATAATTACAGTCCTGGGAAAGAGAGGCACTGGAATCTGGGAGAGTGTGGAACGGTGGGTCCCAAGCAGGCCTGGGGGCTGCCAAGGAAGCTCCTGATCTGGACGGCTTCCACCTGCTCCAGACCCAGGCTCTGCCTTCTCCATCTTCTTCCACCCCTGGGGGCTTGCCCTGTGTAGACGCCATCCACAGGCTCCTTCTCTCTGGCTTCGGGTGGGATTCAGACCACGGGAGGCACCAGCAGAAGACCGGAGGGCGGGAGGGGAGAGAGCTGGGTACCATGACTCCTGTTCTCCGACTGCCCAGCCGCCGTTCCTAGGGGCTGAGCGACCCTCTCCTGGACCAGCCTCCTCCTCGCCCTTTCCTTATGACTCTGGGGATCTGGCCTCCTACTGGGCAAGGTGGTTGGCTGAAAAAGGCCCCCCAAAATATCCATGTCATAATCCCTGGAACCTGTGAATGTGACCAGATGGAGAAGAAAAAGACTCTGCAGGTGTGATGCAGTGAAGATGTTTAGATGGGAAGATGATCCTGGATTATCCGGGTGGGGCAGAGGGAACTTTCACACACACGCACACACACGCATGCACACATGTGCGCAGCAACGTGAAGATAGAGCAGGAAGAGTTGAAGACGCTGCCTTTGAAGATCCGAGTGACCCCTTCACACGCCACAGAATTCCAGAAACTGGGAGAGGCAATGGAGGGATCCTCCCCAGAGCCTCCAGAGGGAGCGTGGGCCCACAGACACCTTGGTTTTGGCCCCATGAAACTGATTTTGGGCCTTTGGTCTCCGAAACTGTGAGAGAATACATTTCTATTGTTTTAAGCAATCAAGTTTGTGGTCATTTCTTACAGTGGCCACAGGAAACCGACACAGGCCTTTCCTACAGCCAGGGTGGCCCCTCCTCCACGGGCCCTTAGCAAGCTCCCTCCTCAGCCCCAGGGTCTCTCCTACCCTGCCCACGCTGGCCCCCCATTACGCTCTCCTCTGTCACCCTGTGAAGGTGCCCTGTGTTCCTGGGGCCCTGCCGCTCAGCCCCTCAGAGGAGGGGACGTTGATTTGGGATCTGAAGGACGATTCACTCTCATGGTGGAGGTGGAAGAGGCCTCCAGGCTGAGGGGAGGGCCTGGCGTGGGAGGGTGCGTGGAATGTTCTGGAAGTAGAGGAAGGCCCTGTGGCTGGACTGCAGAGAGAGGGGGACAGAGTGGAAGGGTCCCCACAATTATCCACCATCTATCGACCGGCTCACGGGCCCATTTGTGCCAAGCGTGCAGCTCACCTCCTCCGCTCGGTTCTCCTGCAAAGCCTCGAGCTCCTGGTGGGCATCCAGCCACACGGCCCAGGGGAGACGGGGATGATGGGGGGTCCCGGGCCCCACGTGATGGAAGGCTCCGTGCCCTCGTGCGTCACCAGGCCTGCTTACCTTGCCCTCCCGGGTGTAGGCCAGGACCTTGTCCTCTACCCGGGGGTGGAAGATGAACGTCTCCACGGAGAAGGGGATGACCTGCTTCTGGAAGGTGGCGCCCTCGTCCGTGCTGAGGAACAGGCTGTGGTCCTGGTCGCTGAGGGAGGCGCTCACGAGGACGATCTGAAACACACAGTGGGGCGTGAGGCCTCCCCGTGGAGATCAGGCGACGCGTCTACAAGCCAAGGGCTGCTGGAGCTGCCAGAGGCCGGGAGGGGGCCTGGAACGGGTTCCCCGCAGCCCCCAGAGGGAACCAGCCCTGCCGACACCTGGCTTCGGACTTCCGGCCTCCAGAACTGAGACGACAGATTCCTGTGGTTCGAAGCCTCAACTGTGGTACGTTGGTACGGCCGCCCCAGGACACTGACCTGCCTGGCCGACAGCTCTACAGTGGGGAGGGCTTACTGTCAAGTACACCCAGGAGCAGGGGCCATTTGGGAGGCTGCCTCGCCCTGCGGTCACTTGGTGGAATGACAGGGCCCCTCGGAGGGACACACGAGAGCTCCTGTGTCCCAGGTGCCAGAGAAGGTCGACCGGCCCAGTGGGCTGCGACAGTGCCAGGAGCACCGGCACGTGGGGTGGAGGGGCCGCGAGCCGCGTGGTTCAACCCCCAGCGCTGTGGCCCCGACTCCCCCCTCCAGCATCATCAGAAGGTCCATTCCCCACACAGGAAGCCAGGGGGCCTCCTACACACGGACCTTGTAGAACCTTCATGGTTCCTGGGAGCCCCAAGGAGACACCAACCCCCCTAGCAGGGTCCCCAGGCCCTTCCTGGACCGGCCTCCCTCCCAGCCTCCACTTGCACCCTGGCCATGCCCAGCATGGGCCACAGCCCCACGCTGGGGTGGGCCTTCCTCACCCCAGGCTGGGTTGAGCTCCTGCCACAAGGCTGCTGGGGACCCAGGACTTGCCCATCACATGCTCACCCCATTTCATGGAAGCGGCCTCTTCTCCAGGGACTGAGGCCCTGTTGGGCCAGGGGCCATGTCTGTGGAGGTCACTACTGACCACCTCCCCAGCCCACCCCTGCAGGGCCTGGGCACTTCACCCGTCAGATGAATGAATGAGGGAATGAGGGGATGAATGAATGAACCATGTGTGCTGGTGGAGTAGGGGGCTGGGGGCACACACTCCGTCTCCAGATAACCCAGTTCAAATCCATGTCTCTGTGACCAAACACCCTCTGTGCCTCAGTTTCCTTGTCTACAAAATGGGTAGCTTTCCCCGGGAGGGCGTGGGGCAATGAGATGCCCACCAGGACGGCCTTCCTCAACCTCCGACACTGCTCTAGAAGACAATTAAACACACACAGCACAGATCAATGAACTGCACAAAACTCCTGTCTCATGTGAACAAATGATAACCCAATGTGTTCTTTCTTTCCAGGGAAACGTAACGAGCTCCGAGGGGCGGTCATTCATCTCCTCCAGCACAAAAGCCTTCTGTCCCCAGCAAACGGAGGGTCGTGGAGCCTGATTCTTGCAAAGATTGTGCTCTCAGATGTTCCTCATGGTGTGATTTACATGCAGGAAAAATGGGGCGGGGAGAATGGTCAGGGGAGCCAGAGAGCGTGTACAAATGTTTACAGAGAATGTTTAGTGACAAGAGAGCTCATGCACACATGACATTTAAAAAGCAGGGCACAAAACTATAAGTGAGTCTAATTTCTGTACATTTCACATTGACAAAATTGTAAGGAAGTATATTATAATTTTGTCAATGGTAGGTGTACAAAAGTAGGTATAATTTTATCAGTGGAAAATGCATAGAAAGAAGAATGGAAGGATTATTATTCGGCCATAAAAAAGAATGAAACTTGCCATTTGTGACAGCATGGATGGATGTTAAGGACGTTATGCTAAGTAAAATAAATCAGAAGGAGAAAGCAAGTACCATGTGATCTCACTTATATATGGAATCTAAAAGGAAAAAGGGGAAAAAAAACCAAGCTCACATATACAGAGAACAGACTGGTGGGGGGAGGAGGGTGGGCAAAACGGGTGAAGGGGATCAAAAGGTACCAACGTCCAGTTATAAGATAAATAAGTACGGCATGGTGAGTATGATCAATAAAACTATACTGCATATTTGAAAGTGGCTATGAGAGCAGATCTTAAAAGTTCTCATCAGAAGAAAAAATAATTCTGTAACTATGTATGGCGACAGATGTCAACTGGACTTACTGTGATCATTTCACAAGACAAACATCGAATTATTATGTTGCACGGCTGAAACTAACATAATGTTGTATGTCAATTACATCTCCATTTTAAAAAAAGAATGGAAAGAAATACAGGGGGATGTTAATAGTGGTGGGTTTAGAAGGATTTTTTTTAAATTCTAAATAAACTTTTTAGTTTAGAATAGTTTTAGATTGCAGAAAAGTTGCAAAGATAGCACAGAGAGTTCCCATATGACACACACCCCGCTTCCTCTTTCATGAATAGCTGACGTCAGGATCATACATCTGTCACCACTAAGGACCCAACATCGATACATTGGTCTTATCTAAACTACACACTACATTTCACCCGTTTTTCCACCAATGTCTTTTTCTGTCCCTGTTCCAGGTTCCCACGTGACATTTAGTTGTCATGTCTCCTCCGGCTCTTCTGGGCTGTGACAGTTTCTCAGGCTTTCCTTGTTGTTGATGACCTTGGCAGTTTTGAGGAGGACTGCTGGCTGTTTTGTAGTAGTTACCTCCCCATTTGGGTCTGTCTGATATTTTTCTTGTGCTGATGCCGTGGTTCTGGGTTTCGGGGGGTGGGGAAAGGAGCAAAATGAGGGGTGCCTCCCTCATTGCAGTGGATGTGACCTGTCACCGATGATGTCGCCCTCGCTGGCCAGGTGGCACTGGCCAGGCGTCGCCCTGTAACGTTACTCCATTCCTCCCCGCCTCCATCCTGTCCCTTTGGGAGGAAGTCGCCTTGCGCAGCCCACACCTGGGGGGGAGGAGTGGGAGGGGAGAGGCAGGCGGCCCTTCTGGAGGGTGGAGTAGCTACATACATTATATGGAATTCTTCTGCCTGGGAGATTTGTCTTTTCTCCCCCCCATTTATTTACTTATTCAATCATGTATTTGTATCACTATGAACCCACAAATATTTAGTTTATGCTTTGAGTTGTATTTCAATAATATTTTCTTATTTTGCTGCCCAGATAGGTCCAGCTCTGGCTACTGGGAGGTCTTTTGGGGTCCTGTGTCTTCTTTGACATCGTCCTTCAACTCCTAAATGTTCTACACAGAACCTGGCTTCCCTGGATAATCAGGAAAAATGAAATAAATCACCAAGACTCCTTCCACATCTTTCCCGGCTACAGCACGGTTCATTCAGTATCCACTGGACACTCTCGGCCTGGCTCCGCGCCCCATCCCAGGGCAGCAACTCTCACGCCCGGCTCCATCTGGGCCGTCTGGCCAGGGAAGCTCGTTAAAGCACTTTGCTCGTGATGCATTTTCCACAATGTTTTTACAATACAACTATTTACTTATTTACCTCCCCCACTAGACTGTGCCCCCTGATCTCAGGGGTAGGGAATCTTTTGGTTTCTCTAGCAACCTGCACAGGCCTGACCCCAAGCTGTCGGTCAGCCAAGCCCTGCTGGATACACGAAGGAATGCACGCATGCAGGCATGAATGAATGAGCAATTCCAGCTCAGTTTGTGCCTCCTAAGAGAACTGTTTGTTTGTTTTTCTCCTCTGGGAGGAAAACATCCTTAGGGATATTTAAGTAGCCTGGAGAACAGAAGGCATAAATAACCTCATTCACTTATTCCTGTTCACCACTCAAAGTTTCACACAGCAATGAAGGCTCATTCGTTTGTTCATTCATTCATTCTTCCACAGTTGCTAAAACTGCAAGGTCAAGCAAGGATTTAGGTATGCACAGGGCTTTATGGGAGCAGAGCAGGGGGAAAATATCATCCAGGTGCAGAACAAAAGGAAGGGCTTCCTGGAGGAGGTGATACCCAGACGAGCCTCGAAGAATGAATGGAAATTTGATCCAGACCCAGGGGAGGGTGTTTCAGGCAGAGAGGACAGCATAACCAAAGGCAAACAGGCGGCGTCCCAGCTGAGACCGTTCACATCCTGACCACCTTCGTGTGTCTTATTCCCTTTGGCTGGAACGCACAGCAGGATCAAGACACCCCCAACATCACCACTGGTAATTCAGAATCAGATTTTAAAATCTCAAAATGTCACAAAATCCAAGCGTGATAAAATGAAAATGGTTTCCTTGAAATTTTCTGAGCCCTGAATTCTGGGCAACTTCAACAAAGCTGAATGTTTCTCATTTATTTTTGGTGTCCCTGCTTTGCCGGTGCCCCCATCATGAGTGTAGCCTGTTTTTATGATGGGACATCCTCCCCCTTTTATCTGCTTATCAAACGCCTCCTCATCCACCAAGGCACCTTTAGAAGGTCACCTCCTCCAGGAAGCCTTCTGTGATACACATCCTCCAACAGTTTTTCTCATCCCTCCTCTGCCCCTTCCCCCAGCGTCTTGTACATTCATTGGCTCCAGCCCAACATTCCTAGGGTTCTCCGCAGGGAACCCTCGGAGAGCCTGCCTTTCCCTCCATGTGGGGAGGCTGTACAGCCTGGCAGGGCCCAGGTCCTCATCATTGCCATCCAGCCCGGAGCACGGGACCTGGTCCAAGAAATGGGTATTGGTTTTCCCACACAGAATGAGGGCTCTAGGTACCGGGTCACCTCTCCACGACAGCCCTCAGTTACAGCCAAGGCCCTACCCACGGTGGCAACTGAGGCGGAAGGAAAAAGAACCTGAGGAAGTGATTCTGGCCGGGGGCCCAGCAATCTGTGGCTGTGGGCTATTTTTGGCCTCAGAGTGGGACAAGCCAGGAAAGACGGGGGAAGGAAAAAGTGATGACAAGGAAAGGATTATTGGAGCAAAGAAAACAAAGCAATTAGCATCGTGCAGAGAGGAGGCTGGCAGATTGTTCTTCCAAATTGGGAACCGGACAATTTTAAATGGTGTATTTTCACTGCTTACTATTCTGGGGAAACACAAGGCACCCGAGCTAGGTTCTGGGGGCCCTTGAGGCTGGGTGTCTCAAAATCCGAGGCAACACAGTTGAAGACAAATATTTGATAGATTCATTGGACTAATGGCCAGCCCATCTGAAGCATGGGTGCCAGGGTCTAATTTGCCAGGCCAAGTACAAAGTGCAAATGTGGGGCTCCTTGTTCGAGAGGAATTAGGAATTTCAAGAGCAGCAAACCAAGCGCAGATCCTCCTGCGATGGCCGAGGTCGCACGCCCATGAAGTGGGCTCTTTCCAAAGCTATTCAGTTAATAACCTCTGGGACCAGGAGTAGCAGCAGCCCTGGGGCCTATTAGGAACACAGTGTCTTGGCCCCATCCGGACCCGCGGGATCAGGGTCTGCATTTTCTCATGGCCCCCTGGTGAGTTCTGAGCGCCCTCCCCTTGTCGGCGGGGGAGCTGCTTTAGGCCACAGCTGGTCCTGCTGGTTTCGGCCCTGTGTCCATTAGCTGTGCAACTTTGAGCACGCTGGTGGGCCTGGCCTCTGCTCCCCACCAAGTGACAAGGAAATAACCATTGCGAACTCGAGCCCTGTTCTCGGGATTTTACTCCTCCCAGCCCTGCTCTCAGCCACGCTGATGGGGTCCTGCGGGATGGGGGGACCCATGATGGCCCCGGGAGTCCAGGCCGCGCTGCTCGTGGAACACGTAGCCCACAGCAGAGGCCTGGTTGGACGGGAGCAGGGCAGGCTCTGGAGGCCCACGGAGATGGGCTTCAGCCCTCCTTTGCTCCTGTGAGCTGTGCAACCTTGGGAAAATTACTTCACGTCTCTGAGCTGCAATGTCCTCCTCTGTAAAATGAAGATAGGAATTACTATGGCAGAAGCGAGTTGAGAGTTAAAGGAAACAAAGTATATAACAGACTACCCCGGCGGTCCAGTGGTTAAGACTCTGCACTTCCACTGCAGGGGGCAGGGGTTTGATCCCTGGTCAGGGAACGAAGATCCCGCATGCCATGCAGTGGGGCAAAAAAAAAAAACCACAAAAAAAACCAGACTTAGCATAGTCCTGGGCCATGGTGGACCTGCCGTAGATGACAGTGGGTTTATTATTGCAGCATTTTTCAAAGAAGTTTGGTTCACCAAACACCTCCATGGTTCAGGGTCCCAGTGCTGAGGCAGCTCAAAGGCGGTGGTGAGAGAGACAGTCCAGGGAGCATATGATTCCCTCGCACCAGGAAACCCCAGGACAGACGAGGACAGAAGGCAAAGAAGCTGTCCCAGGGTGAGCGAGCCGTCTCTCTGGGGGGTGAGGGGTGGCCAGGGCACCTGAGTTTGAGTGCCTCTCTAACTGTATACCCTAGAGCCTCCCTTGCCTCGCGCTAGGCCTGACCTTGGGCTGGGGGCTTCCTGGAGGGGGTGGCACCTGAGCCAGCCCTTGAAGGATGAAGAGGAGTTCGCTAGGGGAAGCCAGTGATGGTGGAGTTCAGTGGGACCGGCACATTGATTCTGAGTTGGAGTGGCAGGGTGCTTCTTCCGAAGAAAGTCACCGGCTTGGGGATTTTTTTTTTTTTTTTCCAGATCACATTATTGACACGTGCTTTATTGGATAGGCTTCCCCGACCACCAAAGTCTATCGGCAGGTCCGTAGATGAGATTTGCTTCCCTCTATGCAGGACTCATGGTAGAAATGGGCGGTGGAGGCCTGACACCGGGCAGCGGGCACAGAGGAGGGCCAGCCCAGTGCAGGACACAAACGTGGTACAAGTCACTGTGACACGGAGTAACAGGAGCCACCATCGAGCTGGCATGCAGCATGGATGCGGGCAGAGAGAGAGAGACAGAGCTCCCCAAGGTCCCCTCCCGGTGAGGACGGAGCAGGGGCGCCCGACTCCCCGAAGGCCGAGCTCCCCGGACCAGTCTGCAGGCGGCTGGGCAGACAGGCCCTGTCTTCCCCCAGCCTCTGCATCACCCCCACGGAACCCGTGTTAAAAACAGATCTGCTTAGCTCTCTCAGCCGGGATGTGCTGGGTGGGAAGCCTGCAAAGTGGCCGGGGCTTGGATGCGTGGTAATTAACAACCCTTCTGTTACTTCCCATCCAAGCCTGGCAGCCAGCCCCAGGGCCCTGCCAGCATCTGGTTGGAGAGATGCAGGAAGTACTAGCAGGGCAGCTCTGAGGCAGCGTAGAGATGATGGGCAGGGGCAGGTGAGGGGTGGAGTGCATCGCTTCCTGCACTTAATACAGCACACCTGCTAAGTAGGTGCGACCATCCCCATTTCTCAGATGGGGAAGCCGAGGCCAGAGAGCCCTTGTGGGTTCACACCCAGCTCTTCCCTGTGTCACTCATCGGCATCACATCATGGCCAGTGATGCGACTGCACCAGCCCGGAATGCAGCAACAACACGGGGGTCCTGATGCAGCAGACGTGGGAGAGTCCAGACAGATTCCCCCCACTCCCATCCCAAAGACTATTAGGCATGGCTTCCAGACGTCTGCAGGTCCATCCCGAGTTTGGGGGCTGATTTCTGACCACATGAAGGGGCAGAGGAGGGCGGCGGCAGCGGGGGGAGTGCCTTTCTTTTCCTCTTCATCTTTGCTTCCTCTCCTTGGTCCACCATCCTATTCTTTAAGACCATTCACAGACACATGCAGCTGTGCCTCGGGCCCCAGGCTGGGAGATGAACCTCACAGGATCCTTGCCCCGGAGGAGCTAATAGCAGACAAGTGAAGTCATTTACTGGTGTGAGCAGTGCCCTGGGACAGGGGACCCCGAGAAGGGAGGCCCCTCCCCGAGGCGGGACTGGAGGAGAGGAGAGGCCGTCTGGAAAGTTTCCCCGAAGGTGAGCTGCACGCTCAGGAAGACGGCGGGAAGACTGCGTGAGATGCCCACGTGGGCTTCCTGTCTCCCTCTTGGCCAGGTCAGGAGACCTGCCTGAACCTGGCACCCTGGACGCCCTAATGGGACCCTTCAACGCGGGCCTGTCCCTCCCTGCATGCCCGGATCACGTGCACCTGGCCTCCTGCTCGGACCTGCCTGCCTGAACCACCCCTGCACGAACCAGTCCTAGTCACCATCCCTGGTCCCCTGCTGGGCTTCTAACCCATCTCCTCCAAAAGGTGGTGCCAATGTGCCAGTCTGCCTCGCAGCGAAGCTCATGCAAATCATCGCTGTCTACCTCGCAGCGAAGCTCATGCAAATCATCGCTGTCGAACCTCCGAGTTAAAAAAGGAAAACAAACAGCATCCAGAAACTACTTCTCACCTCCGCCAGAGCTCTGGCTGAAGGCACCACAGATCTCTGGTTTCCATTCAGACTCTTTATCAAGGAGAGGATTTGTTTTTAATCTTCTCTTTACCAAGTGGAGCCCTAAAAGGGTTCCCTCCCCACCCCTGGCGATGGGTGTCATCTGGAATTACCTTTCTATTTGAAACCCAATCGCCCAGTCTATTCCTTGCCAGACAGATGTGCCCAGCTGGGGACACAGAAAACTTGGCTTTGACGCCAGGAGAGGCAGACAGTGGAGACAAACAAATACAGGTGGCATCCACCCCCGGGTCTCAAATTAGAATCTGTGCAGAGCGTCTTATACACGCCGGTGTGAGTCACGATGAGCAAAAATAACTCTTCTACCCAGTGCTTCACTCTTGTGGATGAATGCATCTCGCTGGGCTACTCAGCACAAACGCAGATCAGCTACCCAGAGTTTTAGGAGAAAGTCACTCCATGCGATGGTTTTTGGTCTGAGTAGCCATAAGCAGAGGAGAGGCCACAGGATATGAGTCTGACGGAGATGCGGCTTTGCTCAGTGACCTTGGGCTAGTCACTCCCCTCACCTTGAAACTGGAGGCAATCATCTCTCTGGGTAGAGGTTCCAAATTAGGCACAACATGTGAAACTGCTGCAGAAACAGAAGAGCTCTTCACTACTTTGTGCTTCCTTAAACCAGAAAGGTCTATTCTTGAAGAACTTATGGATAATTGGAATTTACGTACACGCAAGCATGCGGTATCATGTCCCTGCTTGAAACCCTTCAGGGCCTCTCCTGCCCCTGCTCCTGAGTCTGGCGTTCATGCCTCCCTCCTATGACTTCACCCTGCTGATCTTACCTCCACATGGCCCGGGTCCAGCCGCCCCGGACTGCTTCCAAGTCCCCAGATGTCTGCTGCACCCTCACACTCCCTTTGCCTGGACGCCCTGGCTGTCTCCCTCTGACTGCAGTGAGGAATAGGGCCTGGAGGGGGCAGGCCAGAGGCTGAATTGGAGGCCACGGGGCTCACCCAGGTGAGAGAACCTGGTGACCTGGACTGGGGCAGAGGTCATGGAGAGGAGAGGGCGGGTGTCCATGACATTTCATAGAGTTCAGTGGGTGTGGTGAGGAGGAAAGAGACTGAGAAATAAGGGAACACACCTAAGTTTTCAGCTCGGGCAGGTGTGTGGAGGGAGGTACCGTGGATGGAGACGAGGACACAGGAGGGAGAGCCGGCTTAGGGGAGATGAAGAGGGGGCCAGTTTGAGCCTCACACTGGAGCTGACCCTCCTGAGGGTCACGCAGGTGGAGAGAGGGGCTCGGGAGGTTGGGATATGGGGTGAGCTCTGCAGAGAAATCTGCACTGGGGTAGGTGTTCGGGGTAGGTGCACAGACATGTGACCGGTGGTCCTGGGAGTGGATGAGCCCTCCTAGGGGCTGTGTAAAGTGAGGAAAGAACTGACCTGGGGTGGGGACCAGAAGGAACCCCGCAGAGAGTGTGGAGGGGCAGCTGGAGGGGGGGGGGAATCTCCTGAGGGCCAATGGGGGGGGCAGGGAGAGTCCGTCTGCCACTGCCCCATCCCCTCCTCCTGCACCCTCACCTGGGGCCGCCAGCACCCACAGATCTCCCTGCTTGTCCCCCTCGGCCCTCGGTCCCATGTGACTGGCCCTGATGGGCTTTGCTTCACACCTGCCATCCCTCTGTCACTTCGCTCCGGCCAGCCTGGCCTCGGACTGTTCCCGTTCCATGGTCTGGCTCCAGGGGGGGCCCTTTCCTGAGGCTTCGGGGCCGCTTCCTTCTTCACTCAGCTCCGAGACCACCTTCTAAATCGGCTCTTCCTGATCCCACGGTCTAAATAGGCCCTGACACCAAGGTACTCTTTTACTGTCTTAAAAGCAATTATTAACACTTTCCAGAAACATCCATTTGCATTATTTTTAAAATTGTGGCAAATATACAGAACATGAAATTGACTACATTAACTCTCTTGGGCAGACAGTTCAGTGACATTTGCATCGTTTACACTGTGGTACAGTCGTCACCACGCTCTGTCTCCAGAACTTTTCCATCATCCCAAACAGAAACTCTGTCCCCACGAAACACTAACTCCCCACCCTCTCCGTCCACATTCTTGTGTCGTCTTTCTTCCCGTCCAGGCCCCGCACACATCCCGCCGTCAGGGAACGCACGCGTCTTGCTCATTGCTGAGTCCCAAGCCCTCACCTGGCACAGAGTAGGTGCTCTGACATTATCTCCTGAACACTGTGGATGGAATGTATTTAAGTCTCATTTTGGGCAAAAGTTTAATGTATAAGGGAAGGGCATTCTATCCGTGCTGATATTCAGGCCATCTCAGCCCTGCTCAGCCATCCCTGAGCCCAGGAGCTGGACGCGTGGAGACCACATTCCCGGCCTCCCCAGCGGGCGGCCTTCACGGGACAGCCAGTAAGACGAGGAAGCCATAGGCCTCCAGCAGCGTCTGCAGGCAGGCGCAGGGCCGAAGGTGTCTCCAGCAAACCCTGGACTACCCACTCGGCTGCAGCGGGCAGCTGACATCGCGGGCAGCGCTTTCCCGAGGTTCCTGGGCTCCTGACCTCCTGCCGTCAGCAGCGCCCCCCTGACCTCCACCCCCAGCCTCCCATCAACTGCGTCAGCCTGCACGTGTCTGCATTAAATCCCTCCCCACTCCAGTTGACTCGAGTGTTCCCGATCAAGCTCTGACTGGTGATGTATGTAGAACCATTTTACCGAATACGAGTTGATCCCAATTCCCTTTCTCATACCCACCGGCCGCAGGCCTTCACGTCAGCCATTGAGTCTGCCGAACTTTTTTTTGGCTCACTCCTGCCAAAGGTCTTGAGACTTCTCAGCTCAAGGGCCAGGAGCTTTGCTAAGACGCTCCAGTGCTTCCTCAACCAACAGAGGCACACCACGAGTTAAAGCGCACTTCATTGCCAACTAAAATATTAATAGGATCTCTTGGTGAACTATAAATCAGGGCAAGAGAGACCTCCATGTGTTCAAAACATGGATCCTAAAAGAGCCTTGCAAAATATATTGAAATAGGAAGGCGAGTCCCCTGTCCCCCATGGACACCTCTTGGAAACTTATTAGGAGCTGAGTAGACGGACGTCAGGGTTAGGTGGGTGGTCTTGACCATCCATCCTGGAGCAGGGATATTTAGAGCCTGCCATTCTGAGCAAGATGCCCCCAACTGCCCTCCGCTTAGCTGAGGGCATCTGTAAGAACCCATGAAGCAGGAAGTTCAGGAGAACTATGCCCCAAAGACCAATATCACCGAGGAGGAGGAAAGACATACACGTGAGATGCCTATTTTTCAATTTGTTGAAGATGTCAACACATATATATTGAGCACCAGTGCTGAAGAGATGATGGTGAACAGGACGGGACAAAATCCCCCTCCCATGGGCCTTACGTCTGAGTGGGAGAGACAGGGAGTAAAACAAATGCAGTAATACGATGATTTCAGATAGTGAGAAGTACTATGAGAAAAATAAAATCAGGTGATTAAATGACTGTATGCATATATGTGTGTCCATGTATACATACACATAAACTTGCAGTATATATGACACACAAGCTTCCATATATGTATGTGTAAAGAGATATACATATGCATGAATATATAGAAAAAGAATGAATGAAACATTCCAGAAGGATAAAAGCACTGTGTGTTTCTGGCTGATGACACTTTGGGTATTAAGTTTTTTCTTTCTTAGAGTATGTTTCTGGTTCCATTCTTAGTATGTAATATGTAATCTAAGATGGGAGAGGTACTCAGTACATATTTTTGGAGTGAATATATACATTTTATAAATAAATATTTTAAGATGAAAATGTGTTAAATGTGTAATCAGAAAAAAACAATAGTATACTTCTATGAAAAGAAGAATTTGCTTGTGGGCAAAGGCCTAAGAATGTGTATTCAGTTCTCTATTGAGTAGACAAGATAGGAAGAGAATTTTTTTTAAATGAAGGTTTACTTCTAGATAATCTGTGAACAGTTATTAATATTTTAATTCAACTGTATTTCCTTCCCTCTCTCTACCCAACATCCAACCACCCATCCACCCATCCATCCATCCATCCATCATCCATTCATTGTCTATCCATCATCCATCCATCCATCCACCCATCCATCCATCCATCCACCCATCCATCCATCCATCCACCCATCCATCCACCCATCCACCCATCCATCCACCCATCCATCCATCCATCCACCCATCCACCCATCCATCCACCCATCCATCCATCCATCCACCCATCCATCCATCCATCCATCCATCCATCCATCTATCCATCCATCCATCCATCTATCCATCCATCCATCCATCCATCCATCCATCCATCCATCCATCCATCATCTATCCATCATCCATCCATCCATCATCCATCATCCATTCACCACCCACTTAGCCATCCATCCAATCACCCTTCCTTCCTCCCTTCCTTCCTTCCTTCCTTCCTTCTTTCCTTCCTTCCCTCCCTCCCTCTCTCTCCCTCCTTCCCTACCCCAATTCACCATTCATCCTCCATCCATCAACCCATTGAAAATTGGTGTGGGGAGAGACTGTCAGAGCTCACGGGAAGGGAGTGTTGCACACTGAGCCCTGTGCACACTTTAGTCACCGGCTGTAAGCATCACCATGCAGCCAGCCCTGAAACCACCCTTCTTGGTGTGGGCACCAGTAGCTTGTGCCTCCCAGTCTTGTCTCTGCATAAACTTGAACTCCGTCAAGTAGGGGTGGGGAAGTAAGAGGGAAATAACATTTACTGAGGACCTACTGTGTACCTGGCCCTGCACTAGGCACTGGCATTTTATCATTTTATTTTCACAACAGCAACAAGGTGGGTGTTTTTGTTTCTATTTTATAGACAGAAAACCCAGAAGCTCGGAGGGGTGAGATGACCCGCTCCAGCCCACACAGTCTGTGTGCCTTGGCCCTGGCATGGACCCGACTCTGAGGCTGAGAGCCCTCGTCCTGCCTCTGTGTCGAGACCGACAAGCATCCAACACGATTTAGTAAAACATCGACTCAAACACAATTACGGAACTGATTGTCAGGAAAGGATTGGTTCAATTTTAATTACCAGCCTGACAATCACTGAAATGCCAGGAAATATCCCCGAGAACATTTGTAAATTGAACGGAGAGGCAAACCTTTTCCCTTTGGCCGGAGGCTGACTTGGAAGATCTTGTGTCTGGATCGATAGTAACCAGATGAGGCAAACATATTTCAGGACATATAAAAACAATTCATCACCAATATTTTAGAGCCTTGACTTATTAATAATCTTGTCTGCAGCATTCGTGAAATGAGAGGCCCCCGCCTCCCCCCTAATTATTGATGATCTGAGTTCTCTAAAGGGGCTTACACTGAGGCTTTGGTGTGAGTAGAGTGTAATTGTGTTCTGTTTGGCTGTCTGAGGACATTTTGCAGACAAAGCTAAAAAGCCTTCTTGCTTGCGCAGAGTGTGGCGGACAGTTAATTTTCTGGAGTGACTGTGTTTGGGGAGACTGTCTTTTATCAGGACAGTTGTATTAACAATGCATGATTAGATCTGTGAACAATTTATTCATTCATCTGCCCCTAATTGAACAGCAGAAAGCAAGGGACTGGATCTCAGTACCTTCGCAGGGTGCCTTTTCCATGCTGGCTTGCTCGGGCAGCCTCCTGGGTAAAGATGATAGCTTTTGGAAATGACTGTGGAATCTCCAAAGGCTCTCTCTTCAAATCTTTGTGATTACAGACCAAGATATTTTTGCCATGCTGGTTTGGCAAAGCATGGCCAAGGCCACAGTCATCAGTGCAGGGACTTGATATTCTGTGCTCGTAGGATCAAGTAAGGACACAGCTGAAAGGCGCGTTACTGCGGCTTCCTGGTGGCTGGGGGAGGAAATTGACTCTCTACCTGGTGGACCCCCCGTCAATGTCCCATAGCTGAAATCACCTGGATCATGGTTTTCCTGAATGAAACACTCCAGCATCACGTGGAGCAGATAACAGCATTGGTAATGAAGTAATCCTACGTGGCATTAATTGAGCACTTACTGTATGCCAGGCAGCATACTGAATGCTTGACTCCTGTTTTCAGCAGCCCTCTGATGAGGTAGTCGCCGTTATTATCCCTGTTTGGTGGATGAAGCAAATGAGTCCCAGGGAGGGCGGTGACTTCCCAGTCACACGGCGGGAGCTGAGGCCAGGATGCAGCCAAGGCAACTCCTCCGTGCACGCTGCAGAGACGGGCCGGGGTGCATGCCGCCCTTCCCTCGCTCTCTACTTGTGCATCACGGAACCGATGTCGGCTGGTGATGGGGACACAGTGGGCACAGCCTAGCTGTCCTTGGCTTCAAGGAGCACCCAGTGCGGTGGCAAGACAACGACCAAAGATGCATATAACTGGGCCATCATGGACTCTGGGGAAGGCCCAGCCACTTAACGACGGTGGGGAGCGGGGAGGGCCCTGGCAAGACCACAGAGACAGTGAGGTGGGCCGGGTCCAGCAGGAAGGGGATGGGGAGGCCGAGGGTGGGGAAGGGAGGACCGCGGGAGACGCAGAGAAGGTAGACCTGGGGGACTGGACACCCACTGGTTGGGGCAACAGGGAGCCTGGAAGGACCCACGGCTCCTGCCTGGGATGCTGGGAGGAAAGCAGTGAACCAAATCGACCCGGTGCCTCGCCGGTGGCACTGACAGTCTCCCCGGTGGAAGGAGTGTTGGAGGAAAGCTGAGCCAGAGAAGGAGACTGAGAAGAAGTGGGCACCGAGGTGACAGGAGGACCAGAGAGCACAGGGCCAGGGGAGCCACGGGCCAGAGGTGATGGGCACAGGGCAGCGCCACAAAGAGCTCCGACATGGGGAGGATCCAGCAAGCACCATGATTGTCAAAGGTGGGGCACTTCTGTCCCCAGGCGCCACTGACCGTCACAGGTGGGGCATTTGTGTCCCCGGAGGAGGGATGGGGTAGGGATGGTGCCACCTGCCATCCCTTTTTCCTGTCCTGTTACCCATGGGCCATCAGTCACCCGTGAGTCCTGTGGCTTCTACTCTTTAGGGACAAGGAGTGGCCCTGGGGTCTGGCCCACGGCCCATGTCAGAACGGACGCTTCGTAAGTGGTGAATGAATTGAACAAACACGCGGCGATAACGGGAGGGATGAGTAGTTTGTCTAGTCAATTTCTTCTCATCCGTCGGACCGCAAATGAAAGATGATTTAATTAAAGTTCCTGGGGAAGGAGCTCTGCGGCAGCAGATTCCCGAGGGCTCGGGATCGTGTGGAGACCGAGGTGAACCCAGGCTCTGGTCTCCTGTGAGAACCATCAGTGTGGACGTTTCTGGATCGAGAAGTATGGACCTGCATCCTGCATGAAGGCTCCCGGGACCTCCCCCCACAGCCCTCCAGCTGCGGGCCTGGCCTTCCCCCCACCAAAGGCACAGACCGAAGAGACGGCGGTGGGTGGGAGGTGGGATGGGGCAGATCCAGCCCCTCCTGTCACTCAAGACACAGTGACGCCCAGAAATAGGTGGTCGGCCGAGTCACAGAGCCTCAGAGGTGGCCGCAGTCCCAGCCGGGCTGGCACGATCTCTGATGCTGGAATTGCTGTGATGCGGTCCCTGTCCCTCTGCTGGACACCCTGTGACAAGGGGTCCCTCACTTCACTCACTGGACAAGGGGCCGCTCACCTCACTCACTGGACCATACTGCATTTGCCACAATAGTATCCCTGCCCCTTTGCTTGGTTACCCCTGGTGACGAGGGGCTCCCTACCTTACTGACTGTGTGTTTGTCTTTGAAACAAGCTCAACGCTGCAGGACACAGAACAAAGGGCTTTGGAGTCCAGCAGACCTACACTGAGTTCTGGCCCTGCGCATACAGCAGTGTGACCTTGAGTCAGTTCAGTGGACCTGGGATTCCAGACACCACCCTTTATGAAGGAGGGGGACACCCTCCACCCTTCTTGCTCCCCTGCCGGTCTTGTTCTTCTACCCAAGCCTCAGGATGAGGTGGGAGAGTGGGTGATGGGAGGAGGCCCCTGGGACGAGCAGGGTGGTCCTGAACTTCCCCCACAGCTACTCTGCGGGCATCTTTCTTTGGAGCCGACCTGGGTGAGGGGTTACACTCTGGGGAGGGTGCGGGCATTTCTGGGCCCTTCTCAGACCAGAATGTCATTAAAATCCCACACCATCCTTGATCACGCTGATCATTAACTCACAGGCTTGCTGTCACAGTGTACAGATGTGACAATGTACAGAACTCACCAAGCCAGGCAATAATCATAGCAATAACGATAACCATAGCAATAACAATAATAGTAACAGCACGGTGGGCACTCATTCCGGGCAGATGCTGCTCTGAGCGCTTTATTTGTGTCCAGTCACTGGTTCCACCTGAGAAGCTGTTCTGTTATTGTCCCCGCTTTCCAGAGAGGAAAACCCCTTGCCCAGAGGCCCCCCAGCTCACAAGAGGCTGAGCTGGTGACAGGGACTCTCCAGGCCAGCAGCCGGGCCGCCTTCTCTGATCGGATTTTGCTCAGCAAAAGGTATTGATGTTAAAAAAAAAGACATAGCTCACCGCATTGATTTTGTCCAATCACCATCACGCAACACACACACACACACACACATACACACACCCCACATTTTACAAATGAGGGGAAGGAGTGTTTAAGAAAAGCTTCTTCAGGAGAACCGAGGAGAAGATTCCTCTGCTTCTGTGTGCTGGGCGCCACCCACGGGCCGGCTCTGGGCTGGGCAGGCTGCCCACATCCCCACTGGCCCTGAGCACACCGCCCAGGGCAGACCCACCTTCTCCCCACAGGGGACGTGTCTGAGGTTCAGAGGACCCGGGGGTCCCTTCACCACGGTAGCCAGAGCTGGATGGGACCCAGACATGTGTACCTATCTAATCCACAGCCAGTTACCTCCCCTCTCCGCTGGCCACTGCCTCCAGGGGTCTCAGGCTGGTGGATTAACTATGGGGGTGGCAGACAGGAGAAGGACGGTGGGAGGTGGACCGCTCAGGGTGGCCTGGAGTCCTCGGGGCGGGCCTTGTGGCCAAGAAGCAGGAGAGCCAGGGAAGAGACCCCTGCCTGGGGACCCTCAGTCCTGGCCTTCCAACTCGCCAACCCCCAGGCCCACGCTTCAGTGTCTAATCTGTAAGAAGAGGGCAGGTAACTCCCACCTTGCCAACCTGCAGGCCGGCCTATGGGAACCGAGACAAAGCCAGCTTTGTCACAGTATCAAGCTTGCAACAAACGCCCACCTCGATGGTGCCCTGAGCCTCGTGGCTGATGCCGTGCTGAGTCCCAGACCCGTTGGCCGCCAGCCCCTTCCCAGAAAACTGCCCTCAGCTGATGAGAGCCCCGGCCTGGGAATTGATACCGTCCCCCGGAGGACCCCAGACAGTGCTGTATGGACAGGGGAAAGGCTACCCTGCCTCAAGGAGGGGCAGCTCTGTGGCTCATGCTCCTGAACAGATCACGGACAGGGCCTGGCCAGACTCCGCCTGAGAGCACATCCTCCTTCGGCCACTTCTTCCCTCAGGTCCCTCCCCAGAGCTCCCCGCTCAGTACACTACGCGCACCAAACCCCTGCCTCAGGCTCTGCTTCTGGGGAACCTGACCTAAGCCTGCTGCATTCTCTCCAAGCCGTGGTCTCCCGAGGCAGGGCCAGGTCCTGGACAGCGGGGACCTCAGCCCCACTGTCCTCATGGGCCTGGCACATGGCAGGTAGGACTCCATTAGCGTGGGCTGCAGAAGTGAACGAGGACCCACTGTGAAGACGCAGGTCCATAAAAGGCTGAGAAGCCCCAGAGACCAGCGGCCACACACTGAACCACGACACAGGATCAAGCAAGCCTCTGCTCTCAGCAAAAGCCCAGGCCGATTGCCTCATGTTTTTAAGATGGAGGAAAACAATAAAGAGTGATATTGTGGCACGGGCTGGTCCAGGAAAGGTCTTCTCCAACCGGAGCAGAACCTACGGCAGCTGAAGAGGTTTCAGGGGTGAGAAGCGCCCAGTGGTCCCCAGCACTGGGGCTGGGGGGTGGGGCAGGCAAGAGACTCCATGGGGCCGAGCTGGGCCCCGAGCTGCATGATGCTGATGCCGGGACAGAAGACTCTCCCCCGGCCCTGAGCGTGGACTGCAGAGGTGGCTGGGTGGACTGAGGTACTGCTGTCCTGAAGCTCCCGGGCTGGTCTAAGAAAAATGCCTGCTGGGAGGACACAGATGCATGGGGGTGGCTTGGGCCAGGGTGTTGACCGTGGGGTGGGAAGTGGACAGGGCAGTGCGGTTTGGACACATCAGCGTGGAACTTGCCGATGTACTTGATGTAGGTGGTGGAGCAGAGGGGTCGAGGGTGACCCCGAAGCTCTTGGCCCACCTGGGGGTGGCCCCTTGTTCCGTCGAGGCGATGGGAGGAGTTCTGGCTGCAGCTGACGCTTTGAGATGCCTGTTAGCGATGCCCTGCAGGAGTCGTGGGGACCGCGGTAGATCTGAGCGTGGAGCCTGAGGGAGACGCTGGGGCTGGGGGTCACTGGGGGGCATACGTGGTACGTGAAGCCATTAGACTGGGTGGGATCAGGAAGCAAGAGGGAAAAGCAGGGGGATCCGGGAACATTCCACGCCCACCGCTGTGAATCCCAGAGGGAAAGTGAGCTGAGAAGGTGAAGCAGAGCTGGCATGGAGGCCGGTGGGAGGTGAGTCTCCCCTTTTACAAGACTAAGACTCCGTTCCAGAAACACAGCCAGGGACGGCAGAGCCAGATTTTGAACTCAAGGTCCTTGATCTTAAACTTCAGAATTAAAAGTGTTGCTTAGAATGCCCTTCCCTCTTCCACATGGTCAACATCTATACAACCTTCAAAGGCCAACTCAAATGTCCCCTCTTCTATGAAACACTCCTTGTTCCCTTCTGGTGCCCAATCCCCCATCGTAGTTCCATAGAAACTTAGACACACCTCCACTTCAGAACTTAGTCTACCTCAGGATCGTGGTTCATGAGCCCCCTGGGCCGTGAGCTCCTTGAGGTCAGGGAATGGGTCCTGTTCCCACCCCTCTCCCTCCACCTACCCAGAAACTCAAAAGCAAGGAGTTCTATAAAGGCCTGTTGAATGGATGGATGGATGGATGGGTGGGTAGGTGAATGAGTGGGTTGGTGTTCAGGTGGATAAATGGGTGGATTTAATGGTGGATGAACATGTGGGTAAGTGGCTAGATGAATGGATGGGTGAGTGGATGATGGATACATGGAGGGATGGATGGATGGATAGATGACTGTAGAGATAAATGGCCCATGGATGGGTGGATGGATGGATATATGGGTGAGTGTGTGTCTGTATATATATGGATGTATGGATGGGTGGACATACGGATGGGTGGGTAGCTGTATGGGTGGATGGGACCATCAATGGATAGATAAATGCACAGATAAATGGCACTTGGTTCGGTGGTTGGATGGATGGGTGGATGGGTGGATGGATGGATGGCAGGCATGGTAGAAAGACAACACGACTTGTAGTCAAAATATTCAGAATTTTGTCCTGGCCTCACTCTTATGAGCTGCCTGGCAAGCATCACGAAGTTCCTGTTGCTGGTCCCTCTGCCCCTCACGTTTCACGTGGAGAGGGGTGACAAGTTGCTGTCGGCTGGGGCTCTGCGAGAGCAGCTTGGGATGGTACGGGCCGTGCACACGCGAGGCGGCCTGGCACGGTCTGCATTACCGCAGAGTTCTCTTTGCCAGAAATCACCTCCAGAACGTACATCGAGGGAACATACTTTCCACATGGCTGGTTTTAAAACCAAGTAATTAAGTGGTTTTACAGTTAGTTTTTAAAACAAGCTCTTTAAGTTATGAGTATAAAGCATGCCCCTATAATAGCCAAGCTGTTCTGTTTTGTGATTCTGTTGCAATGGATTTTATAATTAGGCAGAAAGAGAAATCTATCCAGGGCCAAGGCCACTTTACTGAACTCACATTTTGGCATGGTGTGATCTAACCAACCCACAGAGATGGGAATCCCTCAGGACCTGGCCCACGTGGAGACTTGTTAGGGGGTTTGGGGTGTAGAGGGTGACTGACAAGGACAAAGGACAGCCCAGCTAGGATGGAGGGAAGCCAGGGGCTATGGCTCTGTGTGTGTGTGTACATATGTATGTGTGTGCACGTAGGTGTGCATGGGGGTGCTCAAAGGAGGGGGGCATTCAAGGAAGGCTCCAGATGAAGGCTATATCCCCAGCACCTACAGCAGTGCCAGGTAAATCTCTGATAAATTAGTGTTGAGAGGGGAAGGGTGAGTAGATGGATGGATGAATGGGTGGATGGATAGATAAGGGCATGGATGGATGTATGGATGGATGCATGGGTGGATGAAGAGGTGGATGGATGGATGGATGGATGGATGGATAAATAGATGCATGGATGGGTAGATGGGTGGATGGAGGAATAGATGAATTGCAGGTTTCAGGATGGCAGGGTCCAGACCTTCCATCTGAACGGATGGAAGCCTCCCCCCTCCCCCTCCTCCCCTTGCTCTTCCTCCTTTTCTTCCCTCTTCCCGCCCCGCTTCTTCCCCCTCTTAGAGTCACAGCTATCATTTTTTCAGGTGCCTACTGTGGGTCAGGCCTGTACCAGCACTTAACTTGTATTATCTCCCTTGTCCTGGCAGCTGCCCGCAGGGCAGGATTAAAGGCATCCTGGATGTGAAAGGACATGGCAAATTGGAAATTGCGGCAGTGATGTGAGGGGTTATTACCGATATTGCTTTCTGCCAACATAACAGGCCCTTGATGGAGAGGTAAGGTGTGGGGAGGGGGCGCACCTGCAGGGACCTAACACACCGGCCCAGACACTCCTTTGCAGGGTTCACGGAAGGGAGGACGGGGACAGCAGAGCAGGCCTGGTTCTTGGGGGATTCAGGTGCAAGCTCCAGGGGCTGCAGACGTCACACCCCGCCCCAGCCCAGCGGCATGCCTGGTGCGGGGCCACACTCCTGGGGACACCGAGGTGACTCAGGCAGAGGAGAGAGCCCAGTCTGCTCCCCTAACACTGGCCGTGGACCAGGCAGGGGGGCAGCAGGAGCGCACGGCTGGCAGAGCCCTAGGGACGTGCAGGAGGGGAGCGTCTCTGCCCCAGCCGCTGGCTCCACGCCCCTCTCTTCCCTCCCAGTCCTGAGCCACCTTGCCTTCACCCCTCGGCCTCCACGAAACCATCTTGGATTCCTGTTCTGTCCTGTCCGGGTGATCTCATTGTTTTATGAAAAAACTCCAACATCCTGGCTGCAGCCACTCAGATGGGCCTCCAGCCCAGCCTTCTCCTGAGTGCTGGACAGCAGCCTGCCAGCCCTCGGGCACGGGGCGAGACTCCTGCCCCGCCCAGCAGGTAGTGAGGAGGCCAGGACCAGGCTGGGCGATCCTGCTCCGAAAGGACCAGAGGGTCACCCTTCTAGCCTGCAGGCTGCACAGCCTCGGTCCTAACTACTCAACTCGGCCGTGGAGCGAACATGGCCGAGAGCAGCCACGGGCAGCAGGTTGACAAACAGGGGTGGTGTGTGCCCGTAAGACTTCACAGCTGTGCTGAAACCAGACGTCAGCTCATGTGCTGGGAAAGATGATCATCCTTTTAATTTTTTTTCAACCACTTAAATTTTTGTCCAACCGTTTGTAGAAAAACCGTGCGTGTCCCGATTTCCTGGGGCTGGCCCTCTGGAGGGACGTGGATGGGCGGGGCGGTGACACCCTGATCCAGAAGTTTACGTGAATGAGTGAAAAGACCACGGATGGAGAACTTCTCCCGAGCGCTTCCTGGCTCAGCACAGCTGGGTGCTTCCATCCTGCTGGCCCAGCTGATTCCCTATGGGACCTGGGCGGTGGGAGGGACCCCACACGCAGGCAGCCCGGGACTTGTCCAAGCGCGCCACCCCACCCACCTCAGCCCAGACTTGACCCCGGTTGCTCTGGCTCCGAGGCCCAAGTTCCTCTGGATCCTGCTGACTTCCAAGCTCCCGGCTTCATTCAAGACTCCTTGCAATGCTGGGAAGCACCGGCCCCACGCAGGCTCCACGCAGGGTGCCGAGCGGTCACGGTTTCTTCCTTGAGATGCAGAGTCCTTTGGAGAGGACTGTCACTCAGCCCCAGGGTGTCTGCATGTTTCACGGCGCCAGCAGCTGCTAGGAGTGGGGCGCTTACTATGTGCCGGGCGCTGCGCTACGTAGGACCCACCCCCCCATTTCTCCTGCAACCACGTGTGTGCACAGGTGCGGGGGAGCGAGCGGGTGTGCGTGGACGGCCAGGTGCCCATTGACTAGAAGTCTTCATGAACTGCCAGTAACCAAAGGATTGCATGAAATAACACATCAAAAAGCCCAGCTCCAGGCCCTGCACACCCTGGGGTTTAAGTGCTCGTGAGCCCTTCCCTGCTTCTCCCTCCGCCTCTGCCTCTCTCCCCACAGGACAGGTGCCAATCACAGCACCAGCCAGGTCGGAATATTTATTATCTCTGCACTTGGTAGAGCCTTTGTTAGGTCAGGAATTCCTCACCTTCTATGGTTCTAAACCCTGAGAGAATCTGTTGGGAGTGATGGATTGGATGCCTAGGAAAAGTGAGCATCGAATATGCCACTACACACACCCCTCACACACATTACACCACACACACACACACACGCACACCATACACCACACACCACATACACACACACATTATGTATACACACACCATACACTACACACCACATACACACATACACACATTACATACACACACACCCCATACACCACACCACATACACACACTACATACACACACACACCATACACTACACACCACATACACACACACATTACACACACACACACCATACACCACACACCACATACACACACATCACACACACATTACATACACACACACCATACACTACACACTACACACACACATCACACACACATTACACACACCATATACTACACACCACATACACACACACACATCATACACCACACACCACATACACACACACACATTACATACACACACACCATACACTACACACCACACACACACCATACCTACACACCACATACACACACACACATTACACACATACACACACCATACACTACACACCACATACACACACACACACCATACACTACACACCACATACACACACACACACCATACACTACACACCACATACACACACCATACACTACGCACCACATACACACACACACACCATACACCACACACCACATACACACACACACCATACACTACGCACCTACGCACCACATACACACACACACACCATACACCACACACCACATACACACACACACAATTACACCACACACTACATACACACACATCACACACACATTACAGACACACACACACATTACATACACACACACACCATACATCACACACCACATACACACACACACACATCACACACACACACTCCACTTGGTCTGCATTTTTAAGGCACTTGAGGACCCTAGGGACCCGACTCACCCAACGGCAGGAGAAAGGACCTCACTGCGGACTGGATGTTTTTAGGCTGCCGGTCTTGGGGACCCCAGCCAGCACAAGAGAAGGGTCAGCTTCCACTCTGCAAACCAGTCACGGAATGAAGCGCGTGGGGCCTCGTCCTGAGCGCCATCCGAGCAACGGCAGAGGCGGATGCAGACACGGGGACAGACAGTCCCAAGAGAGGACGAAGTCTGCAGCCTCTGGGGCCCAGCCCCACACGCTCACCCCCCAAGCGTACCCTCCTGTAACGGGCAGCTCGGTACGCCCTGCCCCGTGTTTGGGGAGGGCCCACGGGGGTCTGGGCAGTGGGGTGGCTGTGAGCCCGACTCCCAAGCTTTCCTTTTCCAACAAGTCCCCACTCGACACAGCTAATTGCATCTTCTGAACGCACTGACACTCAGTAATTTCAGAGCGGGTAAGATTTCCAAAATTCCCCGACACCGTGAACTTGACTTAGCACGTCTTGCAATAATTAGTCTGGGGGCCCCAAGGAGGCAGTCCAGGGAGAGGGCATTAGTGGGCTGATCTTCAGTCTCGTGATTGAAAAACAGGCCCATGGATGATTATGGTCAAACATTCACTGAAAAAAAAAAAAAATTCACTGGAGCTGTTCGCCCAGAGCACAGTTGCTAAGTAATGAAGGAAAATAAGATGCCAGGTTGCATTAGCCAAAAATAAAATACAAAGCGAGAGGCAGATAGCTTTTGTGTTTGGAGTCTGGTGGACCCCATCCAAACAGGCTGGGGCTGGGGGCACTGACCAATGATGCTCAAAAGACATGTCACCGAGGGGGTGACCAGCAGAGCCCCTTGCCCTCCTGGCTCGGCCCCGTCTCACCTCCCAAAGCTTATCCTGAGCTGATGGGGTGGGGTGTGACTTGAACAGCTCCCATTCCATCCTCTGGGGCCCGTGTCAATGCTCACAGCCCCTCTAGCCCTGATGCTTCCATTCTGATCATTTATCTGCCAGGCTCTGGGCCAAGGACACAGAGCAGGACGTGGTCCGTGCCCTCCGGAAGCTCAGGGTCTAGAGGAGGAAAGTCCTTTATAACACGGTGGGGAAAGGGTAAGGGGAGGAAGCCCAGGGGTTGAGGAAGAGCCCAGAAAGGGGAGTATTTAAGTCTGTAGGGCATATCAGGGAGGCTTTCTGGAGGTGGTGACAGCTGAGGGGGAGGCCGAAGACTAAGACCTCACCAGGGAGAGCAGAGGATGGGGGAAATGGGAGTATCCTGCTGGGATGACCGGTGACCTGGCAGTGGGAAGGCAGGCGCAGTGCATTGTAGGCACACCTGCAAGTCTGCAGGCTGAAGGGGCTCTGTTCCCACGCTTTCAGGTTCTGTGGACCAGCCATCACATTCTATGAGAACAGAAGGGTTGTTTGGGAAGCACAGGGGTGGGAAGGGCAGAGAAAGGGGAGGCTGAGAAGGGGCAGGGCCCGTGGGTTTGAAGCAGGGCGGGGCGTGGTCAGATCTGGTTGTGAAGCAGGGCTGACACCTAGAGGGTGGATTAGAGGCCGGCTGCTGGCCCAGGGTGCAAGACCTTCCGCCTCATCCTTCCTGCCTGCACCCAGGAGCGGGCTGGCAGGCTCAAGCCTTGACCTTCTCATCAACAGAACGAGCAGGGCGATCGATGCTGCCCTGAGATCCCATCTGCCCTGAGATCCTGGTGACGCAGGGTGGCCCAGAGGAGAGAACCAAAGGGACTTTGCTGGCACCTCAGATCCACCGATGATTGGATGGAGTTGCCTTGAGAAAAAGTCACTTCCTTCTCTGAGCCCCAATTTTGTCTGTAAGGCCAGGCTATGGATTCTTGGCACCTAGAGCTGTCGTAAGGGTGAGATGAGGTTACCCCTGCAACAGCAGGCGTCCAGGAGGTGCTTGGAACCAAAGCAGGAGGGGCGGCGGGAGGATGGAGGGCTTCACGGACGAAGAGTGACACGGGGCCAAACCGGGAGGAGGGGACAGTCCGTAAAATAAGAATTCTCCCAGGTGACTTCTCCACCTCACCCCGAGGACCCCGCCTCCAGAGCAGAGCACGCACTCATTTAAATGCTGGACACAAATTTCTTTTCATTATCGCGAGGTCAGTGAAAGATACAAATTAACACCAGAAACACAGAGAGATCACTTTCAAGGATGGCAACGCAGGTCTTCCTAAGTGTGAATCTGTGGCCAGACCACACAGTCAATTAAAATACCGAAAGTCAAAAGCTATCAGCAGGGCTTTTCATCAGTAAACGGGTGACAGGAAGATGGATCTTGGTCTTGGGGCTCTCAGGCGCTAAGCTCAACGCTCGTAGTTAAATAGCTTCAAAGGAAAAGCTCAGTTCTGAGGGTTATGATTCAGCAGCACCAGCCGCAGCCCCACCCCATTTATTCAGGAAGGCAGTCAAGGGGTCCCCAACAGCCCCGGGGGCCCCCATAACGTTTTCATGGAGGATGTGATTGCAGACGCTAATTATGCGCAGAGGATACTATGCTTGGGGTCGTGATCAGCCGCTCAGCCCTCACCATCCCGGCAGCCTCGCCACGTGCCATGCCTGCTCCGCAGAACGCAGGACGAAGCGGGTGCAAGTGGGGCCGGTCCAGTGGAGCCCGAAGGGACAGCCCCGAGGACACACGTCCCTGTTCTGGAGAAGGTGCAGAAGCTACGCCCTCTTAGAAGCCTGCCACCAGAAAGGCACCTTGGAAAATTCTGAGAGGGGCGAATGAATCTTCAGGTCTGGGACGCAACCATTCCCAGCAAAAAGCCAAGAGTCAGAACGAGATGCCAGAATGCCAGGGAACCGTTTCAGTGCTTGAATTACAATCGCTGGAGTCTTAAGGCCACAGAGCCAATCCTTCAATAAGTACTAAAAAAAATGCAATCCACAGTCAAATGGGTTTGAATGGATATTATCCATTGCTAAAAAGACCCAAGCCTCTCTTCTCCAACAGGCCATAAAGTGCAAATTGTTCTGTGATTTAAAGCAGCTCTTCATTGGAATAACTACTGCAGCTCAGCTTAAAGAGTCATAAGATCTTTATATCCAAGGCATTGAAACTCAGCTTTAAAGAGTAAATTATTATCAAGAAAGGACGGCTCATGGGAATGGAAATGGACTGGTCCAAGTTCAAGGGCTAGGACTTAAAGAAGCAGTGCTGCACCCCGACTCATACAGCTGGCATCCCCTCTCTGGCACCAGGGCACCCCACTCTCTGCACCCTGGGTGCCCCAGGTGTGTTCTTTCAGCATCTGTGACTTTGCTGATGCCGGTCCCCCGACCATCTCCACCGAGACCACCTCCTGGAGGATTGTTCGTGGGCTTTCGAGGCTGTTCTGCTGCCTGATCGCCTACTCGCAGCAGCCTCCCACCCCAGACGGGTCTATGCAATCTAGCTGTGCCTTTCCCACCCCCAACCCCAACTTAGGCCCCACCAGGATCGACATGGAGATGCACATGTGTTTGACCACTGTGTGAGGAATGGAACTGAACAGAGAGTAGAGCCAGGTGTGAAATAGCAAGTTTTCCCAAAAAAGTCCACCTGGGGAGACTTCCTTTTACAGGCAAGATGGCAGACTAAATAGCATCAAATTCCTTACCACACAAACAAGAACCAAACTTAATTAAATGTACCTTAAAATATCTTAAAGTGCATTGTTGAGCTGGCAAACATAGGAAACTTTAGAGGTCAAATCCCAAAGTAGTCACAGAGCTAGATTTGAGCCAGCTTTCCTCCAGTGTATCCACCACATCCTGGAGTGGCAGGCTCCAAAACTGCAGCCATCCTCCTCTTCTTCCTAACAATAGAACTGTCAACTTTCAGCTGGACATATGACCACACAGAATAGAGGCCACACTTCTCAGACTTCCCTGAAACTTGGGCTGACTATATAACTAAGTTTGACCCAAGAACATGAGTAGAAGTGCTGTATGAAGTACCTAGGAAAAGTCCTTAAAATGACAGCACTTTGTTCTGCACCCCCTTTCTCCTTCCCAGTAACTGGAATATGGACACAATGGCTGGTATTGCAGCAGCCATTCTGGACTGTGAGGGACCTTGAGTGAAGCATAAAGAAGAAACCTTGATCTCTTATGCTGAGGATCAGCAAACCAGCCCTGCACTGACCACTGCCAGATTTATTGGTCATAAGAGAGAAACAGACTAGTAAACATCTATCCTAAGTAAGTCACACTGGTTTGGGTTTGTATGCTATTATTCATGCCCGAAATGAATCCTAATACAATGGGAGATCTTGGATCTCTGTTTTGATGGCTGCATGAAAGGTGGGGGTCAGGAGACAAAGCCAAGAAAGGGAACCCAGTAAGAAGCCCTCTGCTCAAAGCTGGGACCCCAGAGGGCTATATCTTTGATGTAAGAGTGAACTAGAGAGAAAATTACGATGTAGAAGGAAACCTGCCCATCTGTACCTTGTCCCTGGGAAGAGGAGTAAAGTACATACAAACACACACACACACGAGTCACACACACACACACTCCAGGCAAAATCTTGGCCGGACGGATGAAAGTTCATTAATTTAATGATAAAAGGTTCAATTTAAAAGAAAGATATAACAGTAGATAATATTCTAACCTCATAATAGAATATAGCCTCAAAATAAATAAATCAAAAGTTGACAGAACTACAAGCAAAAAAGTCACAAATCTGCATTCAGTGCAGACATTTTAATACATCTCTCTCAACAATCAGTAGTCAAGCAGACAAAAATCAGTGAGACTACAGGAGATTTGAATGACAGTTTAAACAAGCTTGATCCAAGGATATGTTTGGGGCACCCTAACCAGTTCTTTTGGACACTTAGGGAACAGGCAGCATAAACGCACTACGTCAAAAGGCAAGTTTCTTCTGATTTAAAGGACTCATGCAGGCCACATTCTCTGTGTGGCCACAGGGGGGGCTGGCAGAATAATGCTCCTACCCCCAGAGAACCTGCATCCTTGGAATGCAGGATCCTTGGAACCTGTGAGGATGTTACTTTCCATAGCCAAAGGGACTTTGCAGATGTGATTAAATGAAAGATCTTGAGAAGGGAAATTATCCTGGATTATCTGGGTGGACCTCATGTAATCACAAGGGTCCTTGTAAGAGGGAGGCAGGAGGGTCAGAGTGAGAAGAGGAAGGTCAGAGTGTGACAATGGAAGCAGAGGGACTGAGTCCGAGAGACAGATTGAAGATGCTTTGCTGCTGGCTTTGAAGGTGAGGAAGGAGCCACAAGCCTAGGAATGCAACTCGAGGCTGGAAAAGGCCAGGAACAGAGTCCTTGCCTAGAACCTGTGCAAGGAGCATGGCCCCGTCCGCTCACTGAAACCCATTTCAGACTTCTGGCCTCCAGGCTGTAAAAGAATAGGTTTCTGCTGTTTCAAGCCACTGGAAACTAGTACAACATGCCATCAAATTAGAAACTGACTAAAGAAAAGTTACATAAAAACCCTCATACCTTTAAACATTTAGAAAGCCTTCCCTGGCCCTCGCTGCTGTTCTTAGAATGATGTCTAAGCTCTAGAGCAAAGACCCCACTCTCCCCATAACCCGGCCCACACCCATCCGGCCCTCGCAGCTCTCCCAGCTCTTCCCCATCAATGCTCGGCTCCAGCCAAGCTCCTCAGAGGGAGGAGGGAGCTGCCCCTGGACTGTACCAGAATCACAGTGAGAGTCGCCAAATGGAACTGTGCACGTAGGCCGTGTGTGCAATTTGTGGGGCGGCCTGGGGGCAGAAGCTAGAGCAGCGAAGGAATCCATGCCCTGGGGGAGCTTCGTGGTACGCGGCTTGGGGCCCGGGGTGGCCCAGTTTTCCATCTGAAGGCCCCCGTGGCACACCTGGTGCCTGCCAGCGCCTCCTGCACGTGGACCCTTCCTCCGAGATCCACATCCGGGTGCAGGTGGGCAGGCTGGCGTGAGGATGGGCATTTCTAAGGCTGCCAAGGAAACCACCTGTGCCAGTGCTAAGTGCCTGGCTTGGTGCCTGGCGTGTGGACAGTGGTCACTTCCATCGTCACAGTTGCTGCTCCAAGGCCACACCAGTCCCCTCCCAGCCCCAGCTGGCTAGGCTGGCAGTGGCTGAAGGGCAAGGGGGGGGTGCATTCCGGAGCCGGGCTGACTGCTCAGCAGCGCAAGAGCCCTGAGGACCTGGGGGAGCCAGAGCCCAGGCTTCCAGGCCGCTGTGGGTATTACTCCGCGGAAGGAAGCTTTGTCCCCTCCTGGCTTAACAGCCGGTGTCCCTGGAGGACGGGTCTCAGCAAGGCTCCCGTGTGTCAGCAGCCTCTCCTGGCCCCTCTTCTCCCGCTGCCTTCCCGGAGAGCCTGTGCTTCAGTCCTGCAAGAACATCATTGCCAGGCAACATCGAAGCCAAGGAGGCGGCCGCGGCCCCCAACGCGGCAGGGGCTCCACGTGCCGCAGCAATGGTGCCTTGATGGCAGGACCCAGAGCAGCTCAAGACTAACCCGTCTTGAGGAGATCGCCCGCACCCCTCGCAAGGTGCTCACGGCCAGGGCAGGCTCGCTGTGGCGTCCACACTCCACTTCTGAGAAATATGAGAATACCGTGTATTAGAAGAAACCGCTGCAGGAGGTTCTTAGGGACAGAGCTCAAGCGAGCTTGGCAGGAAGAATGTTCCAGTGGCAGAAAAGCGGGGGGGAACGTCAGCCCCTGTCTGCCTCCCGCCTTCTGCCACGCTTCTCCCCACCCCTCCAGGAGCCTGCCTGCGAGCGCGTCCTGCGCACAGTAGGTGCACCCCTGGCACATGTACCCACCCGCCCATTTCTGCACGTTCGGGCTGTGCCAGGCTTGGTGCGGGCTGGCCTGATGCGTGATCACAAGTGCAGATGACTAACCAGTTCCAGATGCAGAGGGTGGCTCAGACGCAGAGCCCCTGGTCGCACTGGACCAGCTGCACCCTGAGCCCCTTGGAAGCCCCTTCCCGACAGACGTACAGAACTCAGAGGGGTTTGGGCGGACGGTGGCAGAGCCGACACCTGCCCCAACCCCAGGTGAGGAAACTCTTCCTCTGACCCCGCGAAGCAGCTTGACTATGAGTCAGATCAGCGGCCCTGCGGCCTCCTCTGAGGTGACAGCGTTGAACTTGACCTGAGCCTGTGCTGCCGGAAACGCCGATGGTGAAACCCCTGCCATCTGTGCTCCAGAAAACAGCTACTGCAAGAACCCCTGCCCGTGTGACTTAGAGGAGATGCGGGTGCCCCCTCGTGTACTTGTGACACAGACCCCCAAGTTCCCATTCTCTGCTCATAAAAGAATTGCCAACCTGCAGACCCCACTGACCGAGCTGGACAAAATGCCGACAATGCGCCTTGACTGGCTTCTGGCCGGCCTCTCTCCCGCCTATAGGCTGGAACTGACTCACCCCCTGAGGTTAGCAAACTCGGGGACACAGAACGACCTCTCTTCCACAGCCCCTCCTGAGAGTCAGCTGACCGCAGAGCAGAACACTACCTGCTGACGCCGGCCCGTTCCACTCCTTCTGCCCCATTTACTCCTCCCCAAAAAAGAAACCCTCTCCCCTCACCTGTGGGATGCTCCAGGTCTCACAGTCAGAGCCCTCGCCCTATTGTAATAGCCCCACCTTATTGTAACAGCCTCTCTCCTTATTGTAATAGCCCCACCTTATTGTAATAGTCCCTCCCCTTATTGTGATAGTCCCTCCCCTTATGGTAACAGTCCCTCCCCTTATGGTAACAGTCCCTCCCCTTATGGTAACAGCCCCTCACCTTATTGTAACAGCCCCTCCCCTTATGGTGATAGTCCCTCCCCTTATTGTAACAGCCCCTCCCCTTATTGTAACAGCCCCTCCCCTTATTGTAATAGCCCCTCCCCTTATGGTGACAGTCCCTCTCCTTATTGTAACAGCCCCTCCCCTTATGGTGATAGTCCCTCCCCTTATTGTAACAGCCCCTCCCCTTATTGTAACAGCCCCTCCCCTTATGGTGATAGTCCCTCCCCTTATTGTAACAGCCCCTCCCCTTATGGTGATACTCCCTCCCCTTATTGTAACAGCCCCTCCCCTTACTGTAACAGTCCCTCCCCTTATGGTGATACTCCCTCCCCTTATTGTAACAGCCCCTCCCCTTATTGTAACAGCCCCTCCCCTTATTGTAACAGCCCCTCCCCTTATGGTGATAGTCCCTCCCCCACTGTAACAGCCCGGCTCCGTTGTAATAGTCCCTCCCCCTATTGTAATAGCCTCTGCTCCGTTGTAATAACCCCTCCTCCTGTCGCAATAGCCCCTCCCCCTACTGCATCAGCCCCATCCCCCGACTGAGACAGTTTTTTCAAATCAAGTCTCTCCTAAGTCTGGACTTATTTTTTATTTGACAGAGGAAATCCACCCCCAGGCACAGCGCAGTGTCTCTTTCGCTGTGTGACACTGTGTCATGGCTCCTTGAGGTTTCCTACTGGGATTTTCCAAATTCAAAGAGCTGAGCCCCTTACTCTTTGAAAATCCCCGGGGCGACCTGTGAGCCCTGCACCACTTGAATAGGGGTTGAGTGCCATCCTTCCGCCACAGGAAGGGTTGGACTGGCCTCTAGGGTCCCCCGACACCTGTCTACTCAGTTGCCCCGGGGTGGTGCATGCTGCCGGGTGCCAGGACATTTCCTGTAACTCCGGGTCGAGTGGGTGTGGACAGCGAAGACCCCAGCGCAGCGCCAAACCAGAGGAGCCTGGGAGGCCTGGGCAGAGACGCATGCATTCCCGAGAGCCACGAGGTACCGGAGCAGCTGGGCCTCAACTGCTCCCCAAAGGAAGGCGGCTTCCTCCTAGAACGTTCCTTTTAAATTAGATTTAAAAATTAACGAGCTTGTCAGAGGGAGGATGGAAACGGGTTACTGCACAAAAGGAGAGAAAATTTGAAAGAACAGGTTCTTCCAGGCCAATTTACCCAGAATTGGGTATCTTTTTGAGCCTGCCAATTAAACAGCGCTTTCCCTGAGTCAAAGAGCTGAGTCTTGGCACCAAAGACACTCTGCAGACAGAATCTGCCACGCAGGTCTGGCCAGCCCCTATAAAAAGCCACCTGAGCAGAGAGCACTGCCTGTGCATCAACCGGGAGAGGAAGCTGTCCTCCCGCGGAGGAGGCGTTAACCACGCCCGCTGCCTTTAGCGTCTCATCGGTTCCCTCCGCATCCTCTTTCCTCGCAGAAGGTCCTTGAACATCCCCCGTTGCACATATCTGCGCCAGGCTCACAAATCCACTCTTTAATATGCTTGATTTCTGCTAATCCAACGTGGAGTTGTTTTATGCCTTCTGAAAGCAGTAGAACCGATTAAAAGGTGCAAAATGCTGCTGAGTCAAATCTGTGAGGAGGGGCGCTGCTCATGCCAGTGAAAGCCTCATTTGCAGTCATGCAGACTTAATAGACACCTGCCAGTTCCTGCAGCAGTAACGCAGGATGGGGGAGATGGAGAGAGCAGTGCTGGGCACTTGTGCATCCCCCCAGGCCCAGGGCAACGCAGACGCCAGACCGCGACCCCCGAGGGCGGTCACTGGCCTCCGCTCCTGGTGCACCATGAAATATCCAGGTGCAGCCCGGTGCCTGGCAGCTAGTAAGCATTCAGTGAGCACCTGTGAGCGCACGGACACTAGAATAAACAGACTCACTGCCCACCGATACCGCTGTATAGGACAGCGAAGGGATGAGGAAGCCACAGAATCCTGGC
Source organism: Balaenoptera acutorostrata (assembly GCF_949987535.1). Taxonomy (NCBI): domain Eukaryota; kingdom Metazoa; phylum Chordata; class Mammalia; order Artiodactyla; family Balaenopteridae; genus Balaenoptera; species Balaenoptera acutorostrata. The sequence goes on along the minus strand of NC_080068.1, from coordinate 140,482,190 downwards.
ATCCGGGTACTGTGGCAGAATAAGAAGTCTCTACTTGGTCTTTGTCCAGGTTCCTCCCACACAAGTCCTAAAATCTTGGGAATCTCCGGAGTGATAAGAGTTTCTTTCATACGCTAATGAGAGGATTGGGGGCTGGGGGCCTCTGGTTAGTTTCAGGATGGGGGCTGGTCACCAGCAAGACCAAGGCGAGATTAGAGGGTCCGAACTGTCAACCTCCCCCCACCCTTGTCTCCAGCAAAGTGAGAAGGGCTGGAGCTTGAGTTCAATCACCAAGGGCCAAAGATGTAAGCAGTCGTGCCTACGAAATGAAGCCTCCATACAATCCCCAAACAGTGGGTTCCAGAGCTTCTTGGTTGGCGAACACATCCAGGTGCTGGGAAGCCCCCTACCCCACCCCCCCAGAGCCCACCTTCAACTGCTTGTCCTGAGTTGTGTCCTTTATAACAAACCAGCAGGAGTAAGTGACGCTCTATTCTAGCTCCGTGAGTTATTCTAGCAAATGGTCAGCCCTGGGGAAGGGGGTGTGGGAAGCCCCTGAATTAGTAGCAGATCTGTCAGAAGCACAGGTGACAACCTGGGACTTGGAACCGTTGCCTGAAGGGGGGCAGCTTTCTGCAGTGGAGCCCTTAACCTGCGGGGTCTGTGCTGACCCCAGGTGACAGTGTCAGAACTGAACGGAGAGTTGAGAGGTGGTGCTGGGGAGGGCGCCGCGCATTTGGCCTCACGTGTTGATATGGTACAGCTCACGTCCCATCTCCTTTAGTCCTTGAAACAGCTTCTCGAAGTTGCCACTGTCATTGTCCTGATTTTGCAGATGAGGAAGCTGAGGCACCCGGACGATGCATCCCTTGAAGGAGCAATGGCTAATGAGGGAGCATCAGAGCCCAGGGCACACCTCTTAGACGCTCAGAACTCCACCTGGAACCCCCGTGTAGGGCCGGTGTTGACGAGGAGAGCCCCCAACACCCCAAATCAGCACCCCCTCTGTGACCCACGAGAGAGATGGGCAGGCCTCCATTCATTCTGTAATTTCTGAAAGTGCATTCACTTTATTTCCCACTCGAGGCCACGTGCAGATCCTGCGGCAGGCGATGACCATTCGTGTTCATGAACCCCACCGACGCCGAGGCAGACCATTGCTCCTGTTTTACTGATGGGGAAACGGAGGCACAGGGCGCCTGAAGCTCAGGGGCCAAGGTGCTTCCCCAGGGCGCACAGCTGTCGGCATCTGCACTGGGATGGGGGCCCAGCACCCTCACTCTGGGCAATCCATTCCATCCCTCTCTGTCCTTGTTTTATTAATATTTCCCTAGACACCAGGGACATCTGAAGCCAGGAATTGAGTGTCTTTATTTCGGTATCACCTGATCTTTCCCAGGTCCAGGCAGACAAACGTGCTCAAGAAAGGCCTAATAAACGAACAAACTGAAAACTGCCTCGAAGTGGAAAATGTCAGGATGGTTCCCATAAACGCCCGTTTGGTCTGCCCTCTGTGCTTCGTGAGCAGTGATTCTCCACGTGGCATCTTCTCCTGCACAGGCTCCCAAGAGGGGCAGAGTTATCGCTGCAGTTGACGAGTCTACCCATAATGACAGTATGATTCGTTTAAAATTGGGCAATTTCTGTACAGTAAGTTACAACGGCTCAGCTGCAGCCTCCTGTATTAATTGGCGAATGGCATCTCCGCCTGCTACTGCAGAGTCTGGCCTTGTTTTCTTTGTCCCCCTGGGGCCGCCCCTGCCTCACAGGTGCCCTCGGGGCGGCCCGGTGTCTGCAGGGCTCTAAGCAGCATCATGTGGAACCGATCTGGTCTTTCAAGGGCTGTGAGGCCCGGCCAGAGGCGAAGATGGCAGAGCCAACACTTGGAGAGTGAGAGGCAGGGGACCAGGACAGCTGGGTGAACTCCCCCACTAAGTGGCAGAGTCTCTTTCCCCTCCCCTGATTCTGGGCTGGTCTTGGTGACTTCCTTGGCCAAAGGAATGCAGCAGAAGTGATGTTCCAGGGCTTCTGAGGCTTGATTGTAAGAAGTCTTTCACGTCTGTCTGGGCCTCTCGAGATGCTTAGAAATGTTCCCTCTCAGAACTGAGCCACCAGGACACCCAAGTCAATGCAGAGGTCACATATAGGTGTATACGTGCTCCAGTGGAAGTCCAAATGAGCCCTCAGCCAACTGCCGATGTCAACTGAGGGGGCAACCTCGTCCAGCCCAGTCGAGCCTTCAGATGAGAGCAGCCCAGCCAACATCCAACCAAAACTACATGGGAGACTCAAGCAAGAGCCTCTCAGCTGAGCCCCGTCAACCCACAGAACCCTGGGAGACAAGGATGAATTGGTGTTTTAAGCCAGCAAGTTTGGTGCTTTGTTATGCAGTGGTACAGAACCAGAGCAGCCCCTGTAAACTGGCATTTACTTTCAAGTGGGGAAATTTCTAGCATTTATGGTACAGCTACCAGGAGCCAGACATTCTGCTTGGTGGTTTATGTCATTCATTCATTCATTCATTCATTCAACAAATCCTCATGATATTATGAAATAAGGACTATATTTTAGAAAGGATAGGCTAGGTTTGGCTGCAAATTCAGGCTGCAGTCCCAGCGACCTGACACATCAAAGGTTTCTGTGTTGTTTGTGCCACGTGTCAGTCGAGGGCTGACAAAGGCTCTGCTCCACGCAGCCATGCCGGGATCCAGGCCAGCAGAGGCTCTGCTCTCTGGACCCTTGCCCTTCCCAGTCGTTAGATGGGGAGGGGGATTGGAGATTTGCACGTGGCTTTTCATGGTGCTCCCCTGGAAGAGACCCCCATGACTTCCCTTCCCACATGGCCACACCTTCTGTGAGGGGCTGGGGAGCTCCGATGTCCACGAAGCCTAAGGAAAGGTGAACCGGAGGTGGGGGAAGCGCTAGAAACGTCGGCCCCTCTGTTCTCCTGCTCTATTCAAGGGGCGGGGGATGCCCAGGCTGGGGAGCCCAAGTTCATTACTGTGGTCACAGGATTAGTGAGTTGGTTGCAGAACTGACCTGTTTGGCTCCAGATACACCAGTGTATCCCAGTGCAGCCTGCACTTAAAAAAAAAGATAATCATTAGAGTAGCAACAGAGGGCTGAAAGCGGCCAGTTGGTGGAGCCCACAAAAATAATGAACAGGACCAGCGTTATAAACAACAGAGCCCTGGAGAAAATGAAAGGGGCTTTGTTGAGAGGTCTAAACCAGAGGCTGGTCTTTTCAAACTATAAAGAAGAGAAGCTCAAGGCTGCATGTAGTGTTGAAAAACCTCAAGCATGACAGCCCGGCGGCTTCCTGGTTGCTTTGCCAATTTAAAGGAGGCTTTTTTCCCTCACCCGCAGCCTGCTGGGGTTTTCTGTTTGTCTGCTGAAATGGCCCCATATTACCCTTTGAGGAGGTCTTGAATGTCCCTTGGAGGCTGACACAGAAGCCCAGAGAAATGGAACCGCTGATCCGAGTGCCCCAGATAAAAGTAGACACGGCCGGAGGAGGGTAGCGGGCGTTTGTAGGAAACCCACCCACCCGTCCGTGGGGTGGGCACCCCTGACCAGAGGCCCGCGGGGCTGCAGGCCTGCCCCGGGATTCCGGGGCCTTGGGGCTGCTTCCGGAAGCCCTGTGGGGGAGGGCCTGGGTGGGATAGGATTTGCATCACATCTAACACCGCCTGCCCCAATACCGTCTTCAGTCCTCGCGAGCCAGCTTCCAGAGGGCTGCTGGCAGGAACCTATGAAAGACGGGGCTGGAGGCTCAGCCCCATGAACCCACCCCAACCCTCCAACCCCCCCGCCCGCCGAGTTAGGACAAGTGTCCGCTCCTGCCGGGCCCAGGGCTGCAGTTTCCTGTATTAATGGCTGAACTTGGGCCTCACTAGCTGTGCCGAAAACCACCCCCCACCAAAAGCCTTCCAGAAGCTCCTCCGGAGATTTCCCCCCCGGACCAGATGAAGCAGAGGGGCTGCCAGTCTTGGAGGAGCTCCAGACAGCTCCCAGGCTGGGCTGCGAAATGGAATGGCAGCTCTGTGGGCTGGTGAAACGTCTTAGGCTGTGGACACACCCGCAGGAAGGCGGAGGCGGGAGGGAGAAGGGGAGGGAAGAAACGTGAGGTGGTTTGGAAGAGGGAGGGAAGAGGAAGTGGAAGCAGGAGTGGGAGAGCCGTTTGGAAGGACAGAGGGAGGGCAGACAGAGAGAGGGCGTGGCTGGGTCCAGTCCCGGCTTCTCCGCCATGAGCCTGGGGGCTCTTTCAACTTGTCTCCCCGACGGAGAGCCGGCCTCTGGACAGGATGTATCACTGAGCGGCCTGGGGTCAGAAAACACGGCCCCGCTAACATCATGTCTGCAAAACCACTTTTGGATTTAAACTGCCGGCAAGCTGCAAAGAAGATATTCTCTACATTTCAAAGATAAGAAAGTTAACTCATTGAAATACAGTGATGCCTTAGTGTTCCATTGCTCCCATGACAAATGACCACAAGCCGAGTGGCTTAAGACAAGACACGTTTATTATTTTACGGTTCTGAAGGTCAGAAGTTGAACACGGTCTCGCTGAGCTAATGTCAAGGTGTGGGCAGGGCTGAGCTCCTTCCAGAAGCTCCGGGGAGAATCCGTTTCCTTGCCTTTTCCAGCTCCCAGGGGGACCTGCATTCCTTGTATTTCTTGGCTCATGGCCCCCACCTCCATCTTCAAATCCAGTAATGCACACCGGCTCTGCCATTCTTACAAGTCACGTCTCCCTCCAACCGGGCCCAGAAACGATCTCTGCTTTTAAGGACCGGCGTGAGAGGATGGGGCCACCAGGATCCTCTGAGATCATCCTTCTGCCACGTCAGGTGACACAGGTACAGGTTCCAGGAAAGAGGGGCCATGACTCTGCCTTCCAAAGTGGGCTCTACCAACAGTGTGTAAATATGAAGCCAAATGCCAAACAGCTGTGCTCATGCTTAGGCTGGTTTTCTGCTCATAAACTGTCAGGTGGGAAAGGGGTGTGGGACCCAGTTTATCCAGGGCAACCTCTCCCGTGGGCAGAGCATGAGGCTAAGAGCTCAATTCCACTCAACTCACTTCCGCAGGTATTTGCCGTGAGCCTGCTATGCTGGGGGCACCGTTAGGCAACCATTGCCCTGTGCCCCTGGTGGGAGCTCGGTGACTTCCGTGGATCGGACAAGTGAATGGAGGTCTCCAGGGCAGTAAAGGGTCGCAGGATGAGGTGATGCTGAGCCCAGCCCCATTCCCTATTAGCAGCGTGTCTTTGCCAGTTTCTCTCCTGCCTCAGTTTCCACATCTCAAAAATGGGTACGTTTACCTACCTCCCTCATCCACTGTGTTTGGATGTGATAAAGCATGTGAAAATGATTCACAATGGACCCAGCGCCCCACTCCCAGCTCCTGTGAGGAGAGTCAAGCCCCTGAACTCCCAGACTGTTCACAAGCCCTTCCCTCCTTAGAGTTAGAAAGTAACAAAGAGGGCTTCCCTGGTGGCGCAGTGGTTGAGAGTCTGCCTGCCAATGCAGGGGACACGGGTTCGAGCCCTGGTCTGGGAGGATCCCACATGCCGCGGAGCAACTAAGCCCGTGAGCCACAATTACTGAGCCTGCGCGTCTGGAGCCTGTGCTCCGCAACAAGAGAGGCCGCGACAGTGAGAGGCCCGCGCACCGCGATGAAGAGTGGCCCCCGCTTGCCGCAACTGGAGAAAGCCCTCGCACAGAAACGAAGACCCAACACAGCCATAAATAAATAAATAAATAAATAAAATTAAAAAAAAAAAAAGAAAAAAAAAGAAAGTAACAAAGAGAATCCAATTGGCAAGATGAAAGCGCAGCCATGAATATGCATGCCTCACTGAGTAATCAAACACCCCAAGTCCCTTCCAGAAGAAGGGATCACAGCGTAATTTTCCGCCACATACTTAAATTCAAATTAGTCATTATTTAATATTGGGACAAATTGCCGGAGAAGGTCGTGTTTTCGGTTTAATGTTTCTTAATAAGCAAGGCTGACTCCCCAGCAGGGTACACATGCCCCACTAATGCTGTTTCTTTCTCTTGTTCTACTCATGCTGAAGAGATGCACCCTGGAAACAGTGGTAAACGGCCACTCCCATTCCCGGCTTCCTTTTCTCAACGTCCTGCAGTCCTTTCCCTCCACGTCTCCTGGCTCCTCCAGTGCCATCATCTCTCCCCGCCAACCCACCCTGGTTCACGCACAGATCTGCCGAATCTTCCTGTTTGTCTCCAGACAAATCCAGACCATCTGGGTTCAAATCCTGCTCTGCCATTTCCCAGCTGTGTGACCTCAGCTATATTACTTAACCTCTCTGAGCCTCAGTTTCCTCATCTGTCAGAGGAGGATAATAGTAGTTACTACTGCTTAGGTCACTGTGAGGATTACTATATGCAAGATGCTTAGAAAGGTGCTTATCCAAGGGTCACACCCATAAATGTCACCTATTACCACATGCTATTATTGTTGTTACTACTAATACAGCCAGCCAACAATACAAATATTCCATGCCCTAAGTCTCTCCCAACCTCTCCGCCCTCATTGTCAATGTCAGATTTCACCCCTGGGCTATTGCAATGGCCTAACTGGCCTCCCACATGGAATTTGTGGGCTCCGACCAGGAGGAGCCCAGACTCTTTGACACAGCGTTCAGGGCCCTCATAATCTCACCCTGCCCTGCTGGATGCTTCATCCCACCCCTCCTGCTCCTGCCAGTACACTAGGCTCACTGGGAGGCGCCCCATCTCCCAAACAGGCTACACTCTTTCAGTCCTCTGTGTCTTTGCACATGCTGTTCCCTGGGCCCACAATGCTTATCCACTTATCTCTGAATTGCCAGTGACCCGCCCCCCCCAGAGAAGCAACTTCATTTTCACGTCCTCTGTGAAGTGTCCCAACCCGGGCTGTGTTAGTAGCCAGCTCCTCTGTGCTCGGAGAGAAAAGGAACAGAACAAAATGAAAGCAAAATAATACAGAAATCTTTCCCGCACCACTGTCTGAGCGTTCACCGCACTGTGTTGTGGATGGATGGATGGATGGATAGATGCATGGATGGATGAATGGACACGTGTCCGTCTTCTCTACCAGCTCCTTCTCCTCCAAGGCAGGAGTCCTGACTAGTTTCTCTCTGAAGGCACGTCTAACACCAATTTTCCAAGATGGAAAATAAATGCCTTTACAAGGACTTGTACACCAACTACTGTCTGTGGACAAGGCAAGCCCTTGCAAGTCCCCTGAAGTGCAGTCAGAAGGGGGGTCTTCAACCACAGACAAACCTTGGTCCTCTGGGTATCATTCAGCAGATTCCAAACTGGGTTCCCAGCTGCAGCTCCCTTAGGACCAGATCAACCCTAAAATGTGCAGGAGCCAGAGCGAACCCCAGGGCCTGCTCCCTGAGCCCAGCGACCCCAGGACACATGGAGAGATTTCCAGGTATAAGAGGCCACCTACGCAGAGTCCAAGTTAAAATACAGCCTTTCCTTCTAATAAAAAACAAACCAGCAGCCACATGTTCCATCAACCTATAGAAACCCAAGGCCAGCTTCGCCCAAGACATTTCACAGCCCCAAGCTGCCTCTGGCATGACACTTGAGAGATGGGACGTCATTGCGGCTTGGCTGCTGAAACAAAAGAAAGGATTTGCTGACCCCAGAGGACGCTCACTAATCAGCCAGTTCCTTATGCAGAGAGACCAGACGGGCGGCCGTTCTCATGCCTGCTCGCTCCTCTCCCTGGGGACCCCGGATGGAGGACAGAGGACATCGCAGGCTGTCAGACAGACAGGAAAACTCCGTCTCTGGGAGCTGTGACAAATCCTCAGGGCCACTTTTTACAGTTAAAGAAACTGGTTTTAAAGTCCTGATAGAGTGCATTCTGTGGTTACAGAAAAGCAATTCATCTTTTTTCGTGGTTGGCACTGAGATGACATATTGATTCTTTAAAAAAAATGTCTGCTCCGTTTCCCTGAGGACAGTCCAGCTCGTAAGACACGGCACTCGAGGGAGAGGGTACTGGAACTCTCCCAGCACAGGTTAGATCTGCTCGGAGGACCCCGCCAACCCGGGCAGGGGTCGGGCCAGCTGAGCTGCTGTCATCCTGATAGCCCCACGGGCAGGAAGCGGAGGTGGCAGGACAGAGTCTCCCTGACTGGCTGCTTCCTATTTTCAAAGTGATGGGGAGACAGGCAAACAGGCTGGAGCCAGCCTGAAGTGGTACCCACCTTCTCCCCTGCTGTGAGCGCCAGACCGGGGTGCCTGGCGGGGGCGGGGGGTGACTCCAGGCACAGTGGGTCGCTATGGAAACCCTGCAGGCAACCGCCTTGGGCCTCACCAACCCACCGCCCCATGGACCAAGTACCTGCTTGAGCATGGTCCCCACCGTCAGAGAGGAGACCCGGGCTCACCCCAAGGTCGCAGAGCAGCTGAGCAGGCGGCAGTTACCCACAACCCAGAAACCCTCAGCCCACCTCCTCTTCCAACCCAGACCAACACCACAATCCGGAGACCCGACATCTGAGAGCCGAAGGACGTCCGGCCACCACCCAAGACCAGACACATTTCCACGACATTGTTCCAAGGGGTTGCCTGGCCTCTGCTTGTACACCTCTCGACACGGGGCCTTCGCTCCCTCCCGACACTGCACGCCCCATCTCTGAACACCTGTAGCTGCTAAGGGGTTGTTCTTCATTTCCGGCTGAGGTATTGCTTCTCTGTCGCTCCCAGCCATCTGTCCCCAATTCAGATCAGAGTGGCCTTTGGAGGGAAGAGCATGGGCCCTGGATGCCTCGTGCTGGGTTCAAATCCCCCTCTGCCATTTATCGGTTGAATGAGCTCAGGTGAGTTACTCAATATCCCTGGGCCGCAGTTTCCTCTTCCTGGGACGGGGATAACAGTGGTCCTTGCCTCGCAGGGCTGCCCTGAGGGTTGAATGTACTCCTGTGGGTGTTTAGAACTGGACCTAGGTACTGACATCCATCACAGAGGCCCCTGGCATCACACGGAGATTCATAGACCTTCAACACTATTAAAGAATGTTTATCTGAGATATAAATCCCCAAAGAATTAAAACCAAACAAATACATGCACATTTAGAGCAGCACCGTTCACAAGAGCCAAAAGGTGAAACAACCCACGTGTCCATCAGTGGATTTAGTGGATACACAAAATGCAGCATATTCGTGCAATGGAATATTACTCGGTCATAACAAGAAGTGAAGTTGTGACACTTGCTACAATACGGGAGAGGCTCAGAAACCTGAAGCTAAATGAAAGAAAACAGACGCCCAAGGCTACATATTCTGTGACCCCGTTTCTATGCAAGGTCCAGAACAGGCAAATCCAGAGAGACAGAAAGCAGACGACCGGCTGCTGGCGGTGGGAGGGGCTGCTTCCTGGGGGCAGACTGTTCTTCCAGGGAGATGAACATTTCTTGGAACTAAATACAAGTGGTGATTGCACAACCCCGAGAATGTACTAAATGCCACAGAATTGTTCACTTGAAATGGTTAATTGTATGTTAAGTGAATTTCACCTCAATTAAAAAAACAAGAATATTACAGAGAGAGTGATAGAGATACAGGTCTAGTCCTTTCTCTCCAATTAGAAGAGACACGTTAGTTATTGATGATATAAGAAAAAATGTAAAGTGGAAAATGAAAATGAGATATATTCATATATGGAGGCATTTTGTCTTTTTCTTGGTACACATATCTTACTTTTGGTAAATTAGGAGACGGACATGCATACTTTTGGTTCCAGCTTTTTCACTCAGGTACGTTCCTGGGGTCTTAAACATTCTTTGAAACATGCTTCTAAGCAACTGGACACTTTTAGTCCTCGTGTGGACTCAGAACAACTATTTAACTTGGCCTGTGTTTATCTTCAGAGGGGCTGAGATAAAGCCCCTCTGAAGCGGCCACGTGGAGAAGCGTGGTGTCGTGAGGTGAGCCCAGCACCACGCTTCTCCACGGCAGTGCCCAGCACAGGATGCAGGCCACATTGTCATCCACTGGTGACCTGCAAAGGAGGGAGGGGACAGCAGGAGCAGCGCTGGCGTCAGCCAGTACAGACCTGGGTCTGCCAAGCTGTCCCTCTTCACAGTCAAGGATGCTTTTCTGAGAAAGGGACCTCAAATCCGCTCACTTGGGACTCTAGACAAACCACTCAGCTGCCTTTAATTGCATCTTTCATCCCTCCCGAGATCTAGAGGAAGGAGTGGGGTCTGAATCTCTGAGCACTTCTTGCTTGCCTCTGAGGGCTGAGTGTCACTTGCTGTTTTTTATTATTTTTAGCTCTGAGCATGGCCTGGCCGGCTTTGGGGATGTCAGCCGAGCAGCCAGTGGAGGACTGGGGGTGGGGTGTCCGTGGTTCCTTTCCCTCTGGGAGAAAGATGGGGGCATGTGAGGAGGGTGAGGGAGGCCCTACTACACGCCCAGCAGAGCTGGGGAAGAGATTTCTGCCCTTGCATTGGGTTGTAAGAAATGATTACTCCTAATAATACTGGTCTTTATACATGCAGTACTGGAGGTGTTTGAGCTTTGTTCTAAGGGATTAGCCAATATAATTCCCATCACAACACTGGGAAGAAGCAACCGTCATCATCCTCATTTTACAGACGAGGAAACTGAGGCACAGAGAGGTGAAGTGACTTGCCCAAGGTCACACAGCAGAGCCAGAGCTCACACGAACCTGTCTGGCGCACGCCGTCCTTGACTCTCCACTGCATAGCCCTAACCCTGTGGGACCAGGGCTTCCTGAGGTCCAGCCTTCCCCCACCCCGTGAGTACTGATGGCCACCACGGGAATCACAGCAGAAGTCCACAGAAAACGAGCCCATTGCTGCATCTTGAACACCGCTTGAGCTCAGGTACTGGCAGATAAGCTTCCTGGCTGTCGGTGGGAGCCGCTGTCCCCCAGTCTCCCCATCCTCGTCCTTGCTGTTGTGACGGGAGCATGTTATGTGGAAAGGAAAGCTTAGGGACTTGTTAATTGCCTGCAATTAATTACCTGTGGGACAGCGCAAAACAACATGCAGAGCGAGGCAGATGGAGAGATGCTGGTCGTATTTTTCCTTCTTTTTTGGCAGGAAAAGAGCAAGGATCAAGAATTGGATACTCTTGGCTTCCAGCCCCTGGCTGGCCACTTGTGTAGGTGTGACCGTCTCCGAGGCTGCATCTCTTTATGGAGAAATGGGATCAAGAAGACGGCCCGCCTTGCCAGCTCCAAGGCCCCAGTGTTATCTTCAGCGTCGGGGGCTTGGCTGCTGTGCTCTGTGGGCGGATCTCAGAGCCTGTGCACAGACGGGGCCTCGGAACACTCCAGCCTTTCCAATTCATCCCCGTCAGGAACGGCAGGGGCCGTTTTGACGTGGCTCGAGCGCTGCCCCAGACCCTCCCATCAGACTCTCTCTTGCTAAATCTCCTGGGTGACAAAAGCTCTCCAGGAGCAGGTGACAGGAGCCGGGGGCTCTGGTAAGGGGCCCTTTGCATCCTGGCAAGAGGCAGATGTCACCGTAGGGGCAGGGCACGCTGGGTCTGTAACTTCTCGTGAATTCTCCAAGACCAGAGAGGGGGACACACATCAAGGAGAGATGACCTCGGCCAGCGGAACTGTAGGTGCCACGGAGCACACGGAACAAGGCTGCAAATGCTGAAACTCCCTGACAGGGCCCCGAGGACCCGAGTGGCTCAGACCCAAGTGGATGGCGGGTGGGGCTGAGCAAATCCGCACCTCCCTTCTGCTATGGGTAAGGTTCTCCTTTGTCAAAGATGGGTAAATAGAAAAATAGAAGGAAAAACTAGCATGGCGCTTGTGAAAGAATGCCACAGCCGAGTTAAAGGAACATTATCCTGAAAATTCAGAGAAAGACATTCTCTCTGAAAAGGACTTACCTCCAAAACCTGGGTAACATGTAAGGAAACTTCCAGCTGGCATCCTCAGGAGGATGTGAGAACATAACGGGCTTTCAGAAAGAGGAGACTGAAAGGAAAACCTCAGGGTAAGAGTGGGATTTAAGTTGTCAAGGGGGGCAGGCAGGGAAGGTAGATGTCGGAAAAGAATCAGGGATATTCAGAAATGCTTGTGAAACTCTCCCAGAAGGTAGCAGAAGAAGACAGACAAATAAAATTAACAGGAGAGAAAAGTGGCCTTAAAGATTAGAGCCGGGGATCCATCCTCAAAATCGTAAGTGTTCCTGAGCAGCGAGAACAATTGTAAAGGAGAGATCACCAAAGGCAAAGAAGGAATCTTACAGATCGAAGCAGCTCAGTTCAGCTCAGCCAGGACAAAGAGAGGAAGCAAAGGTCAGACCCATCCTTGTGAATGAAGACATTTAACCATAAGGAGGGGGAACATCTGACAAAATAAATGAACAATCAGATTGGTGAAAGGCGCCTCTACAATGCTAAGAATCAAGCAAGCCGAGCACCCCCTTTGGATGCTTGGGACAAGAGGGGTGACTCAAAAATCTATATTGGGGGCTTCCCTGGTGGTGCAGTGGTTAAGAATCCGCCTGCCAATGCAGGGGACACGGGTTCGAGCCTTGGTCCGGGAAGATCCCACATGCCGTGGAGCAACTAAGCCCGTGCGCCACAACTACTGGACCTGCGTTCTAGAGCCCGCGCGCAGCAATGAAGACCCAACGCAGCCAAAAAAGAAAATAAATAAGTAAATTTATATTAAAACAGAGCTATATCTTCTACATTTTAAAAAAAATCTATATTCACAAGTTGTCATTCAGTGGAGTCAATAAAAGAAACTCCCAGAATGCACGGCCAACCCACAAAATCAGAACCTGACTTTGTCACCATTGCTGTCAATGTGCCTTATCTCGGCACGACCCGCACACTCATCCTGACACAGTCTTCAGGATGAATTCCAGCCAATCCAAAGGTGATTCACAACTACCTCCAGAGTGGGAGGGACTGGAATAAAAACCACTGTGAAAAGCCATTCACCTATACGGCTGCCTTCACGATGGTAACAAATACAATTACAAAACACTGAAAATGCTGCAAGTAATTCTCGAATGCAAAGATGTATGATGAAAAAGGAATAATTCAATGACCGTCATCTGAAGATTGTGTCTGCAACCCCCGGGGTCCCGTGATAGTGCAGTTATCTGTTCTGGAGTTTCAGCCGCGCCGGGACACAAGAGACACACAGAAAGATGGGGGAAGTGATTTGCCTGATGTGGGGAGGAGCGCTGCCCATGAGGGTTTGCCTTCTCTGGCTGCTTCTGTGACCAGCGCTCCCCTCCCATGAGCTGGTCCAAACCCTTCCTTTGAAGTCCGACGGCTGCTGCAGGAGTGCGACCCCATTAGGGGTGAAAGTTCAGCCAAACCCTCCATCTTCCTCAGAGAAGCCACGACCCCACATCAGGGAGATGCAAGAGCCTCCACAGCCCATTACGTCCGTTTTCTGCTGTGGAAAATATGGCCCGAAGGGGGAAATTACATTCTTCACTTTCATACTCTCAGATCTTTGCTTTCCTCTCCCTGATCTTCTTGTGCATCCAACAAAGCAATTTTGAGGACCTATGACATATCGGACGAGAATGATGTCACTTCTCTCTCCCTCAGTGTGGGGATGTGGAGAAACAAAGTGGCACCAAGAATCACGAGATACTGACGACACGGGTGCACCTCGCTTTGCGTTTTGCAACGTGCTTTCCTTATTTTGACATCCCTTAGCGCCTGGCATCGAAGGCTGCAAACAGAGTCCACATCATCAGGCAAATGACATTGACATTCTCAGTTCAACTGGGTGGCGGCAGCGTTTATTTCAGTTTGGAAACCTCACGTACACTCTATTGAGGGCTGCACAACTATGACGCTCTCGGAACTCTGCCTGCAAACCTACCCAGGCTTGGATTCACTCCCTCCAGTGGAGCCCAGCTGTGGTTTCGTGGTTTCGGCCCTGGGTTGGGGAGGGGAGATAGGCACGTGATCTCACTGGCACTTTTTGTGGCCATGGAGGCAGCCTCATTCCCTGCGGTAGGAGCGGCAGAGGGACCGACTTGTTACCCCCAGAACCTGAATTATCCTCATTTCTGTCACTGTACGACCTTGAGCAAGTCCCTTATGTTCTCCAGACCTCAGCGTGCCTCCCCTAAGGTGAGGGCTGACACGGGAGCATCTAAGTTCCTGACTGGGGCTAAATGTCTGTTAAGCATCTCTCTTCCAGCCTGCCGTGGCGTGGAAGCATCTTTTTCTGAAATGTACTCTCCGTTTCCAAAGCATGACGGGTGTTGGACACAGACCTAGCTGTAGGGTCGGGAGATGGTGCTTCCAGATTCCTAACTCCACTTTATCCATGCTCCCTCCATGCCCAACTCAGAGGCCACTGGACTTCCCGTTCTCTTGTCACTGATAAGAAGGAATTCCTACTCCTCATCAGCGACAATGATTTGTTACTACTACTAATAACGGTTTATTCCACTGGCATTTCCGGAACGCCTGCCATGGGACAGACACCATGTTAGGAGCCAGCGTGTGGATTGTGAAGGAAGAAGACGAAGACACTGCTGTAATACAAACACTTGTACGTTAGAGTCTGCAAAGCATGGCCACAGACACTGTGTCAGTCCGCCAAGCATCTGTCTCTGGAGCAGGTCTTACGAATCCTATTTTACAAATGAACAAGTGAGGACATCGAGACATCGGGGCTGCACGTAAGACACAGCACATCAGAGGCGGAATCTGGGTCTCCTGGCCCCAGACCCTGTGCTCTCTGCACTGTACCGAGGCTGGTGATGAAACTGACCACATATGAGCCTCAAGGGGACAAGGACCCCTGGGCTGAGCGTGACGCCCAGGGTGTAGCTCTGCTTTGCTCTTACATGGCGGGTGACGTGTGCGAATCGAGTCCAGGTTTTAACCTGTTTAAGTTAAGTCCTCTAGAGAGTGGAGAGAGGGGTTGGAATTCATAATAATGTCTTATCCAGAGCAAACCACTATGTTGCCTGCCCGCTCCCGAAAGCAAGCTCTCCAGTGGCGCCCCTCACATCAGAAGGAAAGGAAGACTCGACACTTGGGAATCATTTCAAACCCTCGGACACACCTGAGGTGGGGGCAGCATGGTGACAGGCAGGTGTGCTGGGCCCTTCCACAACCCCTGCATCTTCGCCCAGGGCAGCTGCTGTGTCAGGCTGACCCGTTCTTGATCTGCCTGTTGTCCCAGGCAGAGGTGCTTCTGGGCAATTCCCTGGAGCTGGGTTAACTCTGCCAAGGTTCTCAGGAACACGGAGCCAATTGTGTTCACGTCAACAAGTGTGTATCGAGCATCTGCTCTGTGCCAGGTGCTGGGAAGCTACAGCCCCATGTTCAATGGATGAGCCCAGGGTGGGCGGGGACCTGACCTGAGGGGAGCCCATGCATAGGAAGGGCAGTGAAGTAGGGTGTGGGTGGCCGTGATCGAATGGACCACTCCGACTGCTTCTAGGCTAAAACCACAGCTGTAGCTGCTAATGGAACTGACTGGTCCAGGCAGCAGGTTCAGTGGGAAGGGGGCATTCAAGCAGGGCCTGCACACTCTCTTGCTGGACGTGGCATACCCATAGAGGGGGAAGTGGAAAGACATCAATCATGCCACGGGGTCTCCAAATCTCAAACTTCTGTGATCCTTTCATCTTTAACAATATTCTATGTGACAACACAAAGCCATCTAGATGTCCAACTACCCAGTGATGGGTAAGTGAATTATCATATATATGCATGGTTGATTTAACCATTTTATGTAAAGGATTGCTGAAGGCAGTGTGGTGCAATGGCAAGGTCATGGCCTTTGTCATCAGACACCTACTGATTCAAAACCATCTCTGCCCCTTACTGAGCTGTGTGATCTAGGGCAATTTACTTACCCTCTCTGAGCTTCAGTTTCACGATCTGTAAAGTTGGGAATAATAACACTTTCACTTCAAAGTTCTTCTGTGTATTAGAATTAATGTTTGTAAATACCTTAAGGTCATGCTGAGAACATAAAATGTCTCCAGTAAATGGCAGCTAACTGTAAAAATGGCTACATCATCATTATCTAAATCACAGACTATTTTGAAGCCGTTAAAAGGATGCTTATAAAGCATTCTTAATAATATGGGGAAAAACTCATATGATGAAAATTCAGAGTATAAAAGTGTCTCAATGACATACTAAAGATTCCTAGAAAAAAGACAAGAAGGAAATATATCAAAATATTACAAGAGACCACCTCTAGGTGGTGGATTTACAGGTATAATACTATTTTCAGTGTTTGAGTTGTCTTCAGTAAGCAAGCGACGTGCAGGACTCCGGTTCAGGGTAGGTTTCTGGCAGCAGGAGTCCATGCTCAGCACAGGAGGACCTGGCTGGGGCTCCTAAGGGCACCAACCAAGTGGCGTAGAGGCTTAGCTGGGTCAGCACCATGGACAGAGCCCAGGGCAGGCCCAAGCACTGGTCAGCATGGCGCTCCTGGCCCTGGCTGGGGAGGTTTGATGGGCCTCAAATGACCAGGTCCAGCCACCGTTAGGCAGGCTCCCCCTCACAGCAAGCGCTTCTGTGCCCCAGATGTCATGCCAGCCAAGAAGACGACAGATGCCTTGTTTCTTCTTTAGGACAGAGTCTGCTATGCTCTTTGATTGAAAGATCACCGACTTTGGTTTAACATTCTGTTTTAAACATAACAGTAAGGTGAGGAGAAGCACATACTGCCAGAACTCCTATTTCCTTATATCCTGGTCAAAAGGGATATTATCATTGGTGGTACCTCAGTTTTTTACCAACGTAAGAACTAAAAAAAAAAAAAAGGGCATCAGCTGTTTGGTTTGCTTTTCATTAAGAGGCTGAACATCTTTTCATATGTTTATTAAAATCTGTATTAAATTTGTTATATTTCTGTACAATGCTTTTTAAATGTCTTTTTCCTTAAAAAATTCTTATTGTAACTTTTTTAAAAAAATTAAGGACACGGGAAGACCAAAAGACTTTGGTGTTAGATCTGGGTTCAAGTCTCGGGTCCACCCTCTCTCGCTGGATAAACTTGGGCAAATCTCTTCTCTGAGCCTCAGTTTCCTCATCTGTAAAAGGATGATAGGTCTTCCTTGTAAGGCTGTTGTAAGGATTTGTGTATAAAGCAAAGAATATACAGCCCAGCACATAGGTAATAGTGACATTTGAGAATGGCCTCCCACTGTCCTGCACCTCCTAAAACTGGCCCACAGGTCTCTAACTTCTGCACGACGCAAGAAATCCACCCTCCTCAGGTGTTTGGGATTCGTGATCTTGTCACGCTTGGTTCCTGCCCCAGACACTGTTCCAACTCTTCCCCCATCTCCCCAAGCCCCACCATTATGCGGGGACATTCACTGATGCCCCAAATAGCTCCCAAACAGGTAGATGTTAGAGATGATCGGTTCCACCCTTGAGATTTTCCGTGGGAGAAATTTAAAAGATCAAGAAATAATTTTGTAAAGAAGTGGGTAAATACGCAAAGCAATTTCTATCAGCTGAAAAAAAGGACTGCTTGTCGATTTGCATAGGAAGTGACAAGTTAAACCTACCTGCCATAAATTGGAAGAGTTTGTATTAAGCCTGGGTTTTGGAAGCCCAGCCACCAGGGTACACTGGTTTAACAACACCCATTTACATACCTTCATATGCACATACATCTAACTGCATGAAAAAATCACGCCCAAATCTTACTATGAGCACAGCTGCCTCCTCTTCCAGGAAGCCTTCCTGGGTCCCTCCAGGCGGAAGGGATCTTTATCTAAGCTCCCCTGGTACTTTGTGTCTCCATGTTCTGGGAGTCCCAGAACATGCATCGGTTTGTCTCCCTGACTAGAAGGTGAGCTCCCTAAGACAGGCCATGCCTCATTCACCTCCACATATTCAATGCTTCACACAAGGCCCAGGGCAGAACAAGAGCTCTCCAAGTGCATTCTACTGAGAGCCAAGGTGATGCAGAAGATGTAACGAGAAGCCTGGCTCATTTCTTACTGGCCCTGTAGCCTCAAGGATACTTGAGGGAGTCCTAAAAGATGAGTAGGGTTCAGGAGAGCTTGAGGAGTTTAAAAGAACCAAGCCTCGTGTCTTAATCCTGGCTCCCCCATGTACTGCTACACGGGGAAAATAAGTTCTTATCTTATATGGGTGTAGGTGTAGATGTGACCTAGGAATTTTGTAGGGACTCAGCAGGTGGTGACTATTATAGAATTTAAAAATAATTATAATGATACAAGTAAACTTTAAAATCACTCATGCCTCATTATTCATGGATGCGAAAAGTAAAGAAAGATGGGAATTCCTCACTGAGGGATGTCGTCTAGGATCTGGGAAGCCCCGTGTGGTGTGGGTCTGAGAGGTTGGTGGATTCGTGTTGGAGCCAAGAGGGGGCTACTTGGGCTTGGTCGGGCTCCATGAGATGGGCTTATATGCAGTCAATAGAAATGTGAGGTTTAAATCATTAACCTTTTCCAGGAAGTATGAAACCGAGCACGATTCCAGGACTGGGGGAAGCTTTGAGGCCAAATACTCCACTTCGTCCACTTTATAGATGGTGAAAGTAAGTCCGTCCCACAGAGGTTATGTGTCTTGGCCAAGGTCACCGGCCAGTCACGGAGCTGGAACCGGAGCCCAGCTGGTCTGGCCGGCTCTGAGGCACCCAGCACTCACTCTCGGCTCTGTTTGCCTTTGACACACTTCAGAGGCACGGGGACTAAACACTCCCTTGAGCATACAGTGAAAATTAAGAAAACTCCTCAACCGGCTGGAGCTGAGCAGGACAAGTTAACTGGAAGTAACTGTGATAGATAATTTGGTCGTGATTCACAGGCGTGAACGTGAGCTGCTGGCAGTTCAGTGTAAACCTTTCAGAGTACTTTCAATCAAGTGCCCCTTCATTTGTCTGCTCACCTGACTTCACCTGTCTGCCCCTCCTACTTCATCCATATGCCCCCCTGAATTCATCTTATGCCACCTGACTTCACCTGTATGCCACCTAAGTGTGTCTATATGCTCACCTGACTTCAGCTGTCTGCCCATCCTACTTCATCCATATGCCCCCCGAACTCATCTTATGCCACCTGACTTCACCTGTATGCCACCTAAGTATATCTATATGCCCACCTGACTTCACCTATTTGTTCACCTCAGTCCATCTCTATGTTCACCTGACTTCACCTGATTTCACCTGTCTGCCCAGCTGACTTCACCTGTATGCCCACTGGAAAGCTGGTACCGGGAGATGCAAGGTGCCCTGCCTTTAAGGCACCCAGTCCTCCTTACTTACACCTGTCACCTCCCTTCTCCCCTTCCTGCTCTGGAAAAATGCCATGATCTCCTACTTGGACCCACCTGCAGCTCACACCCTCCAGGTGAGCCTTCTCGCCGCAGTGGCGGGCATCTCTCCAAAGCAGGACCCTGACTTGATCAGCCTCCCTGAAACCTAACAGACCCAGCAGACGGGCTGCCAGATGACCCCATCTGTCCTCACGGGGTTTCAGCAGTTGTGAAATTTCATATGAATAGCCACAATTCTGATCTCTCTTGTAATCTCAGAAGACAGTGGCAACCGGGCCCCATTCCCAGATGGTAAAAACTGAAGGGACCCGAGTAGCTACTGCCCTCCCAGGCGGGGCACACACACTCCACTGCCGCAGTCCCAGCTGACGCCATGAGCCAGGCCAGCTCCATTTACCACCCCTGTGGCCGCTGGGGCTGGCATCCTCTAGCTCTCCTGCACAGAGTCTCAACCCCTTACCTGGCTGTTCCAGGCCCTTCCTCTCTGACGCTTGCTCCATTTTCCAGATTCTGCTCTCTCTCTCCACCCCTCCATGGCCACACCTTACAAATGTGTCCCTCTGTCACCACTTTTCAAATAAGCATACCTTTGAACACAACTTCTTTGGATCTTTTTCTGGTCAACCCTCAAAGCCCAGTATAAATGTCACCTCTGTAGTAAGATGCACGCCAGGCTGGATTCGACCCCTTCTCGGTTACACAGAGCTTGACACCCAGCAGGCACTTATCTGGTTGGCCCTTTCCTACTGCTTTCTTTTGTTAAATCCAAGGAGATGCTAATATTAATTGATGTCATCAATTCGTGTTTTAAGGTCTTCCAAAAAATGATTACTGAAAGTAAGCTCCTATTTTTAGAAGGAGATTACTCATTAACAGATTCCTACTGACTTGTTACTACGTGTAGGCAACCAATTCCTCCCAGCCACTCACGGGGCCTGGACACACAGTTTCTCTTGGCTGCTTTGGCATTTTAGCTGAGCTTGTGGCTTTGGTCAGAAAGGCGAATGTGGTGTGGAGCTCTCCCTGGAGCCTACTAACCCTCTTTCCAGGGAGAACATCCTGCAGTGGGAGCTCACACTTGCCCTTCCTACGTCACCACATCCTAACACATAGCTGTGCACCAGCCATTAAAATCTTGTCTGTTCATTGAGATGTGACACCCCGCCCCGAACGCCGAAATGTGACAGTCTCAACTTCATCAATTCACGAACAAATGGAGCTCTGCAAAAAACTAATCTCTCAATTACGAACTCAGATCATTCATTCATCAAATTACCGGACAGAAGCAGAAACGACAGATAGTTTACCTATCTCACCGCACGGCAAACACTGGACCATAAACACCTCAGCAGTCAGACATGGATGCCTGCTTGATTCAGCTTGGAAAATACAAAACAAGGGCAGCGTGAGTAAACACACTGGCTAATTCACTGGATAAAAAAGAGCGAGCACGGTGTAATCCAATTGGACGCACCCGTGTGACTGAGGAACTGCCATTTTAATTTAATTTAATTTAATTTAAATTTAATTTTTAAAACTGACACTTGCTTGGGTTATTGGAAAACTCAAGTATCTTTGGAGCAACTCAGGCATGCGAATCCACCTTTTCAACTGCGAATTCTATGAACTCTAAATGTAGATCAAGTCCTTCCAAAGAAAATTTAGAAGCTGAATTGAGATGCACGGTCAGAATAAAATATAAACTGGATTTCAAAGACTTAGTGTGAGAAAGAGAGTGTAAAAGATCTCCTTGGTTATTTTTCCTTCAATTATTCATTGACCTGATAATCCTGCCTTAAATAAAATATACTCTTAAAATCGACTTCACTGTTTCTCCTTACTTTTCAAGTGTGGCTATCAGAAAATTTGAAGTTTCGTATGTGGCTCGTATGGAATGTCTGTGGACTGAGCTGGCATGGAACTGGGATGGGAAAGGCGGACGGAGATCTTCCTTTAACAGGAGAGCGCCTGAGGCAGGCTCTAGGGACCGGCTCTCTCTCCTGGGGTCTCCAGTGGAGGCCCGGGCTCCCGACTCCAGCCCCAGGACGTACTCGGTGGGCCATCACACCAGGACCCCTCTGTCATCTGACTTTGTCTCACTGTCTACTCCGCTTGAAGGTCAGACAGCAGGACTCTCAAACCTCGGAAATGTGCACGGCGGTTAGCCCAGGCCAGAAAAGAGCCACCCACGGTCAGGAGACGGCCATTTCTCCATCTTTAGGAGAAGAGCTAGCAAGAAAGCCTTGCAAGACTGAAACACTCACTCCAGGTGTCCTGGAAGACAGGCGGCACCAGCACGGCCCCCTGCATCTTTCACCCGAACACTGCCACCTCCTGGGTTTCAGGCAACGAAGCTACAGGTTCTCCTGCTGATGTGGGCTGACCTTTATGAGTCCTGAGCTAGGGGAAAAGGGCCTCCTCAGTAAGTGACCGCCCGCCCTCCCATCTCTCTCTCTCCTGTAACAAGACATGGTCCCAGCTGCTGCCCCGCCCCGGGCATCTGCATCACACGTGCGGTCAGGGCTGGCAGGAACTGTCATGACAAGCTTGCGGCCGGGGCAGGGGAGTTGGAGAATTTCATCTCCCCTTTAAGACCTGAATATCAACAGCTCCCTGTTCTCTGAGTGAAGACGCATATTTGGCTCTAAACATGCAAGCTTGTGCTTTTGCTCCCAGGGGAGAACCCTCCTCCCTCAGTCCATCTCTGCGATGGGCAGGCGGATCACCAAGGTCACCCGTGGGGAGAAGGGCAGAAGAGCCACCAGGTACATCTTGTCACTGGGGCCGTGAAGGAACACAGGACAGAGCCCACCTGAGCTTGGCTCACACCTGAGCTTCGGGGAAAACTGGCTGAGAACAAGGAAACACGCGAACAAGATCCAGTCGGCCCTCTGTAACCGTGAACGCGGAACCCGCGGATACGGAACCCGTGGATGCGGAGGGCCGACAGTAAGGGACTTGAGCATCCGTGGATGGTCCTGGAACCAATCCCCCGTGGATACCGAGGGACAACTGTAATTTCCAAACGCGACGAGAGCTTTGAAGAAAATGGAGCAATGGAAAAGGGCTGGAGGGAACCTGGGGGAGAGATGGGGGCCATTGCAGACAGCTTTCTGCAAAGGTGATACTTGGGAAGAGGCAGGAGGAGGGCCGAGGAGGGGGGCCTGTGAGGACCTCTGAGACGATGTGCCCTGGGCAGAGGGAGGTGAGTCCCAGGAACAAGTCTGTGCTTTCCGGGCACAGCCAGGAGGCCACAGGACCCTAGTGAACATGGGGCGCACGGCCCTGGGGACCAGGATAGCAGTTTGAAATGTATCCAGTGTGTGTCAGTTGAGGATTCAGAAGCCTGAAGCCACCGGGGCAACTCTTTATCCAAAAGAGACGGGGAAGCTTGAAGCCTGGCAGGGGCACTGACATGTAGCTTCTTATCAGATGCTTTGCAGGAAGACCTTCCTTTGTCCTTGGAATTCCTTGAGGCGGGGGGAGGGTTACGCAACAAGAAACTAGCAGAACTCTGTTTACGCGTATTTGATCTGAAAAGTAAGGAAGAAATTGGCTTTCCTTTTAACTGGATTGACAATTGTGCCACCACTCTACCTGCCTTGTCACATGCGGTGACCAAGGTCTTACCACTGTGACCTGTTGACACTGACCTGCTAAGAGGTGTCCCAGAATTTAATTTTATAAAGACAACACCCTTCAATAGAAGACTTATTTTTTCTTTTTTGGCCGCGACGCACGGCATGAGGGAATCTCAGTTCCCTGACCAGAGATCGAACCCTTGCCCCCTGCAGTGGAAGCGCAGAGTCTCAACCAGTGGACCGCCAGGGAAGTCCCAGACTTTTGTAACGAGATGTGCATGGCCGCGGAGAGTGTGTGAACTTGCCAAAGTCAGGTGAGTATCTCACAAACAAGGAGCTTTCAAGAGCTGTTGAACTTGAAGATGAATTCCGCATTTTTTTTTTTTACTGAAAGACACAAGTTCCAAATGGAAACCGAATGCAGGCTGTTATCACCCGTGGGCTACTTAGCTCACGTTTTCAAAAAGAATCAACACAGGCCACTTATCCCCTCAAATCAAAGGCTACCTTAATAATAAGTGAGAAAATCCCTCTTTTCCAAAGAGATTCAGGCTGCAGTAGGAGTACTTTGAAAATGGATCTTTGGCAGTATTTCCAATGTTATGAAATGATGTATATTGCTTATTAAATCTCTCAAAGGTGCTACCTTAAATTCTTGGAAACAAACATATCTAGCCTGTTTCAAAACGTTCCAAAGGGGCTCAGTATGTGTTTTAGCCCACTTGTTAAAAAATATTAACAATGCAGCGCTTCTCAGTGAGTTTGCTGTGCAGAGGGAGGGAAGGATGTCCGCCCCCTGCTCTGGGGGGGATTCTCCTCTGCTTTCTCTTGCTGTTAGGAGGACCACCCACCCCGGGAGGACGCCCATCCCCTCCACCATCCACCCATTCAGCCTGCAGTCACTGGGCGGACAGGTGTAAAGCCACACAGGCTCTGACAAGGCACTGACAAGGACGGGACCACCCGTGAACCAGACCAACACGGGCCCCGATCCCAGGGAGCAAATGGGCTGGAAGAAGACATAGGAAAGAGCCTCACTGTCACGTCAACAGGTGGAACAGGAGCACGCAGGGCCCCACCAGGGGACCAGGCCTGGTCAGGCTCTGGAAGGCTGCCTGGAGGAAGCGGTTGGTTCTGAGAGCTGAAGGTGAGAAGAGGGGGTTAAGAGGGGAGGACGCAGGGCTTCTCGCCCCCATGCTGGCCTGACGCGGTCAAGGCCCTTACTGAAGGGCAGAGACTGGAGCCCAGAAGGGGGTGGCAGCGGGGGGGGGGGGGGATGAGGTCTCAGAGAGGGTGGGGCTCGAGGTTGGTTCTGGGGAGAAACGGGCAGCCCCTGCAGGGTCTCCAGCCCGGGAGGAACAGACAATCAGACCTGCATTTGGACCTGTGAACACACACTGCCAAGTCCTCCCACTGTGGCCAGACCACGCCCAGCGCCTGACGGTACTCGGCTCACGACGCACCCTCGCTGCATTGAGTGAAGGAGGCTGAGAAACGCTCCAAAGAGCAATTAAGTGATGGCCCATCACCGCACAGGGGTTGGTGGGTCCCAGGAAGCCAACTAGCCACGCTTGTTAACAGGATGAACTCGTCCTTTCCATTACTGATGATAATCAGCAGTATTAACACGGAGTGAGGTTCGTAACTGAATGCTGCGCCTCCTCTGGGGCTGAGGCTGTGAAGTGGCCTGCCTGGGGGGCCGTTTTCCCCATGACGTGTCCTGCGGGCTTGCACAGACCCCCGGTCTCAGCCCAGTCCCCTCCCGCAGCCCTGCACCACCCCCCGGCCCCTGGTCACTCTGAGCGTCTCTTGCCATTCCCTGTCGCCTCTTTCTCCTTGCAACTCACACCGGCCTGCTCTGATGGGTCCCAGTTCTCCTGTCTCGTTCATCTCAGAGTCCGCCCCAGCTACCCACACGGGCCTGGCGCAGAGCTGCAATCAGCAACCCTGGGATGCGCGCAAGTTCCCATCCAGGAACTGGTCCAGGGACCAGCTCTGCGCCTTTGCCCTGGCCGTGCCGACCCCCGGGATGCCTTCTGCTTACTCCCCACCCGGCTCAAGTCTCCCGCTTCATGGTCCAGCTTAAAGGCTATCTTGCACGGTTTCTCCAGCCAGCAAAGACCTCTTCCCTTGTCTGCCTCTCCTGAGGCTGGGCCTGCATCTGCTCCACTTCCATGTCCGTGGCACACAGCTCCAGGCAGAGGTCCTGCACAGAGCGCATTTGCTGAAAAAACTCAAAGAACGAATACTGCAAAAGCTCCTTGCCATTCTCTCTGCTTCTTGAACAAACAGCATTCATTATTCTAATAAATACGGGATGCTCCAGCTCGGGAGATGTGGACAGCTCGGCAAGATGCTCATTAAAGCTGCAAGCACAGATTTCCATGGAAAGCAGCTCCCTCTGAAGTCTCCCTGGGCTGCCTGGGGATGAAAAGAGGCGGCCAGCAGCCGGGGACACAGCCCCTCCTCCCAGTCAGGCTGCACACATCGCAAATAAACTCACCACATCGTTTTCTCAAAATAATACCTCTCGGGAATTGTGTTCTCATATCACTGCTCCCCCGACCCTGCCCACATTTGAATGCTGGACCATGGCTTCCTGCACTGATGAAAACCCCCTCTTCTGGAAGAAAGCTGGAGCTTCCTGGAGACCAGAGGTTTGGTGCCAAAGCACGGCAGATGTAGTCTGGCATGAAGGAAAGGACTAAATCAGCGCCAGGAAGCCACTTTCCAAGTCACGGCACCTCTCTGGGTGCCCTCCCCCCGCCAGCATCCCCAGGGTCCCCGCCAGCCTCCCGTCCTCATTAAGGGGGGCTAGTCCACAGGGCAGTGTGGGAGGCTCATGGGATCAGACTCGCTTCCCTCTGAGAACAGTGAGAAATGGGGGATGTGGAAGGCCCACTGGCTTTCTGGTGGCATCTCCAGCCTGCACGGGAGGGCGGGTCTCAGAGGAGGGGACCAGTGTGGGCATTGAGCGGGGACAAGCAGCCTCCATCAGTGGGCGCTGAAGGATCCGAGTCACCTGCAGTGCCTGGAGTTGGGCCAGGGCTCCCCCCCCACCGCCATGGACGCGCACGTTCGGGGCCCGTCTGTCCCCCGGCTCCACCGGCCGCTGCTTTATGGGCCCATAAATCGGGACTCCACAGGAGGCAGGCCGCTTCTAACCCATTACTCACTGCCATCCCCTCCGCAGCCATCGAAACCCAAAATAATGAATTTCCCCGCTCCCTCTGGCTGGCTTTATCAGTAACACCTTAGACCAGGCAATTAGCATTTAGAACCAGGGTCAGAGCTGGCCGGGGTGGCCGTTGGCAGCGGGGGCGTGGGGGTTGGGGGGGGGCGCCTGGTCTCATCCCCTGTAGCGGCGGATTGCGCCCCTCCCTCCTGGAAACAGGCTGTTCGCTCCTGTTCCTGCCGGCAGGGCTGGAGAACAAAGCACCTTGTGCCCCACTAACAGATCACCCCAATTGTCTTTAAAAGCCCATCGATCCGGGTGGGGAAGAGGAGGCCCCAGAGTGGCTGCATCCATCCCGTGGCTCAGAAAGGACAATTTACTTGGGCTGAGAGCAGTTAAACGGTGCCTCGCTGTTTTCAAGATACTCTGTGTCCTATATCACCCGGCCTCCCCTGGACCACTGCCCTGGGGTAGAGGGGAGTGCCTTGCCGTCCCCCACGAGGTGGGCTTGAGAAAGTCAAATTGATCTTGAGGAGGCTTTAAAAATCTCCGCAAAAGAAGGACCATCCTGTTGTGTGTACAAGACACACACGTTTTACAAGTGGAATATTACATCTATGTGTCTATGTGTCCACGTGCTCCAGACACATATAATACGATATGCATGGACACACGTGCCCGTGCATGACATGTGCAGTGATGGACAGGATGAAATGTACATTCTTTTGCAAAACAGAACCTTACAGCCTTCGTTCTTTAAAGCTCCACCCTCACACTCAGCAGGCTGGGGGCGCCCGTGTAATCATCACCCTGGGGAGGCTCCGAGGGCAGAGGCTCGGGGTGGGGCACCTCACCACACACGCGGCACCTGTCCCATGGGGCCGTGGCGGGCAGAACCCGTGAGGCGCCGCACCTGCTCCCTGCACCCACGTCCCTTCCCACGGGCACACGCTTGAGTTCTTGTGGGTTAAACACGTGGATAAGGCCACTCGCCTGTATTGTCACACTTCTGCCCATCTTGCAGAGGAGTAAACTGAGGCTCAGGGGGCCTGGGTAGCCACCTTGCCCGAGGTCACACAGAGAGTGGCAGAGCCCAGCCTCAACGGAGGGCTCCACGTCTGCTCCTCCCCCAGCTCCCAGCTCCTTTCAATGGCGACATGCTCCCCGCGGTGGCCTCTGGGCTCAGCTGCCACCCCAGGACTTGACCTGGAAGCACGAGGTGGAGGAATCGAGGGAGGTGGTGTATGGCCAGGATGTGAGTCCAAGGTCTGAGAAGGTGTGCAGTGCCCAGCAGGTGCACACACCCCATCAGCAAGTAATGGTGGAAAAAGAATGAAATAATGCCATTTGCAGCAACATGGATGGACCTAGAGATGATCATACTAAGTGAAGTCAGACAGAGAAAGACAAATATCATATGATATCACTTATATGTGGAACCTAAAAAAAAATGATACAAATGAACTTACATACAAAACCAAAATAGACCCACAGACATAGAAAACAAACTTATAGTAACCAAAGGGGAAAACGGGGGTAGGGATAAATTGGGAGTATGGGATTAACAGATACACACTACTATATATAAAACAGATAAATAACAAGGACCTACTGTTATAGCACAGGGAATTATACTCAATATTTTGTAATAACCTATGAGGGAAAAGAATCTGAAAAATATATATATGTATGTATAGCTGAATCACTTTGCTGTACACCTGAAACTAACACAACATTGTAAACCAAATATACTCTAATTAAAAATTAATTAATTAATTAAAAGTAAAAATAACAGAAATTTAAAAAGTAAGTAATGGGGAAGGATGAAATGACAATATTATATTTTCTTTCAATTTATGTGTATTTTAAAAACTGATTGCTATGTTATTAGGACATATATACTTATTAAGTTGTTTGGCCCTAACTACTTAATAAATAGTACTTTTAGGGTTTGGGGGGTTTTGCTTTGGTCTAGGCATGCTGTGAAAAAATTACTGAGGCATTAAGTGCACCATGAACTGAGAAAATCTAGGAACCTCTGGTATAGTGGGGAAAAATTACAGGTGTTGCCTAGCACTCTAATCTTGGTCTCTAATATCATTCTTCAACAAAAGGAACCAGGATTTCGTGGAGAAATGGCTGATTCTAGAACTGGGGTGGGAAATATATAAGGTGAGCATGGAGCATCTTGTAGGACCAGAAAGTGCGGAAGTGCTGAGCACAAAAATCACAGTGATGGGTAATGATGGGCGTGTGTCGCAGGGACACGGGAGCCATCTGAAAGAGCCCCCGAGGACCACAGCTGGGACAATCTGAACCACAAAATAGCGCAGTACTGCATTATAACCCAGAGGATAAAATAAATATTCATGTTCCATCCTCATATAAACAATCGATGAAATAAATAAATGGGGGAGAAGTCACAAATCTTCGTGAAGAAGAATTCTAAATAATTCATGTAGACCTTCTGGCCTCAAGGAGAGGGGGCATTAATCCCCGCCCCCTTAGGTGTGGGCTGCCCACAATGACTCCCTCCAAGCACGGGGAACTATACTCGATACTTTGTAATAACCTATAAGGGAAAAGAATCTGAAAAAGAATATAACTGAATCATCGTGCTGTACACCTGAAACTAACACAACATTGTAAATCAACTATACTTCAGTTTAAAAAAATTGAATTGGTAACAATGAAACTGCATCACCTATGTAAAGAAAAAAAAGACAGGATGGAAAGAGAGCAAAAAAGAACTAAAGAGGAACTAAAAAAATAAAAACAAAAGTTAAGAGGAAATTTACAGTTGAGAAACCTAAAAAACAGCACCTCAGCCAGGTGGTCAAGGTCAATGTCCACAGTGATAGGTCATGTTGACAGTATCTACCTTGACATGATGTGATGGAAAGGCCACTTTACCTCTGTGGGCTTCCTCCAAAGAGGCATAACTCAAGTCTAACATTAGAAAAACGTCAAACAAATCCTAATTGAGAGACATTCTTAAAAAAAAAACCTGACCAGTACTCTTCAGAAATGTCAAGGTCATCAAAACCAAGGCAAGTCCTAGACCCTGTCACACTCTAGAAGAATGTAAGGAGACAAGACAACTAAATACGACGTGGTATCCTGGGTGGGATCCTGGACAGAACAAGGACATAAGGTAAAAACTAAGGAAGTCTGAATACAGTGTGGAGTTTCATTCATAACAGTGCATCAGTGTTGGTTCCTTATTTGTGACAGAGGTACCATACTAATAAAAGATATTAATAATAGAGGAAACTCTCTATACTAGCGTTACAATTTTTCTGTAAATTTAAAACTCTTACAAAATTTAAAACTCAAAAAAAAATACACTTGAAAAATAACTGTGGGTGTTGAAGTCAGCAGGCCTGGGTCCAAATCTAAGCTCAGGTGCTTCCTAGCTGGGGGGGAGGGGAGGAACCGAGAAAGTTAGCATCTGCCAGCCAGCCACGGGCCCATGGCTCCCAGTCTCCCTCGGGTCAAGCTGGGCCGCGTGACTGGCTCTAGCCAATTGGCTAAGAGACAGCATGCGTGTCACTTCCTGACCGAGGGAGCTAAGAACTGAGTGGCCTCAGGCTTCCTGAGTGAGAAATGGATTTGTGTTGAACAACTGAGATTTGGGGGTTGGTCTGCATGGCAGCTGGTGTAAATTACTCCAACTCTACCCAGCTGTGAGACCTCTGCTGGTCATTTTCCTCTCCCTTAAAATGGTGATAAAGATGGGAACATTAGGTGGCACACAGGAGGCTCAGTAAATGATAACGGTGATGGCTATCACCATCATCGTCATCTTCATCATCATCATCATCTCCATCATCATCACCATCATCATCACCATCATCATATCATCTTCATCATCTTCATCATCATTACCATCATCATCATCATCTTCATCACCATCACCATCATCATATCATCTTCATCATCTTCATTACCATCATCATCATCATCATCATCATCATCATCTTCATCACCATCATCACCACCATCACCATCATCATCATCCCCATCATCATATCATTTTCATCACCATCATCATTATCATCACCATCTTCATCATCATCTTCTTCTCCATCATCATCATCATCATCATCATCTCCATCATCATCTTCACCATCATCACCATCATATCATCTTCATCATCATCATTACCATCATCATCATCTTCATCTTCATCATCATCTTCATCATTATCATCCCCATCATCATCATCACCATCATCATTATCATCACCATCTTCATCATCATCTTCTTCTTCTTCTTCTTCTCCATCATCATCATCATCATCACAAGTCCCTCATCATCACCATCATCATCTCCATCACCACCATCATCACTTTCTGATGAAGATGCGGCCCATAGCCTTTATCCCGAGGACGGGGCAAACCTCTCACCTCTCACCTTTCTGTCAGCCCGAGACAAGGGTGGGAGTTCCCGTCCTGGGGGCAAGCCAGGAATCCGTTGTAAAACTCTTCTTCCTCAGGGACTAGTTTTTCATTTTTAAAATCGTTGTCTCATCGATCCTCAGTCAGGAGAAACAAATGCGGCCTGAGCGAGCGGAGTCCCCACAGAATCCAGCGATGTCAGGCAGCCCCTGCTCTGTCCTCCCTCCGAGCTCGTGGCAGCGAACAAATAAGCCATCAGAGTGACGTGAGGAGGAGTACCAGAGGAGGGACATTAATACCCAGAGCCTGCCGGGGCACTGCGTCGTGTCGGAGAGAGCCGAGGGCCGCTCCCCAAGTCAGCTCTTATGGTTAAGAGCGGGGATGCAGGAGCAAGCCAGACATCTGCCAGAGAACTGGGGGGGAGGGTTCTCTCTTAATTACTGGGACCATTTGCTTTTTCTTTCTAGAACACTCACTGCAATAGTCGCCGTGGTCCTGGCTTTCCTTCTACAAAGAGCTTTGTGCAGCCCGCTGCTGCGGAGACCAGCACAGGATGAAGGCCTCGTGGGGCCGCTCCCCGTCTCAGCAGCCTCTTCCCGGCCATGAGCTCAGGCAGCCTCCTCACCTCCCGGCGCCGTGGTGTCCTCATTCGTGAAGTGGGAACCCCGCAATCCAGGACCAACGACCCTGTGAATTATGTGCCCAAATTCCTTTGTCGGAGTCCTAACCCCCAGCACCCCAGAATGTGGCCTGATGTGGAAACAGGGTCTTTACAGAAGGAACCAAGTTGAAATGAGGTCATTAAGGCGGGCCCTGATCTAACATGACTGGTGTCCTCATAAACAGAGGCAATTTGGACACAGACAGGCACACAGGGGGGAGGCCCCGTGAAGATGGAGGAAGAGATGGGGGTGATGCCAGCTCTGCAGGCCGGCAGCCTTCCTTCTCTCCCTCCCTCTCTCCTGCCCCTCCCACTCCTTCTTCCTTTTTCTCCCTACCATGACTATTCCTATGTCCAGGCAGCAATGCAGGGGCGGGGTGCCTCAGCCGACACGACAGACACAGGGACATAACAAATGTTCCATTCACTGCCTAGCTGTGTGTTCACCCTCCTCGGGGAATAGAGCCCAGGGACGCAGACCCACAGACACGCGGTAGGCCTCAGGGTCCCGAGTGTTCTGGTAGGAAGCGGCTGCCCGGAGAGGATGGAGGAGCCCACGGGGCAAAGCGCAGGCGACAGGCGGGGGGAGGAGCCTGAGGGAAGGACCAGAGAGCGATGGATTTGGAGCCCTGAGGATGCAGTGCTGGACCCCGAGGGGAGGAGGTATTGAGGGGATGGAGAAGGTCTCAGGAGCCAGTCCTCGGGGCCTTGGGAGAGCCAGAGAAGGAGCCCCAGGACCAGCGCCAAACTCTAGGGAGGTGAGAGGAAGCGGAAGGCCTGTGGAATTGCCCCCTGCTTCGTCCCCTCCAGCCCCAGCCCTTCTGCAGGATGAAGCCCCTTCTCTCTGGAGGGAGCCAGGGAGGGCCCAAGCTTCATCCTTTGAATGAGGCTATTTTCAGGGCAGAGGGAGTGGCGGCGTCCCTGGATTTAGAGGGAGGTGTGGAGCGGTAAGAGGCAGCTGCTAGCAGGGGCTGGCAGGACAGAGCATCCCCTGAGATTTGAAGAGGGAGATGGACGACAAAGACATGGGTGGGATCTGGGAACCAGGAAACAGGCTGAAAGAGTTGGCCATCCCAGGCTCGAGAAAGAGATGCAAAAGGGAGATTCTATCTTGAAACGGAGTCGACAGCGACTGGGTCCAGGAATCCAGGTTCCTGAGACCTTGCCCTGCAGCGTGGGCAGGCAGGGGGAGAGGGCCTGAGGTCTGGGGCCGGAGGCGCTCGGCTCGGCACGATCCCCACGTGGGGCGGGAGCTGGCGGGTGGTCTCTGTGGGCAACAGGACGTGGAAAGCTCCTCCCCCGCACACACCCCCGAGATGCGGCCACACGTGGGATTCGTGGCCTCCTGGCTGCTCCCTGCCGCTCTTGCTGGTCCCGTGTCTCATTCCTTCCCTTTCACACTCCCCTAAGCGGCTCTGCCTGGGGATGCTTCCCTGTCTCTAACTGGGGTTCCTTTCTCTGACCCTCACGAGGCTGCATCACCACCCGGGGTCCCTGCTTTCTTACTGACTGGAGGCTTCACAGAGCTCCCGTTCTGGGAGGTCCCTGCTTCTTTTGGTGACAAACAAGCCCTTTTCTGCTCTGACCGCCAGGGACCCACTGAGACCCCTGGGGGTGAACAGGGTTGGTGGGGGGAGACTCTGTTCTAGCCAGGGGTTGGGGCAGGGGAGGGATCAACCTGTCCCTTGATGGGGGCTTCCAGAGATGGGAAACATCCATGAGCTTCTCTCTTGGGGACCTCCCACCCCAGGTTCTAGGCACCCATTGGCAGGAGCTGCCTCAGAAGGTGCAGACTAGGGCAGGGGCGTTGAGTCGAGGCTCCGTCACTTTCCAGCTGTGTGGCTTTGGGCCGATCACTTGACCTCTCTGAGCCCCTACTTCCTCATCTGAACGGGGAGGAGGTGAGCAGCTGTGAGGCGCACCAGACCACGTAGGTGTGGGCACCCCTCCTCAGGAGGACCCCAGAGAGGGCTCTGCACGTGGCACCCGGCTCGTTGTCATGGGCTGTCAGCTCGGAGACAGGGAGGGGATGGATGGGGGCTGGGGCTTCCCGGAGGAGGACGTGCCTGCCCAGGGTCCCTCCCCCTCAGCGTGGCAGAGCGCCTCCTCCGACTGCTGCCCACCCCGGGTGGCGAGGGTCGGCAGGGATTTGGTCTAGTCACTCAGAGGATGCTTGGCCAAAGCAAGTGAGGGCTGTGCAAACGGTCCTCCTTGTTTCTGAGCACCCCGAATTTTCCAGAATGCTCTGACAGATGAGGCTGCATTCATTCATCAGGTACGTGTCGAGTGCCTCCTTCCTGCTAAAGACAGCTCCCCGTTCCAGAGACACAGGAATGGAAAAAAATCATTGTTCTTCCCATTCGAAGGTAATAATCCACCAAAACAAATGTTTTTAAGGAGAGAATTTGCTGAGCGCCAACTCTGTTTAAGGAGACGCACAGTGCAGTTTCACATATAATCATCTCTTTTCATCCTTGAACTGCCCAGAGAAGAGGCAGAAAAATCTCCTTTTCACAGATGGGCAGCATCTGAGACTCACCCACTCCTCCGCCACCAGCTGGACAGAGCACGGACAGCAGAGATTTGCAGCCGGGTCTGCACCCCACAGCCCACCCCGTGCAGGACATGGCCCGGCCAACAAGTACTCAGCAAAGCAGGGAGATGAAATTCTCCCCATGCCCGCCGAGAAGTATCCTTCGAGCTTAAGCTAAAGTCTTATGCGGTTGCCCTGGCAGGTTTCATTCTGCTAAAGCAAAAACACCCAACTTGGAAAAAAAAAGCAAAGGAGAAACATGTTATCAAATACATCAAGCTGACATTTTATGTTTCATAAAGTAATCTCTAACAAGTATTGTTTCACTGGAATTAGGTGGTTTACATTTTAGCCAAATTGTTCCCACTTGCCTTGCTTAGCAATAGTCAAAAGCAATAAAGCCCTCTGTATTGACAACAGTTTAAAAACTGACAAGACTGTTTTGGATTCTAGAACACGTAAGTGCACATCAGATAAACAGTCATGAATGTGTGCTGGTGTGGGGAGAGGGAATAAGCTCACTCTCTGTAAACTAGAACGTGCAGGACTGAGCTTCCCAGCTGAGCAGTGTGTTAGAGGCAGTGAGTCTCCCGTCAGTGGAGGTATGTAAGCAAAGGAAGATGGCATCTGTTCAAGGGGAGTCCTTCTAGGAGGCGGCTGGGGCTGGTCAGACTCCCTTCCAAACCCTGGGGTTCTGGGAGCGCACTTCCCCTCCCAGTCAGCGGTGATGTCCACCCAGCAGGAAGAGAAGAGCTCCACCTGCAGAGGAAATAATCCCCCCAAAGACTTTGCTCCGCATGAAGAGGGTGAGACCTGGCCAATGGGGAGATGGTGCAGGGTAGTCGAGACAAGGTGTGTGGACTCAGTAACAGTTGGAACTGGGGCCAGTTCAAGCCACCTCCTATACTGCCTGCTGTACCCTGCTTGCCCTGGACAGGTCACTCACTCCCCTGAGACTCAACTTTCTTGTTGGTAACATGGAAGAAAAGGATGGAGGCTCCAAGAGGGACTATTGTGCATGGTGTTGACTGCTCTGTTCCCAGCCCAGAGGGCAGGCTTACGGCGGCACATAGTAACTGTCTGCACAGTCCCTGAGGAGTGGGAGTGAGATGGAACCCTGCACGCCGAGCTTGCCCTCGTGGTCCCCACCTGCAAGCCCATCCCTCGGCCCCTCCGTCAGCAGAGAAGGGAGGACACCCATTCTCGGCTTCTGTTCCTCTAAACCAGGGGTTGGCAAACTGCCACCTGCTGAATGAATCTTGCCGTGGCCTGTTTTTATACAGCTGGGGAATTAAGAATTTTTTTTACATTTTTAAAGGGTTTTGTAGTGGGTTAAATAGTGTTCCCCCAAATTCATATCCTTTCCATAACCTCAGAATGGGACCTTATTTGGAAATAAGGTCTCCACAGACATGATTAGTTAAGATGAGGTTATACTGGAGGAGTCTGAGCCCTACACCCAATGACAGTGACCTTATAAGAGGAGATGGATTGGGACACAGACATACACAGAGGAGGAGAAGCCATGTGATGACAAAGCAGAGATTGGAGGGATGCAGCCACAAGCCAAGGTTTGCTGACACCACCAGAAGCCGGAAGAGGCAAAGAAGGATTCTTCCCTAGAGTGTTTGGAAGGCGCATGGTCCTGCCAACATCTTGATTCCAGACTTCTGGCCTCCAGAACTGTGCAAGAATAAATTTCTGTTGTTTCAAGCCACCCAGTTTATGGGACTTTGTTACATGGTACTTTGTTACAGCAGCCGCAGGAAACAAATACAGGTTATATATTAAAAATATATAAATCAAAATAAAAAAAGAAAAGAAAAATATGCAACAGAGACAGTGTGTGCCCCACAAAGCCATTACTATCCAGCCTTTCATCGAAAAAGTTTGCCCACCCTTGTTCTTGAGTAAAATCAAACTCCCTATCACCACCACAGCCTCAGAGCTCGCTGACCTCCCAGCCCCATCCCAGGTGTCTCCACCTCTCTGCATCCATCTCCCTGGCCCCAGGGCCTTTGCACATGCTATGATCACAGACCACACACTTCCTCAGCGCAGCCCTCTCTCCCCAGCTGCTCCCAAAGTGGGTCAAGTGCTTTGCTATATGGTCACAGGGATAATTAAGTACAATTAACAGTGAGTGATAATTAGTTAAAATCGATAGTTAATTGTAATTAATCAGGCAATTACTCAGTCAATGCTTGCTCTCACACTAGGCTCTCAACCCCATGGGGTAGGAGCTAAGTCACTGGTGTCCACCACAGTGCACTGTGCAGATCAACTAAGCTCTTTAGAAACAGTTGAGGAAGGAGGAAAGGAAGGGAAGAAGGAAGGAAAGGAGAAAGGAAGGGAGGAATGGAGGAAGGAGGGAAGGAAGGAAGGAAGGGAGGGAGGGAGGGAAGGAGGAAGGAAGGAAGAAAGGAAGGGAGGAATGAAGGGAGGAATGAAGGAAGGAAGGAAGGGGGGAAGGAAAGAAGGAAGGAAGGAAGGGAGGTGAGGAAGGAAGGAAGGAAGGAAAGGAGGAAGGAAGGAAGGAACGAGGGAAGGAAGGAAGGAAGGAAGGAAAGGGGGAAGGAAAGAAGGAAGGAAGGAAGGGAGGTGAGGAAGGAAGGAAGGAAGGAAAGGAGGAAGGAAGGAAGGAACGAGGGAAGGAAGGAAGGAAGGAAGGAAAGGGGAAAGGAAGGAAGGGAGGAAGGGGCTTACTTTCAGGAGCTCCATGTCTTCAGGCCTAATCCTGGGTTCCTACCTGGCTGGAGACTCGCCTGAACCTCAGATTCGGGAGCTACGTGGGGCTCGAGTTCCCAGGCCCTGGTGGCTCTGTGTGACTATATACAAAACATCACGGGTTCGAACAAAGTGACAGGAGGCGCCCACTCTGGTCCAGGCTCCCACTGGGCCCCCATCACCAAGAGGAAACGTTTACTGGACACCAGCTCTTCTCTTGGGAGACGCGTCTTAAATCACCCTGACCTGGGCAAGATCCATGGGGCCGGGTGGGGGGAATGAGAGTGTGGCTAAAACTGCCTGAGGCAAGGCTTTAGGGAGGAAGTGACATTCAAACTGTTCACCGGGTGGGCTGGGAAGAAGGCTAGACTTGGAGTCAGAGTCTGGGTTCCAGCCTAGGTGTCTGCGCCTGTCGCCCATTCACCACCGTCCCCGAAAACAGCAGCCAAATCCATCTGGCAAACCTCAGTCTCCTTAACTACCAAGGCTGCATTTTAACCCACACCAGCCTCTGTGGATAGGGAAATAAGTGTCTATCGACAAGGGGAACAAGTGTCTCAGAGATGATCAACATGCTAATAAGGACACATTATTGGTCCTAAAAGGACTAACATCAAAAGAAGGAAATGCCGCACAAGTATTCCCTCCCCACTACAGCAGGTGTGCAGAAGAGCCATAGGAAGGTGACAGCGTGAGGGTCTCGGCGGCCGGGTTGCCCATGCCCTGAGCCGGCTTCCTTCGCTTCCTGTGAACCTGGCTGTGCCCGGGCAGGGGCGGGAAAGAGCCCCGTGATTCGGGGGCTGTGCACGGCTTGCTGGGCAGTGCCTTGGATGCTGTACGTGAATCCTCTCCTTCACTCCTCCCCGTGGCTCAGGGAATGAGCCCTGGGGTCCCCTCCTCCCCTCTTGATGGCTGAGGCACCTGCCATCAAGGAGGGGAGGCACAACCTCCGCCTGCCCAGCAGTTGGGTCCACCTTCTTCCTTCCAACGACCACCCTGCCTCCAGCCAAAGAATTCCTCAGAAATTACCTTTCGGGTGAATAACAGCCAACCCTCACTCTCCCCTTCCACCCACAATCCCACCCTCACCCTAAGATGCTGTGTTCTTCGTGGCTCCTTAGACCGTTGAGTGAATAAAGACAAGCAAACCCGGACAGTCTGCCCGAAGCTCCCCAACCCCGGCCAGCCGGATAGGGATGAGCGAAACAGAACAAACAGATCAATAAATGTAATTACCAGCTCTTTTGGTGGGCTCAGCGGCCAGCATTTTTCCTGCACTTCTCAGCTGCCAGGATGGGAGCATTTGTCAGAGCATTACATGTCCCCGGAGTCCTGGCCAGGCTTTAGCAGTTCAGCCAGCCTGTCACCAGTAGGCATGGGAAGGACAGTGGGTCCTGTGCCTGCTTCCCAACCAGAATGGCAGGGAACGATGTCCCAGCTCCACAGTGTCTGTGGTATGGCCGAGCGTCGCACCTCCTGACCACAGATGACGGCAGATGCGGATGTCTGTGAGTGGTCGCTGGGTACCAGCCACCGGGCTAAGCCCGTGTGGGGGCAGTTCATTCCTCTCGTACAACCACCCGGGGGACGGTACTGCTGTCATCCCCATTTTACAGATGAGGGGGCTGAGGCACAGGGCAGACGGGAACTTGTCCGAGATTGCACCGTGGGTTCCAACCCAGGCCCTTCGTGCTGTGTCACCTCCCGCAGCGCCTCGGCCCCAGCCAGGGGCTCAGGCAGCTGGAGTCCCTGGTGCAGGTGGTGACCGCCTACTTGGGCCTTCCCTGATGCCACCCTCGGGACCTCTGCCTGTCCCGACTGCCTGCCCCACCATTCCGGGCCTTGAAGTCCTGCATGAGTCCTCGGCTGGGAGGGCTCTGGCGTCCTCGGGGCATGCGCTGCCCTCCGTCTGTCCCTCACAAGGTGCCCATGCCCTCTGGTGGCTTGGGGTGTCCACCGGGCCATCTGCAGCTTCAGTGCTCTTCAGTCCAGCTTTGCAGAGCCGGGCTGGGACCTGGACCATCCCACTGGGGTCAGAGATGAACCAGGCCTGGCCGGGTCTGTGCAGAGCTCACAGGGGCTGCAGGAGGGGCTCAGGGGACACTAGTGGGCATAGGGACCATGAGCTCTCATGGAGGAGGGGCACACAGGCTGGGCTTGGAGGGCAGAGCAGAGTTCAGCGGGGGAGGGAGGGCTGGGGGCAGAGTGCCCCAGAGAGACCCACTTCCCCGCTGAGCTGCTGGAACAGCAAAAGACACAGAGGAGACATAGTTCCGAATGTGCAGAGAACAAGGAAAACTGGCGCCAGGGTCAGGGGAGGAGTGACATTTGGTGGGTCAAAGGTTAAGGGCAAGGTGGGTCAGAGGAGGACAGAGAGGACCCCTGGGGTTGGGCCATGTCGGGGCCGGGGAAGGTCAGCCCAGGGTCTCGGGGGACAGGCTGGGGTGGGGAAGAGATGAGGCACGGGGCCAGAGGATGCCCCCGGGAGTCTGCGAGCCAGCCCCATCTGCCCAGGGAAGATGCCGAACGTCCCTGCAGACCCGGCGGGCAGGGCGAAGGGCAGGGCACAGGCGGGGCCGCACTTAACATTAGCTCGTGCCCACATCACGTTGTCAAATGCCCAAGGTCACGGCCCAGCCCAGGGAGCTGGGATTCCCCCCTGCAGCTCTGCTCTGAGAGCTGGGGTCTTGTCCTGTCACCTGGGAGAGGGGTCCCCATCAACTGGGAGGGG
Organism: Balaenoptera acutorostrata; assembly: GCF_949987535.1. Classification (NCBI taxonomy): domain Eukaryota; kingdom Metazoa; phylum Chordata; class Mammalia; order Artiodactyla; family Balaenopteridae; genus Balaenoptera; species Balaenoptera acutorostrata. Next base: position 140,443,112 of record NC_080068.1, on the reverse strand, counting down.
GACAGTTCATCTGGGTCTTCCTCAGTCTAAAGCAGTGGCTCTAATTGCAGGGACTTTTACCTCCAGGGGTCATTGGCAATCTTTGGAGACGTTTTTGGTTGTCACCCAGGGAGGGTGGTACTGCTGGCATCTAGTGGGAGAGGCCAGGGATGCTGCTAGACACCTCCCAATGCACAGATCAGCGCCCTGCCCACATCACAGAATTACCCAGCCCCGATGCCAACAGTGCCAAGGTTGAGAGAGCCAGACTGGCCCTGAGGACATGTCTCCAAATGGAGTTGTTTATTCATCCTTCCCCCATTTAAGTGTCTCTGGTCACCTTGGCCAGCTGAAGGCAGAGTGTTCCAGCACCCCAAGGCTGCCTTGGGAGGAGGGGACCCCTCCTCCCTCCACAGCCACCCCCTGCTCTTCTGCTGCAGGAAAACCAGAGGCTTTACCAGGGAAGCCACCTGGCTGGACCCCGGCCCCATTGCTTATCTTCTCCGTGTCTGTAGGCAAGTCACCCTACAGACTCCCTGAGCCTCACTTTCCTCATCTTGTTGTAGCATGAAATGTGCCAATGGATACAAAGTGCTTAGAATATGCCTGTCGGGATCTGCTCTTCCTCCGATGCCAGCCGCTGTGCTCCCAGCTCCACTCCTTCTCCAGCGAAGGCATCACCCATACAGGGGGCGGCATCACGTAGACTGAGGCTCAGCTCCAACCACTACGTTCTCCAGAGGAGCCCCGGTACCCCCCGTGCTTTTCCCAGAGGCATTTGCAAAGCAAGGTGCTTCAAATGGCTCATCCATAGGAGGACGGACCCTTCTTAAAGGCACTTGACATGGGAAAAGCGCTTGGTAAATATTCATTGGGTGAACAAATGATTATCATTATGATAACAGAATCTAGCCCAGAGCAGTTAATCCAGTTATCAGGCTTCATGCTTGGCTATTAATCTCTATCTACTTAACCAGTGTGATGAAGAGTCCTTGCATTGCCAGGACGCTGTACAGTCTATAAAGCACAGACAGTCTTCCAAGTCTTTTCTTATCTGTATGTCATTTGTACCACACAACAGGCAGAAGCCAGAACAGTGTCGCCCACCCCAATTTACAGATGAATTAATGGAGGCTCAGGTACGAGAAGAGATATGCCTCCTCCCCGTCCCCATCCTCTGCCCAGCTGGGTGATGAATCTGAGATCAGTGTAAGAGGAAGGAACATGGAAAGACCTCAGGTTCTTTCTAGGAAGAATGACTAACTGATTGAGTGATTGATTAATTGAACTAAATGAGTGAATTCAGTGACTATAGGGGTGTAAATGATAATTTAATATACAGACAGTTTCAAGTCCCTGCAAACACTTTGGAAGCACCAGTTGGCTCATGAACAATTGATAAGCTAATGGCAGACTCTTCTTATCTACTCCTTGTCAATCCCCACCCCTAAGGTGAGCCAGACCCAACCTGGGCATTCATCTCTCTGAGCCGTCACACATGCAGTTCTCTCCAGGATACTGAATACCCTTTCTCCTTTTCGGTCTCTGATTGATCCTTCACAATCCTGAGGAGTTGTCCCTCATCCAAACCCTTACCCCTACAGACAAGGCAGATTAAACTGCCCCTCCTCTGTGTCCCCACGGGAGGACTACATTGTGACAACTGCCCTCCTTGTATGTGATGTTTGCACACTTGTCTCTCCATTGAGCAGAGAGTGTCTCCGTGGTGTACCTGGCACAGGTGAAATGGGAGATAGGGTGGATGGATGGGATGGACGGATGGAAACAAAGAAGGAAGGCAGGGAGGGAGGGAGAGAGGGAGGGAAAGAGGATGGGTGGATGGGTAGGTGGGTGGTGGATGGATGGATGGATGGAAAAGTCAATGGATGGATGGATGGTGGATGGATGGATGGATGGATGGATGGATGGGTGGATGGATGGATGGATGGATGGATGGATAGATGGATGGGTGGGTGGATGGGTGGATGGATGGATGAATGGATGGATGAATGGATGGGTGGATGAACAGCAAATTCTGGAGCCTAGTTGCGTGACTGTATCTTCTTGAACTCTTCTTCTTGTGCAGACTGGACTTGCGTATATTTCCCACCAGCCTAGGACTGGGTCTGGGTCTCTTCTGTCTTTGCACGGTGTCTAGCTCAGCCCGTCAGCTCTGGGACCAGGCCTCTTCCTCTCTGGCTCTCCACATCCCCTCTGGGAGAATTCCTCGGTGCCCAAGTTCTAGCTGACACATGCTGCACAGAGGTCTCCAGCCCAGCGCTTCCTCCAAGCTCCTCACTCACACATACAAATGTCTGCTTCCCACTCGAATGTCTCAGGGTTCTCCAAAATCAACATGCTCCGGAGAAAATTCATTATTTTCACCCACAAACCCACTCCTCCCCCAGCATCTCCCCCTTCAGAGGGGTGACCCCACTGTTCCCATTGCTGAAACCCAACTACCACAGTCCAGACCTCCATCACCCCTCACCTGGATGATGGCAGTGGCCTCCAGCTGGGTCTCCTCCTACCCCACCATCGTAGACCTTTTCAAATACAACCCCAGTGTTGTCATTCTCTGTTTAACGCCCTTTACTAGCTTCCATCTCTCTTGGGAGTCAATGACTGTGAAGATGTTAGTGGAGTGTGTAATACACAGACCGTTTCCAGAACTCTTAACCACTTTAGATGCACCTTTTACTAGTGGGCAATTGCTATGTTAATTGCAAACCATCTCATCTATTCCTTTTGAACAGTTTCCCCAGACGGCTCTGCAACCACGCTGGCTTTCCTCCAGCTCTCTCAGCCTCAGGACCTTTGCACCTGCTGTTTCCTCCCCACCTTTCATCTATATAACTCCTGCCTTCGGATTTTGGCTCAAGTGCCACTTTTGCATGGAGAACTCCCCACAACCCTCTACCAGAGCGACCTTTAAAGCAATGTGTTCTCCTAACACTTGTGCATTTCCTCCACCACCAGGGTTTGCTTGAGTCAATGCCACTTTCCCTCAGGGGAAGGAGAGCATGCATGCTGTCTGTTTTGTTCCTTTTCTTATCTCCAACACTAAATAACTGATGGATGAGTGAGAACGGGGTGACTTTCCCAAATGTTGGCTTTGGGTGGAGAGATTCCCAAGGCACCACTGAGTGGACCCCACTTCGGATCCTCTTCACCCACCTGCCTGCACATGCTGGTGAGGGTGCTGGCATTTTCCTCTGGGTTCCGCCAGCCCACGCAGGTGGGCGGGGAGTTGTGTGTCTCTGCTAGAAAGCGCCATCAGAACGCTGCCTGCTGTAAGTCATTCCCAGACAATTTCGGACGGGGTTGTACCTAACTGCTCCTCGGGAAAGTGGCCATTAAAACGAGGCAGTTTAATAGCGACCCACTCACACAGCCGGAGGTTCTGGAATGATCCGTCTCATGCAATTGCCATCACGTTCATGCACAGGGTGTGTTTATCCTGAAGGGGTCCCAGCAGGTCGTCTGCGTGTTTTGGATCTGAACTCCGGCTTCCAGGAGAGGCCTAAACAGGACACGCACCTGCACGATGCTTCTCCGTCCTCCTCCTGTGATCAGCCCAGTGATCTGCCAGGCCAAGTGGAGGATTCCAGGCAGAGTTATGGCTGTGATGACTTCTCTGCATTTTCCCCTGAGCCTCGGCACCTCAGCCTCCAAGCACTTAGCTTGCATCCCTCACACCTGTCCATATGCACCCGTCCCTACACACCTGTCTCTACACACCAGGACATTTATGTCATCAAGCCTTTCTCAAGTGCCCTGCTCTCCCTGCTTTCCCTCGCATGGCCAGCTCAGCCCACGTGGCATTTCTCTCAGGGATCTGGCCTTCCTTGAGGCTCCCACAAATCTCAACTTTGCAAATCTCGACGTTGGCACTTAATTCTGTGTCTCTGCCAGGTATCCAAATGCCCTGCTGTATCCACAAGCATACGTAAGCATTCAAGTTTTCCATCTCCTTCAAGATTTGAGCTTTGTCTTGTTGGAGAAATCCTTCCTTATAACAAGGTCAGGAAAATATTCTCCTGCTTCATCTTCTAAGAGTTTTATGGGTTTGTCTTTCATGTACAAGTGTCCATTTCACCGGAAATGAATGTTACGTAGTGAGGACGGGGGTTCAGTCTCACTTATTTTCAAGGGCATCACCAATTGCCCTGCCACCATTTTAAATACTCCATCCCTTCCCCGCCAACCAGCAGGGCCTAAGGTTTCTGGACGTATCTGGGTCTGTCTCTGGGCACTTGATTTGGTCCCATCGGTCAATTTGTCTTTCCAAAGTATGCCAATCGTTGTGATAATTCTGGGTGTTTTCAGTAAAGCAAGGCACCTGCTTCGTTCTTCAGGGGTGTTGAGCCTTCTTTGGCTATTCTTGGCCCTTTGCTCTTTGATATTCATTTCCAAATACTCTTGCTAAGTTCAAACGAAACGAAACAACCCCAAACCTATTGATGTTTTAACGCAGAACTGAATTGTCTACTGATACATTTGAGAAGAACTGGCTTCTTTGCTAAGTTGGTTTCCCCCCCACCCATCAACACAGTATAGTTTTCCTTTACTGGCATCTTCTTAAATGTGTTTAAATAACTTCTATAATTTTGTCCACAAAAAACATGTCCTGAGGACAGTGCAGGCACCTTTTCCATCTTTCTATTTCCACATATTCTAAATAGTTTACCTCTAACTACTTCAAAGGTGTTTGTTAAGTCTACTTGGGGACTTGAAACTTTAATGGTGGAATGTCTAGCACCACAGTCACCTCCCAGGGAAGATATTCTCAGAAAGAGGGCTGGGGTGGGTCAGCATGGAGAGGATATGATGGGGGGGGGCGGTCCTCCTCTAGTCCCTCAAATAATATCATAATGTCATTTACTGGTGTCATCTACCCATCCGTGATAAGAAACACCTTTCACACTTCACAGTTTGCAAAGCATCTTCAAGTTCACAGTATTCAATCCTCCAGCATCAGAAGCGCATCAGGTGAGACCCCTGGGAGTATTTTAAAGCAGGTGAGGTTCCCCCTTTGGCGTCCTGTGTCCCTGGTCCATCCCTCCCAGGAGGCTGAGTGCTCAAGGGCAAGGAGTCAACATCTACTTCACGGTCATGAGTGATGTGTGACTTATATCAGCTACCTTGTTCTAAACACTTCCTTGCTGAGTCACGCACTCCTGTCTTTTGCCACGTGGTTGTTTTACTTGCATTTATCTTCTCCAGGGATGTGGGCAATGAACTTCCTGATTGGGTTCAACTAAAGATTATTTAAAGTTTCTAAAAAATATTCTTCAGTTTATGTTTTTCCAAAATAAGGAATGAAGCGTGGCTTTGACTTCCCTCGATGTCTGGAAAGGAGTCCAGAAGCTTCTCTCCCACCTTCATCTTCCTCCTCCCGCTTCCCAATATCACAGTCCTTATTAGTATTAACCAGATTTCGGATGAAAGCTTTTCCTTTCCAAAAAATATATTTTTGACATGTGCATTTGGTTTCTATCCGTTGTTACAACACCTGTTTGAGCTGCATCTGGTGTTTACCTGGCCTCAGTCCTCCCCTGCTTCTACGCCAGACCTTCTCAGCCCTCAACTGCCCTCAGCTTAACCCATCTCTCTGCTGCCAGAAGATCTCTTCAAGGCATTTTCCTTTCAAGACTGATGCCTGGCCATATAAGTTAGATGCCTTGGTATTCCCTAAACCTACAAATGACAGCTGAGCTGGGGATTAAATTTTGAGATCACAGCTTTTCCGTACTTCTCTGCAGACCTCGAAATCCATTCTATTATTTTGAAATTTAATACTGAAAACATGTCTGTAGTGGCCTGGCTTTTATTCTTTTATAAACAATTTTTCTCTTTTGAGAAAAAAGACATTTTCCCCTCGTAATTAAAGAAAACAATTCAGAATGTGAGGGAGGCTTAACAAGGGCTTTTTTATTTCACTGAAGAACTCACCCACTCCCCAAAGCCCACCTCCCCATCTTTGATCACTGCTTCCGGTCCCATTGCTCCAGATTCTTATTTGGATACACCTGTGGTTCTCAGGCAGGCCCTCTCTCTCCTTCCCTGTCTAGCATCTTCCTTCTTATGACCCTTTTGTCTCGAGCCTCTTTATTGGTGAGAACTTCCTGAGTTTCTCCTCTGCATCACTGATTCATTTTCCCTGTGGTGTCCATCCTGCTCTGTCACGCCTCGAGCAGCCCTTGGTCTGTCATTGAAATTTTGGTGTCTTACAAGTGTTCCTTAACCCCCTCGCTGCCTTCCCACTTCTTCCTTCTCTCTGGGAGCTGCATTTCATCACTGTCCTTTCTCCTGAACTTCCGCCTTCCACCCACACTGACTGTCCTGCAGGGATCGCGAACCACAGGACGTAATCTCCCCACAGAGGTACCCACACCCCACTCCTGCCTTACAGGCTGTGCAAGTACAGAGGTTCGGGGTGTAGGTGGGGCCGAGGGAGGGAGCAGCTTGCCTTCGCCGAGATGCCCACCCAGCTGGGCCTTTGATGGAGGGTTTCCCAGCCTCTTGCTGGTGGGCAGGGCTGCTCTGGTTCATGAGCGTTCTGCTAAGTGGAAGGTCTCAGGTCCTAGCTTCGTCTCTGTTTCTGGCATTTTATCTATGCTCCGTCTTCCTAGCCGGTTTAGAGGGAACTTGAGGAAGCCTGGGGCAGGGGCTGACACTGTTTGTCTGAGAAATCAGTGCCGTGGTCTAGAGATACCCCTACCCTGGCAGCCTTCCTATCCCCATCCAGGTTTTTTTTTATTTTTTGGCCACGCCGCGCAGCATGTGGGATCTTAGTTCCCCTTCCAGGGATCGAACTCACGCCCCCCCTGCATTGGAAGCGCAGAGTCTTAACCACTGGACCGCCAGGGAAGTCCCAACCACCACCCAGGTTTTAGCACAGGATCACCCTCTATGCCTCGGTGAAAGTGCTGGTGCCCAGGGGGGCAAAGACCCCTTCCTGGGGATCTTTCTCTTCCATGCAAAGGCCAGGAAAACGACTGGTCAACTCAGAGAACAGAAACCCCAGTGACATCACACACACCGCTGAGGACCCTTAGAAACTTTCTCTGCTCGTCTCACGAGGGCCCTCGCTCTAGGGGAGGAAAGGTATTGATTTCCCTGCCGGTGAGGGAGATGGCCACATTTTGCTAAAAGTATCACAGGACTTCGGAGGACATATAATGGCTAATTTATGTGGGACAAATAACTATTTAATAGCTTTCTAATTACATGACAATTAGAATTCCTATCGTGGCTGTGTCCTTAGGTATCTATTTATGGGCTGCGTGGAGCGGTTACGGCGCCTGCGACCATTAAGAACACCGGGCTCCGTGGAGCGGGCAGCGCTGACAGCTACGGAGCATAATTACCCGTGCAATTATTCTCCTCTACCTGAGTAATTACATGGTGGTATTATTTGTGTGGTATTGCAATTTATTCATACACCTAATCACAGTCTCCTTTCACAAACTGGGACCCGGCCCAGGAGGTGCTGATCGATTTTTTTAAAGTAACATAAAAGTCATCTGATGAGCAGCTTGGCTACCAGGCTGCTTTGTGTTCACACGGAGAGGCGGCCAAGGTCTGGGGGGAGGGAGTTGGGAATTCACACCAGACACCAAGTTCATGGCGGCGAAGCCCACCCGGCCCGACCGTGAGCCATGAGACAGGAGGACGGCTGCCCTCGGCACTGTGCCCACTTGGGCGGGCTCTTTGCTGCTACGTGGCGCCGTGGTCTCTGCTTGGTGCCTCTCTGCAGGTCCCAGCCCTCGGCCACCCTCTGGCCCAGCATGCATGACCCACCTGTGTTAGGACCGCCCGTTTCCTTGTCTGTCGGCTCTCCTGGACTTTGAGACTCCCCATGGCAGGGCCCTAGGAGGGTCTTTATGTTTTTCGGTAGCGCACAGAGAAGGGGGTCACTGTGTACCCACCAAACCAGGCTGGAGGGACAGGCCCCACCGAGCTCTGGCCCGAGAATCCCATTTATAAAAGCAATCCTTTTTCGGGGTAGGAACGGGGGGAGGACGGGCTGAGAGATTCAGACCAGCGATATCAAAGTTACTTTCCCTTAAGAATTTCAATCACATTTTTTATAGCTCCATCCAGCATCTCTTGCGTGGCAAGCTAAAAGCAATCAAGGGGGTGGCCAAAAAACTTCAGGAACAGAGTAGCGGGCAGGAGAGGCCAAGTCCCTGGCAGTCGCTACTCCTGTCAGTGCAATTATCAAAGCTCAACCTTGAATCAGACACCCCAGGTAGAAAACAAGGGCTGAGACAGAAGCTGGGCAGGTGGCGCCCTGGTCCCCAACGGCCCTGTCCCCACCCTGCGGCCCTCTTGCCGGTCCAGGGCGCTAGATCTTTGACCTGAACAAGGACGACCGCCCGCAGCCTGGGAAGTGCGGGTCACGGTTCCCCATTTAGCAGGCGCACTGCTCTCTCCAGACTGCAGGAGGAAGGGCCCCTCCAAAGATGGCGAGTGGCAAGAGTGCGCCAAAGGTTAGAGCCTTCTCAAGGTGACAGCACCAAGGATGGCAGGTCTCAGCTCTGCAGTCTTTGCCTCACGGGTGGGAGCCTCTGTGACCACAGCACGTCGAGGCCTCGTGTGGAGGGAGGTGACATTGGTTGGGAACCTGCTGTGGGGCGTCTCTCCCACTGAAATGCTAGGGAAGGTGACAGCAGGTGCTGGGAGCGTGTGATATTTCCTGTACCTGTTGTAACAAAGCGTCACAAACTTAGTGGCTGTAAACAGCCCCGAGGTATTACCTTACCGTTCTGGAATCAGATGTCTGAAATGAAGCTTATGGGGCTTAAATCAAAGTGTCAAAGTGTCAAAATGTCAGTGAGGCTGGTTCCTTCTGGAGGCCCCAGAGGAGAATCTAGTTCCTTCCTTCTCCAGCTTCTCGAGGCGCCCGCATTCCTTGGCTCGTGGCCCCTCCTCTGTCTTCAAGCCAGCAGCACCGTGTCTTCAGTCTCTCACTCGGACCCTCTGATAAGGACCCTTGTGATGACACTGGGTCCACCTGGATAATCCGGGATAATCTCCCATCTCAAGATCCTTAACCTAATCCCGTCTGCAAAATCCCTGTTCCCACCCATTTATGGTGACATTCATAGGTTGTGGGGATCAGGATGGGGACGTCTTTAGGGGACCTTATTCAGCCCCCAACTGTGCACAGTGGCTATGTCCCCGTGGGCCTGCTGTCATCTGTCTGTGTCACAGAGGAACCAGGAGGCCCAGACGTTACGTAACAGGTCCAAGGGCACCCTGGCTGACAAACAGGAGGGTCACACTGGAACCAACTTTGTCTTTTACCGTACACTGTGGTCCCCTGTCAGACAGATGGACAAAGGGGCTCGGACACTTGGACATTTTATTTCCCCCCTGTGTGGTCACAGGCACCCACTCCCGTTTATTTGGGAAGACTCTCCCACCTCCCACGGCGGACTATCACGTTGGGACCATCCATCAAGGCCCCTCCCTGCCTTCGCAAGTGGCAAGTCCATGATCTCCCGGAGACACGGGGGAGGGTGACACTGGGTTCTTTGTCCCTGCAGCCTCCCTGCCCTTTGCCAGCCACTTTCTTGTGGTTCTAATTCCATCTGACATCTTTCCAGTAAAGATCCCTCTGCTGCTGCCGACTTGCACTGGTTTCCGCTGACCGCCACCAAAGCCCCCCAGCCACATACAGCTGCAGTGCTGGGGGGCCGTGGACTTGCAGGAGGCTGACATTCCTTTTGCAGGTGCAGAAGCTGAGGCCCAGAGAGATGCTGTCCTCTGCAGGCAGCCCTGGAGGACAAGGCAGGGGCAGGCCCGGAACTCAGGTCCCCACTGACCCCCAGCCTTTACCCTCCACAGCACAGTCTTAGGGCTGCTCAGGGCCAGGGAGCCCCCCTGGTGTACACACACACACACACACACACACACATACACACACACACAAGGAACAAAAAGATGCTGGGTCCCTTCATTGTAAACAGGAGAGGCCTTGCAAACCGGTTCATCTGTACCATTTTTCTAGATTCCACATATATGCATTAATATACGATATTTGTTTTTCTCTTTCTGACTTACTTCACTTCACTTCTCTATGACAGTCTCTAGGTCCATCCACATCTCTACAAATGACCCAATTTCGTTCCTTTCTATGGCTGAGTAATATTCCATTGTATATATGTACCACATCTTCTTTATAGAGACACAGACATAGAGAACAAACATAGGGACACCACCAAGCGGGGAAAGGGGGGGTGGGATGAATTGGGAGATTGGGATTGACATATATACACTAATAGTATAAAATAGATAACTAATGAGAAACTGCTGTATAGCACAGGGAACTCTACTTCACTTTGCTGTACAGTAGAAACTAACACAACATTGTAAAACAACTATACCCCAATAAAAAAATAAAAAAGAGGAGTGGCTATCTCCGGTCGCCACCAGCCCTCCCCCAGCCCTGCTCACCAGCGTATTTGTGTTTGAGCTATGTTGGACTCATTCCAGTCTTTGGGAACAAACGCTAGGGCTCATTCCATCTCCTGATCCCATCCCCCCGTCCCCATGCCCCCAGCGCTGGAAGCTGACGTGGTACATTCTAGTCAGTTCCCAGGGGCCCATGATGTGTTCATCCTGAATGGGCCTGGGCGGTAAAGTTGGACAAGACGTGGTGCTGGCCCAGGAGGAGCCTCCACTGGTCTGGAGAGAATGGATGAGATGGACCCTGACAACGAGCCCTGTGCATACAGTGGGCTGTGGGTGCTCATGGGAGGGAACAGGCATTAATTGAGCACCTACTACATGCCCAGGTGGGTGCTGGGCCCTTCATAAGCTTTGTCATATTTTTTCTTTCCTGTGCAGAGCGCATCATGTCACATTGAGGACGCAGGGTCTCGAGAGGCCAGTGGCTGCCCAAGTTCACCCGACCCCAGTAAGAGCAGGGGAAGTGACCAGTGACAGGTAGATGATCAGTGCCCCAGGTCCTGGCCTGGGTTCAGCTCCTCACACAAAGCACCCCCCCACCCCCACTGGGGTCCACATCTGGAACACTGTGAGGGCAGGGCACCTCCACGGGAAAGCAAGTTGGCTGAAAAGGCTGGTTGTGAGGTCTTTCTTTCAAGCTAAAAATGTACACTTACTGCTGAGTTGAAAGAGGCAAGAACAGGGAGTTTGAGATTTGAAAGAAAAATTCCTCAAATACGGAATGATTTTTTTTTTTTAACAGTATAGTTAGAAGAAACTCAACAGAAGCAATGTCAGTAAATGCTGGTTGACGTGGCCACATGGGCTGTTCTTTCTTCCACCTGCTCTTGTTCACAAAACCTTGCTTGCCTGGCTTGGGGACCCATCTTCCCTTCACTATATTCCACTTGGGTGGGCTGACCCTGCCCCCCAGAGAACACATGACCAGACCTGGCCAATCAGAGCACCAGCTCCCTCTGGCCACACCCACCGGTTCAGGAACAGGTCACATGATCCCAGCCCAGCCAATGGGAGTCTTCCTTGGGATCTGTGTTGAAACTACTGGGAAAGGACCCCTGCTCCTTCTGAGATTATGGTGCCAAGGATCACATGTGCCTGGGGCTGCCAGAGGTCATCTTTTCCACCAAACAACCCAATCGTGCCTGAAACTGAAGCCTGAGCTCAGGAGAGCAGAGCCGAGAGGTGGGGAGAGACAGACTGATTCCTGATGTCTGTCACTGTTAGAGGCCCTGGATCAAGCTGTGTCTGAAGGAAGCCCTACGCCTGGTCTTCACAGTTACATAAGCCAATGTATTACTCTTCTTGTTTGAGTGACTTCATATTACTTGCAATCAAATGAGTCAGCATGGGGGGGTATTTATTTGGTGGCTGGTTTGTCAAAGGAAGACAAGTAGAACAGAAAACACTAGAAATAGAAGGCCCCACAAAGGTCACGTGCAGACAGCTGCTATGTGACATGGGTGCTGCCACTCTATCCCTTCGGCACCCAAGCCTGACACCACTGACCAATCAGGCCTCCCTCCCACTGCACTAACACGGCCCCAAGTCCTTCCCATAAAGACCTGCAGAGAATGACACAGGTCGGTGGTGATATACCTATTTCCAACCAACGTCTAGTTCAGAGAGGTGAAGTGGCTTGTCCCAGCCTCCTCGCTAATCAAATCCAGGTACGTACATGAGACACTTTGTTCCCTTGATGTATATTTTCCCTCATGTCTGACAATTCCTCCTAGTGTGGGAAGCCACCGGATAAACCACACAACTTGCCAAAGTCCCGGAAACCGGGGCATTTGTACGTAAGGGGAGGAGAGGCATGACCAGTACCTTTGTGAATTCTAGAATGCAACTGCCAAAGCTGGGTGACAGACAAATACCGAAAACATGCATACAAAGCACTTTCCCTGGGCTTCCCTCTGCCTCACCATCGGTGTGCCCTGTACCCCCGACAGAGCCTGGGTGGCAGGGAGGGCGCAGTAAGAACCCCCGCCCAGATGGGGGCCCAGCTCCTCCACACCCCCCACACTGCCCTGACCCCGAAGAATTACTTCATCTCTCTGAGCCGCAGGCTGCGCACCTGTAGGGGGAGGACACCTGTGCTTCAGCTGCCGTGTGGCTTCAGTGCATAATGATCAGTGTCATCAGCACTGCTCACGGGACGGCAATGGCTCGGTGCCCGACCCCGTGCCCAGCACCCCGGAAAGCACCTCGTTCAACCTTTACAGAAACCCTGTGATGAGGGCGCCCATTTTACCGACAAGGCTCGGAGGGGCTCAGGAAATAGCCCCAAGTCCCAGGTCTTCCTAGATCCAGGACCTGCGTCTCCACTGCTGGGATGTAGAGGACCCGCACCCTCCTCTCGCCGGGGGTGCTGTCAACCCCCGACCCCGCCTGAGCCAGCATCACCACGCCCACCAGTGCCATCCACGGGCACACGCCTGCCCACGGTTTTCCGTCCAGGCCCTCACATTACAAAGCTCCTTGCATTCCGAGGAGAAGCCCTTCAACCCTCGCCCCAGATGGCAATGGGACCAAAAGGGTGTGGGACGACCTGGACCCCGGTGGAACCCGATGGTGCCTGGCTCTCCACGGGCACAGACACCGCGGTATTCTCAGGTCCCTGGCAGCTTGGGGACCCTGGGACTCTGGGTAGTGCATGAGTTTCTTATGGTTGCTGTGGTACATTACTACAGCTTCAGGGC